>NW_025335268.1:129962178-130290286 GCF_004798865.1 Varanus komodoensis
CTTAAATAATACAAGTGTGATCACCCACTTCAACAGGAAATGCTCCAGTTCCAGATTAGTTAAGACAGCTTTCTCAAACTGTTTCCCCTCCAGACAATTTGAATGACAACTTTGAGCTTTGGCCATGCTAGCTTTGGCCGATAGGAGTTGAAGTTTAAAACATCTGCAGGGTGCCACATTGAGGAAGACTGAACTGAGAGGTAGAATGGATGAAAGGAGTGCCTGATATTAATTAAGGAGAATTTTTTTGGAGTAAATTCCAGTTTTTATGACCACTAATGGCACCAGATTTCAGCTACTTAATAACATGTGTGGAAGTAATTTGTACCTGAGATTTTAAGAGCAGGTAATACAGCCTACCAGCTCCCAATACACAGTTCAGCTTCTTCCCAACATGACAGCATTTGTGGAGCTGTTGAAGGTACTGGAGCAGGAACAATTAAAGCAAGTTGACTATTGTTGGCAGCAGTGGCACAGTTAAAATGCTGGAATCATTTGTTGTATTCTAACTATCTCCTCAAACACAGAATAATTTGCATTTGTATATTTCCCATTCTTGTGGTCAATGACTATTTGATATTTAGTGTAATACCCTTTGCACCTTCTTTCCCTGCTTCCTCTTCTATTTCCTTTCCTAGTTCATCTCTAAGTCCATCACGCAGTATTTCTATTCCAGTTCCATCTGAAAAACCTTTCTTCCACAGTCCTCATTCCCTGCTGCCCTATTCCTTTCTGACTTTCTCTTTGCTTGTGTTTATTTCTTCTGTTGAATTATTTACAGACATGTCTTTAGATGCATTCAAAGGACTCATCAAGATAAGATCAAAGTCATTTGGGTGCTTCTGGATCGATCCAAAAATGATTTGCACAGGTTTGACATGGAAGTCATGCAGTTACATAATTCGCAGAGCACTTAGTTACTTGAGTCACTCCATGGGAAATCATCAAGGCTGCAGAACTTTTCCTCTGTGGGACCTTGGCTCTTTCACAGAGTCCGTGCAGGCAGACTTTTGGATTTGGTGCTCTTCCAGCATGGAGTTGGTTGCAGGATTTGGGACACTGGAGCATATGGCACGATTCTGCAAAGGTTACGGTGGGGAAAAAAGAGAGCACAGCAGTTCCTGATGTACATCAAAATGGAAACTTCAGGCTGCAGAAATCCTGCTGAGGATTCCTCAGTGTGTTTTTGTAACCCAGGAGGTCTGTTGTAAAGGACCTGTTTTAATAACCTTAGTGTCAAAACTCAAGCTGTCCTCCAGAAAGTTGGCAAGCAACACCCAGGGTCAAACAAGCACTTAAATGTTGATGTAGGGTAGAGCAGGCACAGTAAAAATTCCATTTTACTGTAGAGTTCCCGGAAGGGACAGTGTTATCCTTTACAAATTGTCAGTGATGCCATCAATGAGGAATTAGCCCTTTCCATGTAGAGATCAGTTTAAAAGAAGCTCAGAGTTGAGTGGCGATTCCCTATCCACAAAATGTTTCTTCATTTGTTGAGAATTAATTTCAGACTCATTTGTTTTTGCTGCTAATTTATGGCATTTTCAGCTCCACAGATACGTTGGTTTTGGTGGGATTATAAATTTAAGTATTTTAAGAACTAGAGCCTTCTCTAACCTGCTGACCTTCAGATGCACTGGACTTTAACTCTCGTTGTCCTATCAGTGATGGAAGTTGTGGTCTGACACATCTGGAGGGCACCAGCTGTGTAAAAAATTTCTACTTGCTCAACTTCCTTGCTTTAAGTATTACCTTAATTCATGGATTAGTTAGATAATATTTAATTGTTTCCTTGCTTACATATGCTTTGGAGAATCATCTTAAAGCACACTGCCTGAACCAAGGCAAGTTCATGGAGTAGTCACAACAATGTTGTAAGCAGAAAGCAGACTTCCACAGGGAACAGCTCTGATTAAAATTAATTATGCTAATTATTATTTTCAGCCCTGCAATTATGGATTGTGTTATACAGCCAACCTGGTTACTAACCTTGTTATTTTCTGTTGTTCACATAGCAGAATGAATTGGAAGTGCAACCCCGCTTTAACCTGACCGCTGACATGCTTGTGTTCACTCTGTTTTACAGAATAAGCTAGTATGATTCTGTTGTGTTCCTAGAGTGTTCTAGGAAGCATAATGTACCTGGAAAGGATCTTGACTGAATCAAGTCTCACTCAATTAATAGAGTGGGCTTTTATTGAGATGGCTTGGTCATCTTGACAGTGAATATTGATTTTTCACCCATACCCTAGTATTAAAGGTGGTGGGATATGTTCCAAGGATCTTGCTGTCCAACCTCATTCCCACAGGAGATTTTGGTAACAGTGGACCTGTTGTGGGTACCCAAAGAAAGTCTGGTCAAATGATTGCAAAATTTGCAACACTAGGCAATTACTGCATGGCACATATTTGTCTGTGGCCTCCAGGGTTCTCTAATCATGGAATGTAAAGCCATTTCTTGGTCACTTCTCTAGGTAGGGCAGCCGTATGGAAAAGTGTGTATTAATAAATACTCAGGAAGCTGTTGATCAGGTTTCTGCCTTTATCAACTACTTGTACAGACACTGATGTCCCATGCAACATTTCTCCAACACAGCAAACATTTCCATGTAGCAAGTGTGTGGCCTGGCCCAGGTAATACTTGTATGTGTTTGTTGCAGCATAAGGACTTAATGTATTACAGCTTCTCAGTGAATGCATATCATACATACATGAATCAAAATTCAGTTGCATGTGCATGAATGGGTATTATCTAAACATGAATTGTGTGTTATTTTCTAGATTGAGATCTGTTCTGGGTGCATACAAATTAATGTGAATTAGCATGCAGTGGGCAAACTGGTGTGTCATGGTTCCTCAGTACTGGCTGAACAAAACTACTGTTTTCACAGCTGTTCCTACTAAGAGGGGACATCATTGGCCAGTAATTGAAAGCTATTGCATAGTTTGTTGGCTTTTTAATTCCATTAATTTATTCTCTTACCATGCACATTACTTCCTATTCTGTTATATGCTTCCTGTATTTGAGGTGAGATTCTATGCTTTTATCACAGTAGAGCAGATTAGAAGGAATAATTTAGATCAGAAGCTGATATTTACCAGACATTATGTACAGCAACTCAGTTTAGCAAGCATGGCCAATGACCAGGGATTATGGGAGTTGTAATCCAAAACAACTGCAAGGCATTAGGTTGCTGACGTCTGGTTTAGATGGAAGCTATTGATCAATTTGTGTTGATTTTGCTGACTCTCTGAAGTTCATACACTCATGTAGGACAGTAGATAACGAAGTTAATGTAATAATGATAATAACTTGCTATCCTGTAGTGTAGTGGTTAGAGTATTGTACTAGGACTTGGGAGATCTAGGTTCTAGTTCCCACTAGTCAGGAAGTCCACTGTGTGATTTTGTGAAGCTTGCTGATAGTCTAACTTACCTAACGCGGTTGTTGTGAGGTAGAGGAGAATTATGTAATCTGCCTTGTGTTCCTTGTAGAAAATAAGGGGGAATGTAAATAAAGAAAAATAGATATCCTAGAACAGTGGTGGCAAACCTATGGCACGTGTGCCGCAGCAGACAGAGCCCTCTCCGTTGGCACGCGAGCCAAGTCACCCCAGCATCTCCCCAGCAACCAAGCATTGGATAGCAGCGCACACAGGGGCCATGCGCATGCTTGGAAAGGAGTAGCAGCGCCAGGCGATGATGTCATGAGCTGCAGCTCATTAGTCGCAACTCGTCCAAGCTTTCGCATGGCTGGTCAGTGAGCTGCCAAGGATATATATGTATTTGCTTGGACTGGGTGTGAGTTGTCTTTTCTAAATGAAAACCTCAGTATTCAGGTTTTATTGCAGTGTTGGCACTTTGTGATAAATAAGTGGGTTTTGGGTTGCAGTTTGGGCACGCGGTCTCTAAAAGGTTCACCATCACTGTCCTAGAAGATGGTTCAAAGTGGGCTTTCTCTTTCTGGCTTATTTAATATTGCCAGCACCAGTACAATACTATCTGGCCTATTTTTAAAATTTATGTCCCACTTGTCTAATATTTGTTTAAACCAGCTTTACAACATGCTTAGAGTGCATGAACAATCCAGCGCTTTAATAAGATGTATTGCATGCAAGGTAAGGAAATTGTAGAGGATACGAGGCTATGCACATTTACCATCCTAGTGCTGCGGTTGTCCTTTAAGAGATAGCTACAAATCATCCGTCCCTGGGTATGGCTGAGAAAATTCCTTTCTGAGGCTTGAGAGAGCTGCTACGTGGATGGACTAATGGCAGCTTTCCATGTTCTTTTGCGGGTCATACCGTTGGAGAGAACTTTGTAGACTGTGTACCCCAGTCCCCTGAAAGTCAACAGTGATGACATCCTCCACAGAGGACTGTCCAGCCTCTGTTCAAACATTCCCAGAGGTTTAAGGAGAGTCCACCAGCCCTATAAGTAATTGGTCCCATTGTAATTGAAGCCCATTAAATGTACGTCTGTCCTTCAGACAGTGAAGTATTCATGGCACAGTAACAGAGATATTCAGAGAGTACTAATATGTCTTCCTCTTTCTTCTCTTCTCCAGGCTAAACATACCCAGTCACTACAGCCGTTTTTTATACGACGCATGACTCCTTCAGTATTACAATTTACATATATGTGGGAAAGACCAATCTGATCCTAGCAATCCTTTAAAATCCCAAAGCAGTATAACTGCTTGTAACTACAGCCCCTTTCTCCATCTCATGCAAGGCAATGCAGGTGGGGGCTGGAGTCTCTTGGTCCCCTTACCAAGCAGATTAATTTGCAAGCCCTGTAACCATCCAGCATAAGCTAAAGCACACTCTGAACTGCTGTGCCTCGGTCCATCATGTAAATTACTATGAATGAATGTGTTTGCACAGTTGACTGGGGTGGAAAATTAACTTTTCTCTATATTTGGAGAAAGAATTGCAATTACTCCTTGCTGTGAATGCGCTGCTAGAAGGCACATCCTTAAAGCAACAGCTGCGGACCCTGAGCACTCGCGAAGTATCAACACACAATCATGGAAATTCTGGCTTGTGATTCATGTGATGTTTTAGATCATCATAAAAGGTTCCATTATTTTTATTGGCCTCTTTGTTTTCTACCATCAGGAATTCAGCATTCAGACTTTTCCTGGAAGATGCAAGATTTCAAAGAGTATGAAAGAATTTCGTCTAAATGCCATGACTCTCTAGAACAGGGGTCTCAAACTCAACTTACCTGGGGGCCGCTGGAAGTAGTCTGGGTGAGGCTGGGCCACATCAAGCGGTGGTGGTGGGCCGCTTATTCCACATCGCTCCTGGAGGCTGGCCCAGGTGCCGCCGGCACTTTGAAGGCCGCAGGGCCCCTCCCTCGTACCCCACCCATCCCGGCAATTGGCCCGCGGGGCACGAGTTTGAGACCCCTGCTCTAGAAGCTGGGTTGGGAGGGCAAAAACAATAACCTAATATGTTGAAATGCAAAATGCAATCACAGGACTTGGCAATATTCTTCTAGCTTGCCGGTCTCATACTATGCCCTTCTTGTTGCCCAGATCACCAGTATATTACTTAAAGCAATGCATCTTGTGCTGGATGGAACAGGCTTCAGTTACGAAAGGCAAGCTCATGCAAGTCACTTGATTAATCCTCCATACTTTATGGATGAATGTGTATTCATAGATTCAAATTGCATCACAGAACATGGCTTTTCACCTCTAGCTAACAGTTAATAGATTTTCCTCCCAGATGTTACTAAGTGTTAAGGATGTTGCTTTCTGTACTGTCAGTCCTTAATGCTTTGTTGAGATGATGCGTGCTGTGATATTTTTTTTTAATGAGCCAGAGATGGCTGCATTTTCTCCATTTTCTGGTTGGCTTCTGCCCTTATAAATGGTTCTGAGGCTTACTGAGATTGAAAGAAATGTTAACGAGTTCAACTTTGCAATATTCGCTTTGCCAGTTTTCCAGGAGAGCTTAACGTATTGGCAGGGCAGTGTTCAAATATGGCCTGAGATGAAACCTGCAAATGCTGGACTCTGTTTTCATACTTTGTAACTATGTTCTTAGGCACGTTCCTTTTCTTTTAGTCTTCCTAGTTTGCCTTCTAAGGAACAAATGGCCAACCAGAGCCATTCCCATAAAGTTCTCAAAATTCAACATGTTATTCCCCAAACCCAAAAAATTGGAGATTCTTGCTCTAGAGTTTCAGTAAAGATGCATCATGCCATTCGCAGTCCTATAAAGTAACTGAGCCAAAGAAAAATCTTAAGAAAGCCATATTTTAAATTGTGTTAACGTTTAAGTTACACTTTTGAAGAAGGCCCACTCTTTGATTTGTCAGCCTAGGTTTCCCAACCTACTATAAACTTGTGCATTTATCAATTTAGAATTAATACTTCAGCTCCTTTTTCATAGTAGAAGGATTCTCATAATTCTAGATGATGTTATAATTTCCTCAAGATAATTGAATATTATCTTCATTGGAAATTGTCAGATTTTTGCCCTGGGGATATTCATGTAGTATGAGCTTCCATAATTCAACTTTCTTCAAGTTAAACACAGATATTGCCTCTGGATGTACCAAGATAATTTTTCCTGTATGTGTGTGAATTCCACCATAGCATTAATTTTTTCAAAAATTGCTTTTGGCCTTTATTTTGAAGGGGGTTTTTTCCCTTTGCTGGGGAACAGATTCATATCTAGTCTGAATTGCTCTTTGTCAGTGTCAAATGCCTTGTTTTAGGGTCAGTATAAACACACGTGGTATCATCACATTGTTCCAGGAGTGAGTTTAGATTTAAGCTTTCCCCCTTCTGTGTCAGTGTGGTAGTGATGAATTTTTTAAAAATGGAAATGCTATTTCCATTGATCCTAGCAGAGACCTTTTTAACTCAGCCATTCCCGCTGTCTTGTAGAATATCTGAATGAAAATTGTGGGGAAGCTCTTTCCTCGAAATTCTTCGCTCTTTTGAGTGCTCTGATCCCAGCCAGAATTGGGGTAGCACACACTTCCACTGGTGCAAAAGCATTTGAGCAACCTTGGAGGGAATAGTGTGGTTCTACCAATGCTGCAAAACATTCTCTCCTTCCCCCTGGCAACCAGCTACACCCACCTCCCTTCTATTCTGTCCCTTCCTCCTGGCCAGCACAAACTGGATGCATATGAAACAGGCCTTAGGAACTCAGAACTGCCTTTTTAATAAAATGACAATGCCTTTATGCTACTGCTAAGGTTGGCACAACAAATAGTTCCCCAAAAGACGTAGTACAAATGGAGAAAGCGGCCAATCAATGTAAGTCTAGCCATGACTATGGAAGAAAATCCTGACAGTAGCAGTTAAACCTCTGGAAGTCTCTCATCAGACTTTAAGCTCCATAAATATGCCATTTCTTATCCTGAGAGGAGCCTTCCTCAGACTGACCGCTCCTACACTGCCAAGTTTCAGATCAATCCTCTTAGCTGCTTTTCTGAGTATTTGATGTAAAACCTCGCTTCCACCTCTTCAATTTCAAGCTATAATGGCATGATGCAATTTGTCCAGCTAACCCTTAACATAGGGCCAGTGCGAATAATGGCAGGAGATTTTTAGTCCCATCCTTTAAGATGTTAAGAGTAATGGATACAATATCCTCTGATAGCTTTTCTGAGGTTTATTTCTGTTTGTATACTGTCGCATTTGGAAATTTGAATTATTATTTATATAATACATAATTCAGACACACAGTATTTCATTGTTCCCCTATGCCTGACTTCAGTTCTACCTGTTCCTTGCATAAATGGCATTGCCCACTTCAGCTGTTTCCCTTTTCACACACAGACTTTCATTAAAAATTGACTCGTCCTTTCTCCCACTGAGGGGATTGGAGTGTTGCATACTTGCAGAGAAATATCAGCTTCTCTAAGAAGCTGCAGTTGTTTGATTTTGTTCCTCTCTCTTTCCTGAATTTTGAAGCATATTTTTGTGCAAGTTCTTCCAATAAGTTTAGACTTCGCTCCATTTCTGAAAAGAGATGGTGGGCGCGCAAGAAATGGCCACCCCCAGACTCTTGTAACTCCCTATCTGAGGAAACTAGCTTCGTCCTTGGCTGGCAGGCAAATATATTTTTAATATACAGGCCTTTGACATGTAAATTGGTCTGCTGGTGGAGGGTTTTTTTAGATTCAGTGCAGCATCTTTTATGTTATTTTAATCAGTATTTTGTTTTCAGTCCAGATTTGATTGTGGGCCGTGGAAGAAAGGCAGGATACAGATAAAATTAATAAATAACTAGGATGCAAACATTAGAGGTGTCTTTTTGGTTAGGACCAAAGCAGTTCAAGTCCAGTGTTCCATTTCTGAAAGGCCAGGTGGATGTTTTTGAGAAGCTTAGAAGCCGGGGGCATTGCTAGGATGCACATCTGCATACAATTTGCATCTGCTAATCCACACATGTGGATGCACAATTAGAAGAAAATGCTAGGGTTTATTTGAGTTTCCACAAAAGGCAATGTCAGCAGATTAATTTCTTGCCCAAATCACCTGAAATAAAATACATTTTCCAGATAATTTTCACCCCACCCGAACCATTTCTGTGCCTATTTATCTCTTAGAGGAAAATTGCTTCTATTTCATGCAGTTAAGCTGGGAAGAAAAGCTTTGCTTAGTACTGATGGATATTTTTACCCCTAAGTTTAATTGTCCTGCAGGGTTTGGGGTGTTCAAAAACGTAAAGAGGAAGAGTTAACTGTCCCCAATTTCCATCCTCCCTGAAAACTGCCCCTCCCCACATGATGAGTCAAGGAGGAGATCTTCCATTAGCATCAATGGACACTCAGGGTGCTGGGAAATAGATCCAGGCGTATAGAAAAGAATTTTGGGGCCAGGACCCAATGTAGCAATGCCTTTGCCAATGAAGGCATAGACAAATGCAATAACAGCTCTCCTGAAGCCTTGTTCTAGGTGTTTGTGACCTAAAGTTACACAGCATGTGGTCATGGCAGCTCCAGTTAGCATGCCTCACATCATACTACTGGTGCTGAACATTTGAGAAGCTTGACCCCTTTCATTGTGTCCTAGGACTTTTCACACATAATGCTGAAACACCTGCAAGCTTCTTTTGTACTCATTGAGGGTTTGTTAAAGTAGAGAAGGAGCCTTCCTTTAAAAAAGTCATCATTGATGTAAGCTGTTTATATTGCAGTACAAACATGGGAAATACAGTAAGTCCATTTGGTGAGGCACATGAAGAATTCTGTAGTCCCGCTCTATTTCCTCTTAGGCCAGATTTCAACTTGTAGTGGGAAATGTAGGTGAGAAAACAGGCCCTCCATCAACCCAAAGCAGTTTATTGTGGAGCAATACCATGCTGTGCTGATTCTCATGTGCGTATGCTGTGAGTGCAGAAGGGCAGGCCATAATTCTCAGCCACTGAGCAGTCACCAAGAAGGGAGAGGGTGAATACCAATGTTTGTAGCTGGACCATCATTTAGGTTAGATCTAGTCTCCAATCTCTGCTGCACTGATGCTCTACAATGGTACCTCCAGTTTCTGGCCAGTCTCCTGTCTGCCCCCTGCCGCCAATATGCATTCCCTCTTCGTTCTGTGTCGGTGGCCAGTGGGTGCAGCTTCTAATACTGCTGAGCTCATGTTTGCAATGTGCAGATAGGAAACTGCCTTTCACCAAGTCCCTTTTCCTGTTGGCCCGTCTGTTCTCATAGTGTCTTTGCTGACTGGCAGTATCCTTCCAAAGTTTCAGATAGGTGCCTTTTTCAGCCCTATCTGGAGATGCTAGGATTGAAGCTGAGACCTTTAGCATTCAAGTGTGTGTTCTTGCCCTGAGCTAGGTCCACTGCCCTGTGCTGTTCTGCAACTATAGGATAGATCTATAGTATGTAGGCTATAATAGGCTAATCTACAGTATAGATTAATCTTAATTGAGACCAGTGCCGTACTTCTGGATGCACTCAGACATGGTACCACCAAATGCCTCATCCCTGGTTTTGATGCTGCTCCACCTACCCCCTTCTGCTCCTATTTGTCACCCATTGTCATGAGTGGTCCCTGTTGATACCAACCACCACTGCTCATCCCTCTCCTGCTTACCTCAACTCTTCTTGCCTTCACTTGTTTCCTCCACTCAGCAATTGTTCCCTGCCACACATCTTCTCAATGCCAATCATTGCCAAATGACTAGTTCTGAGGGGGTCCTTCCTTAGAGCCAGGCATTGTGGAGGGAGAAGAGGTATCCCATGAGATGTGCCTTGGAGAGCATCCACAGAAAAGGTACTCTTGTCTTGATCAGCTGCTTATCCTTTGCTATCTTTGGCAGGACAGTATGGGCAAAGGATTAGCAGCTACTGGGGAGGAGGTATCTCAGGAGATTGCTGCCAGCACAGACAATCTCCTGGGAGAACTCTTCCGTCTCCATGATGGCTCATTCTGATAAAGGATCCCTCAGATGCAGGCATTAGGCTTGAATACCTCTGAAGAGTCATGGAAGCCGTATTTTTCTGTCAACAGGCCCCTCCAGTGGCAATGAGCAGGGGGTCTTAGGGGTCAGCAAAGGTGGACTGTTCTGAGAGCTTTGGGAACCTTGCCTGCCCTTGCGGAACCTTGATACCCAGCCTGTTGTCCATGAACCAGAGGCCTCTAGTGAACCTTGTTGTACAGCGAGCTTCTAACACAAAGAATCTCCCAAAGTCCAGCGAATTTATGAAACTCCCAGTCAGATGGCATCTTGTCGCATGCTCTTTAAGATAAATGGACAATGGAAAGCAGGATACAATAATAGGAAGCAAGCAATTTTTCCTTCCTCCTCATAGCCAGGCCCAGGGGATAAATGCAGTGGTACATGGAGCAAGTTACTGTGTTGGCTGCTGGTGCTGCATAACATTTTTCATAATCCCTGTTACAGATTAGAGAACAAAACTTGCTCCTTACTCCCCCACCCCTCTGCACTCTCTTTTCCATAGCGCAGATCTTTATGTTGTCTTAAGCAGCTCATAAATAACAATTAATACTTAACTCCTCAATGTGTTCCTAGACAAGGGTAGTTCTGGTTAGTTCTACAGAACAGGCAGAGTTCCAGACTTGGCACAGTTCCCATCTCCACGTATCTGTTGCTAGCATCTGCATCATTATCCCCTGATGTGCTCCATTTGTGTCCCAGATGTATCGTTTTGTAGCTCTGAGCCTGCTGCTGACACATCACTAACACTTGGCAGTTGTTTTTCATTCAGAAGCCCTAAACTTTGTGTGGCTCTGTATTTCTGTGCTGAGCTCCAATTTAGGAGCCAGTTCTAGCTTGTTAAGCCCTTCTGTGAATTACTCTTGCATAAGAAATGGTGTACAACCTATGTGATAATCTGTCTAGCTTCGAGGACAGGAAGTACTTTCTGTATGGGAATCAGTTGAAATTTGGTACATTCTTGAGCAGATGGGACAGATGGGTTCATCTTTTGTTGGATTCTCCTTGCATCAGAGTATCGATGAAGCTACTGATGCACAAACACTTGCATCAGACTCATAACAAGCATGAACCAATCAGGGTTAAGCAGATTTATTTATATATTGGTTTGTATATTCATGAGTCTTCTTTCAGCCCAGATAGCATCCTCAAAAACTGACCTACAGTTAAAACTTGCAACAGTCTATAAACTTAAAGGTTCTATTTTAAAAACAATTCAAAGCCTTTAAAACTTGCAAAATCTTAAAACAGGAGCTGCAGATTCTGCTGACGTCAGTAGAGGAGAGGAAAATGTGCCAGTTTGATAGCAGGATCTCAGCAAGAGCTGTCGCAGTATTTGCTTCTTGTACGTAGCCTTTCTTGCAAATATCTTTCTACATGGTCAGATGTATGTTGCTTAAATAACAGGCCACATCTATTCCACCTGATACGGAGTAATAACCCTGTAATAATGGTGCTGTAATTCAAAATCAGGATCAACCCAGCATCACCCCTTTGGCCTAAGTCACGAGCAGGGACCAGTGCCCTCCTGCCACAAGTTTTGGGCTACAAGTCCCATCAGCCCCATCTAGCATTTCCAATGACCAATATTGCTGGGGTATTTTAGTCTAAAACTACTGGAAGGCACTAGATTGCTGACTCCTGCCCTAAATAGTCCTGACTGAGTGCGGGTGCTGAAATTGTCACTAAAAAAATAATCTGCTATCCTGAGGATTATAGTTACCTTTTTTACCCCCAAAAAGAGCCTTTAATGGTACAAATGTAGTCTTAAAACCATGTGACCAAGATCGGATTAAATCAAGTTGTAGGGAATATTGAGCAGAATTCCTTCAGTGCCCTGCCTTACTTTCTGCTGTAACGCCTGGCTGGTGTCCATCTCCCATGCAAAGCAAATGTGCCCAGACGCTACGGAAACGTCCTAGCACCTACGTGCTGTAGGCTCTCAGCTGTGGTTCCACACGGACTCTGCTTGTCGTAAGGCACAGTCCTGTGCAAGTGGAGACAGAAAAAGGCGCACTGCTCCAAGCGTGTCCCAGCCGTGGCCGTCATTGTGCTTATAATTTTGCAGTACTTCAGTAACTCCCTCCTACTTGTTTGACTTCAGTCTCACAAACTTTTCAAGATTAGCTGTGCAGTTTGAGCCCTGCTTGTTTCCGTCACAGTGAGAAGTATTCTGTTCACAGCAGCAAGTACGACCAGCCATCCTGGTCAGGGTTGCACCAATGTCAAGCATTTCATTAGCATTTATTGCTTTGCGTGCTGTCCCAAGTTGCAGGCCCATATGTCTGGTGGAGTGTGAAGGCCCCCCGAGTCCCTTCAGCCACTTAAATCACATGAAAATGCTGTAAAGAGTGACCTGCAGCGGCACAAGGGCAGCTTTGCAATCCGTGGCAATGGTTGCATGTGAAGTACGGCGGGGCTGATTTTGTCATTGTGGAAAGGAAGGCCTGAGCATTTGGAACCCTAGTTCCACAGCAAAGAAGAAAGCTGGACCCAGAGACAGCCCAAAACAGGGTTAACTTTGCCATTAACCTAAGTGAGGCACGTAGAGTTTGGGTCCCAGGGAAAGATAGCAAATTGTTGAGAACTCTAATATTGTATTTTTGCTGTTAAGGATGTACAACTAGGTTTTTTCATCATGAGAAGCTTAGCCCATAAATCAGTCTTTTAAAACATTGAATTTCAGATCCAAAAGCTGACCTAACATCACCACAACTATTTTATTTAGTTTAGATTTAACTCAACATCATTTAATGTTGAGATAGGGAGAGACCTGATATAAAGAAAAGGGCGGGACTTTGATTTTAGCAACAGGTTGGTCCTGCTATTTGGCAGGGCAAGGTGGTCCCCTTAGGTGAGGGAGATGCTGAAGGATAGGGAGAAAGCAGTGAAATGTGGAAGGATAAGAGTGGAGTGTACCACGTGAGTATCCTCAGGCTCTCTAAACTAGTTTTCTTGCCACTGCTCTAGTATTTTAAATCTCTCTGTATTCGCGTATGCATATGCGTATGTATATGGGGCGAAAAGAAAGAAAGGGAGAAAAACATGACAATCTGAAATCCTGAGCCCTTGTTTTCAGGGGTTCTTTTTGTAACAGTGAACAATAGAAAACATTTTTCTTTATGCTGCATGCTTCATTTGTGCAGCACATTACAACTTTTTCCTTCTCGGTATGCTCAGGCTTTCTAGAGTCAAGAACTCTACCTTGCTCTCTCTTCACAGAATATACCTAGGACTTACATTCTACCAGCAATACTGTCGGTGCACTTCCACCCAAAGACACACACACCGAACAGCATTACGTTTTTAAATCTCTCCTTGAGCTGACCCTCATGGTTTTGTATATTCACTGGCTGATACTACCCTTTTGTGAGGTTAGTGAAATTATGAGTTCACCTCTTTCACACAAAGAAGTTGAATTCAAAGATTATTTGTCTAGGCACAATTCACTTGGAGTCTATTTTTAATCCAGTTTGTCTGCACTGGAATTTAGGGCTGAATGCTTGCCTCAGGCTCCCCCACCCCCTTTTATTTTCACAACAGTACTGTGAAATAGACTAGTTTGAATGATATTCATTGAGGTCACAGTGAGCTTCACGACCAAACAAAGATTTGAGCTTGGGTTTCCTTGATCCTAGTCCAACACTCCTGTTGTTCCAATCCACTGGCCCTCCTACAAGCCTCTCTACTTGGGATTGCAGACTGTGATGTTCCTTCCAAGATTTTCATGTACTCAGTCCAGAAGTTACTCCAGTCAGGGAGGGACAAGTGAGAACTGATGGGTTTGCGCATAGAATGTTGGACTTCGATCTGTGGTCAAATCTCAGCTTGACAACAATGGCTTGCTGTGACCTTGAGAAAAGTACCATTTACCATTTTATCTTCCAACTGTGAGATATAGACAATAGTAATCTATTGTACAGAACTGCTGTGAAGCCAAAATGTTGGGTGGGGGGTATATATAGGTTGTATACATTTTGTATTTTCAACATACAAATGTGGAGATTTGGTACTGAACACAGCAACTAGAAAATTCTAGCTGGCTTGCTCTCTTCTTTTTAAAGTAAGTATTATCTCCTTGAGGCTGTGAAGATAGACTTAATTTCCCTCTGACCTCACTGTTTACAATCCTTCCTCTCAGCTATATGCATTGTGTATGCTTATGAACACCTGAAACTGTTAATAACACTTCATGCATCAGAAAGAACGGGCTATAGCTCAGGGGAACTTATGCCATAGTAAATGAATATTTAAGATGCCATCACCATGATTTTTTCCCCCCTGCAACAAACTAACATGGCTCTTTGGAAATGGATCCGGAGTGATACTGTTGATGCCCATAGTCTAAAGCAGAGTTAGGAATGCTTAAATTTAACATAGTGATCTTAATGGGTTTAATGGTGCCTAACTTTGGATGGGGGCTAATGCAACCTTAGATGGCCTTCAAACGTAACTGTGTACAAGTGATTAAGGATCTTTCTGCCAGAAGATGAGGCCTGCTTCTCCATCATGCAGCCAGTACTTCTCGAACAATGCTGGTACAAACACAAAACTGAATGCTTGTTGCCTCTTCCTTTTTGCTCCTCACCCCATGCTCCAAGTTGACTCGTGTGTTTTCCAAGTGTCTCACTTGTTTGTGTGTGATCATACATTCAGCATAAACAGCTTTTATTTTTGAACAGTTGAAAAACTGCTCCAAAGAGGTGAATGGAGGTGAGTTCATGACTGACATGGAGGTTGGCCAATCAATGTGTAAGTCTTTTTGCTGTAAAGCAGGACAACAGATTTCCCTTTTACACTTACCCAGAGAGAGAGCTTGTGCACCTGTCCAAAACACTTACACTTTGATGTCAGTTCATGGCTCTTCACTAAAATTATGCTCATCTGTGCACTCATGGTGCCAACTGGTAGACTGGGGTGATATTCCTTCTTGAAGAGTCCCCTTCCAGTCAAAAGCCTATGTTACCCAGCTTGGTGATTAATAACATCTGTCATCTGAGCCAGTCTGGGTACTATAAAAGTCAGGCCGAAGCAGCAGGAACAAAAAGGTTCTGTGCAATTCCAGTGGTCTCTCAGTCATTTGTGGTAAGATTTTGTATGTCCTAGATGATTTCTTTACAGAAAGATTTCTTGGCAAATGCCTGGTGTGATTGCCATATGGACAGTGTTTGTGATCATGTTTAAAGTCTTGATGTACTTACAGGTGTGCCAATAGGCAGACTGTTGAAATGGTAGCACCTGCAAGGGAGTTTGTACCCTGGGCAGTGGTTGCAGAACCAGAATGAGAAAATCCCGGGGATCAGTGCAGTTGATGATATTTAAGAGAATTCCCAGAATGCTGCCAGGATGACTACCTATAAGTTTGGCCTTGCCCATTGTGGTTTATTACCAACTCGGCTGGAAATGTAACCAGTTGGATATGGAATATAGGATGAATCAAGGAGGGAAAGGGCCTAGCTACTTTGAAAGAGGGAACTGTGAGATTGCGCTTAAAGAAGTCAATGACTCACAACTTTTATGAAATTGCAGTTTGCCTGCATTATATTTCATATTAATGATATATAGAAATATTTGTAAAAATACTGTATAGTATCAAATGCAATGATCTCTAATGTATTTTTTCTATACCTGACCAATTCCTCTGTTCTTTTCCTTTATTTGGTGGCTTTCTCTGTTTTCTTTTTGCATTTCTTTGCATAAATCCTCTTTGTACCCAACTCTTGCTGTTAAACAGAAAGAAACAGTAGAATGGGTTTTCCTTCTCTGCTGAAGCCCCTTTCCACCCCCAGATCTGCTCTGAAAGATTGGAGGACACTCCAGGGCAAATTTGGAGACATGTGGTGAGCTACAGGGAGGAAGTAAGCAATGATAAGCAATCTAACATGTTGGATTTTAACCCCTGGGTTTATCCATTCCTAGATGAAGCTAATCCATTTCAGAACCATTTTAGTGTGGCTTTCAATCCATTTATGTGACTGAAACTATCTTGGTTGCCTTTTGGCAAGTATTCACTTGGGAAGAGGCCATCCTGTTGATTCCCCTGGAATACTTCTGCCAGTTTCTAAATACCATTGTCCACAGTATTCTTCCAGGCTGTTTGCTGGTGAACTGGTTTAGTACTAAAGTTTGATTCTATATTAATATTATGGTGGTAGTGGTGGGGTTGGGTAGTGTTGTAGCTCCCTCAGGTGATATAGTTAGTAAAGGTAAACATTTTTAAACACCAGGAAATAAAAAGTACCTTTTTTCTCTTTTGATCCAGGTTGGCTCAGTCTCTGCTTGCTCTCTTTGCGTCCTCACTTGCGATCTCTGTTGTTTTTGCCATCATTCCTGTCTGCCACAATGTGGTGGTGCTTGCAGTGGTCATGGCTGTGGCTGGCCTGGCCATGGGCTGCATCGACACACTTTCCAATATGCAGCTGGTGAAGATTTATCAGAAGGATTCAGCAGTCTTCCTGCAGGTAGGACAAGTAGCTGGCAGGGCCGATCCCCTGTTTTGCACCTATGTATGTTTTACTGCTTGGAGCCTTTGCCAGGGACTGGTAGCCAGCCAAGTGTGCTTGCCATCACCCCACTGGGGTCTTTCTTCTCATGTCGTACTAATTGCATGACTGGGAGGGGCGCACTTTGTCAGTCTCTCAACATTTGAGGTACGGAGAGGGACGGGCTGTCTCCCCTGCACTGAACAGCAGAGGCATGGTGCATTCCAAGGATCCGAGCTGTTGGTGCACCAGGAGGAACTGTCCATGTGATGGTCATTGTAACAAGCAGAATACCTGTAGAATGGTATTTGTCAGTGGAAGTTGTTCCACCAATGGATAACAACATCTTTGTGCATGTTAGGGCAGCTCTGCACATGATTTACCTTTGTTCCCACCTGGGTGCCATGCCATCTACCGGTAGAGTAGGAGGTCACTGGTTGAACACAGATATCTTTCCCCTGCACTCCCCAGTTGCACTTGCTACACTATTGGCATGCCCTAAACCTCTGGTCATCCATCTTAGTTGTGCTGGTTCAGTCTCTGATTCAGATTTGTGTAGTCCTCACCCAAATAAGCACAATAGACAAGTCCCTTGAATCAAAGTGACAAAAGCATTTGGGTTACACAAGATCACTTATGAAAGGCATTGCAGAGTTAACTGTATGATGCACAGAGATCTCATTTGTCTTAAAACTGCGTGTGGGGTAAACTTCAGCTTTCTTACCATAAAGCTATGCTGAGAAAGGAAGGGCCCTAGGAGAGAATCCCATGTAGTAGCCTCCCTTTTGATTCCTATGTTTGTCAGGCTGGACCAGGTGCTGCCATCAGTAAAGCTATTTTCTCCTTGTTTTGCGCAGGCCCTTCATTTCTTTGTGGGCTTTGGAGCCCTGCTGAGTCCTCTCATAGCTGACCCTTTTCTGTCTGATACCAACTGCATCCTGGCCAATGGCACAACCAACAGCAACAGTAACCTTCCTCACATCCGAAAGTCTCTGGTCCCCCATCACCTTGGGAACCTGTCGCATTATGATCTGCCCACGAAAGGGCTGGTGGTGACCCGAGTGTCTTACGCCTTCTGGATTATGGCTTTGATCAATGTAAGTAGTGCCGTTCTCATGCAGAGTCATTCCAGTCAAATGTATGCAACTTGGTCTGCGTAGATGGAGGAGTCCTACATAAGGTGGCATGCCAGTATGAATAATCTGATCCCACTTTGCATTTTAAAACTTCCTGACATCACAGTTCTCCCACCCTGCTGTCTCCATTTGTGAAACTCTGCTTGTAGTGGTCCTTTGAACCACAGGGATGGACTGACAAATCTATCTCTGTTCTGTTTTGTTTAAAAGATTTTATGGCATGCCTTTCTATCCAATGAATCCCAAAGCAGCTTAAAATAAATTGTGCCCAAAGATTACAAGGGGCACTCCTACTGTGCAAGGCAGGTTACACCTTTTTTGTCTTCTGCCAGAATTACTGTGTGTGCAAGGAGCAGACTTTATGAATTTCTTGTCACAATCAATAAGACATTTGCCTACCATGTCATTTTTCCTAATCGGCTTTGTTTACCCACTATAACATCTTGCAAGTTAAGCTGTAACTAGGGCTGTTGTTCCATCTGCAAAATCAGACCTTCCGAGTGTTTTCCTTGTATGTTACCTGCATGAATATTAACCAAATGAGATTTCTCTCTAAATTGTCTAGAGCCGTTTTCAACAGAATACTGCTTGAAATGACCAATCCTTTAACAGTGCTTACATCTCCAAGCACCCATAAAAAATTAAGAAATTTTGCTGGAAAAGCTGTGCTAATCTGATCTCTGGGTCATCTTTCCCTCTTGGGGTAGTAAACTGGTATCCTTTCTGACCTGGCTCATTGCATTCCAAGGCTCCCTGAGCAACAGTACAATTCTACAAAGCAGCAAAGAAGGGGCTAGAAGCAGAAGAGTGGTGCTGTATTAAGAGGGTGAAGCTGGAGATAATGCGTCTTTCAAATGGCATAGTGTTAGTTCATATAATCAGAATTGGTTGGCTATGCTTTTTCCTGGACAGTTCCATTCCCAGGAGGGGAATTGCTTGTTTGACTCTCCAGTCCCTTTGGGGCACTCTGTCTCAAGTTGATCAATCACTTGTAATCTAACAGGGAGACACGAAAGAACATTTCTCCTTTCTCATTACCAACCTTAATAGACTTTTCAAGTTCGGTCCCAGGTATGATACAATCCTATGCATGTTAGCATCATAGTAATAACTACAGCTTATTTTGGCGGGACTTACTTTCATTGTAAGTAGCAAAGAATTGGCACCAATGGCCATTGGACTCCTGGGGAGAATAGGAACTTTAAGGAGTAAGTTTCATTGAGATGGCAGTGTGGATGCCACAGTCTCAGTCTTAATTACCCCATGCTTTCTTAAAATCCAATTCAGTTGCATACTTCAAGTTTCATGTAACGTAGGCATTTACCCAGGATTTGGAAGGTTTAGTGTCACAGTTCAGATACTGTTCCAGGTGAACTGCTGTGCTCCTCCCTCCTGGCTAATTTCTAGTTCTCATAGAAATGAGACTGGACACATCACATTTTCTCTGGAAGCTGTCACCCATCCACTCCACTTTCTCTGTATCTTTCTTTACAGCAATTCATAGTTGGGAATTTAGCTAATACCAGTAAACGCACCTCCTACTGGTTTAATCCAGGTGGCTTCTGCATTATACTGAGTGCAACACAACTCAGTCCTCCAGCAGGTTTTTGTGGCTTGGCCAGAATTGTGAACATCCCGGAATCTAACAAAATGTTAAACAAAGGATTTATTCAGAAAAATAGAAGATAATTTTGGGCATACAAAAATGGATCAGATAATAGTTTTCTGACTGATACTCAGAGTACGTTAAATATCCTAGAGAAGGGAAGCACTACAAAGAAGCCAGTGGGCTTTTTAGATCCTTCTTGAAGAACAAAGTCAACTACATCTTGGCCGACAGAGACGGTCCACAGCATGTGTTAATTAAAACTGCAGTGCAGTGTATCAAACCAGGACCTGATGGCCTTGAGTCAGATGAGTTCATCTCTTATGCATGGAAGAATTCCTTTGAAGTAGAGTGGCATTACAATATTTCATTGGAAGGAACTATTTCCAGGATCTGTTAAAGTCCCAATTGGACAGTGAATTCATCAGCACAGACTGCAGACATGGAGCAAACCAGAAAGGGAAAGTCCTTGCTTGAGAATCTATTTGTCACCATCAATATTGGCTCAGAAATAATTACAGGAATGCTCAGCTTTAGCTTAAGGGGATGTTGGCAGATAGATTATTTTATTGTCCCAAATAGCTCCCAGCCCCTAAAATCAGCTTGCCTGTCAAAGACCTGCTTGAATAAAAATGTCTTTTTATTCTGCCTGGCAGAAGGGCAGCAGAGCAGGGACCATTGGAAGGGCAGTGGGGCATCCCGCTGCATCCCAGGAGGCCTCCAGTGGATGTGTTGCTCTGTCGCTCATCCCTGCTATCCCATCAGCTTCCCTCCCAGAGAGCACAGCACTGCATGCTTGAGGATTCCCCGCCGCCCCAGGCATCAAATTGAACCAGGAGCCATGCTGGTTTTCTCTCATAGGCCACCGTCTTGGTAACACTTCAGTCTCAGCAGTGTTCATTTTGTTTAGCTGTTGCTCCCTTCATTACTTTTTCTTAAAACTACTAGGAAGGTGATGGCAACATCAAAGCAAATGGCATTGCAGAGGAGCTGGGAGAGACAGCCTGCCTCAATTCTGTTTGTTTGTTTTCTAGCTCACCTGAGTTGCTGAAGGGAGCTTGCCATCGTGGTTGCAGTCCTAAAAAACATTTATTCCACCATGAGCACAGCAGGAGTAAACATGTATAGGATACAAAAATGGGAGTGGGACCTCTAGAAATTGAATGGAGAAGAACCTGTCCTGGCTCCCCAGATTGCTATTATGGGCAATCTGTGGCTCCTTGAGGCCTACGGTTCCTATTGTCCCACATCACTGTTTATGCTGGCCAGGGCTGATGGGAGTTGTAGGTCAGACATCTGCTGGTCCATAAGTTGCCCCCTCCCCCGGCAGTTAATGTGATTAGGGCCCCAGTATCCAGGATGACTGGGCTCTGATACTCAGCTTTCTCCTCCTAGATCATTGCAGGAGTTTTAAATCTGAGATAGCAAATGCTTCTAAAATGAATGGGAATTCAAGGGCAGACAAAAACTCTTGCAGCATCCATGCTGAAAGCTTTTTGATCCTTTGGGTGCCACATTCAAGCATGGGCCATCCCTCCCCTTTGTGGTTAATCTTGATCTAAACCAGAGATTCAGGCTTGGTCAGGAGCAGGGATTTAGCAATCTGGCTGCTACATTGCTGAAAAAGATGAGTGTACACTAAACCAACAGGAAAGGGAAGCTGTGGGCAAGAAGGTAAGACAAGTGGTTGCATCTAGTAACAGGCTTTCAAGTTTCCTCTTGTATTTCACTGCTGCTGCCTTACCGCTGAGCCTAACAGGGCGGGCACAATAAACAGTCTGGCTAGGCAGTTGTTTGGGAACTGAATGGGGAACGGGTGGCCCTTTCATCATCCCTGCCCACTGGCTGTGCTGGCAAGGTTGATGGACATGGCAGACCACCCGCATCTGGAAAGCCACATGTTCCCCACCTCTGCTGCAAGCCTGGCTGGGCTTCTTGGGTAAAGAGCAAGATATACTAACTCTGGGTATTTCCCTGAGGACTTTTGTAAGCTTTCAGCTGACAGACCGTACTTTCTTTTGGGCCACCTTGACACGCACTCTATAGCTGGAGGAGAGTTTTGTTACAATTATCTCATGTAATAATGCTAGCTCCATCTTTTTGAAAGATCTCCCTTGCAAAATCCTTGCTCAATTTTTAACACTTCACAGCCTCTACAAGGCTTTCTAGCCCTTAGGTGGGTGTCGGAACTTCTATTTTCTGCCTTGCTTGGGAAATATTAGAACAACCTACTTAAAATGCCAAGACTGATGTAGTCAAGCTAAACATATGGGGTTGGTGGAACAGAAGAATTGAATGTTCTTTGCCTAAAGGAAAATAGACGTTTTCTTTTCTTCCTTTTTTGCAAATTAAGCAGCTATGTGGTAGAGTGGGCAGGGTAAAAGAACACAGCCTGAAATTTTGTAAAACATAAATACCTACACTGGGTGCAACTTCAGTAGGGGTGCAAAATGGGCATTGAAGATCCTGTAATGTATCAAAGGTTATTAACATAATATTATTTGAGCTCGGAATAGTTTTTTTCTTCTAATATGGCAGATGAAAATCTAGATACTCGCTTGAACAGAGGCTTAGTGAAGTCAAGCAACTCAAGCAGTGTGGCCCTACTGCAACTTCCAATTTCTATGCTTGCAGTCTATCTCAGTGAAGCACATTCTGCTGTCACATAATGTTCACCAGAGAAGAGAAAATTGCACTTGGATACCTGCTGTAGCTGGCAGATTCTTTGCACAATCATTCTTGATGAAGATCAGTCTTCTCTGAGCAGCAAGACCTTTGTCTTTTAAGACCATTACTATTAAAATTGTGCGGCCATTCCTATTTGAGTGTGGTGCTGGTTCTCAGGAGAAGGGAGAGAAACTCTTACTGTGGTTGTAGAGATGGGTTGCTACAGGAGAGTTAACACAGCTGAAGGGAAAGCATTCCAGTAGATTCTTTCCACTGGGATTTGAGGTTTTTTCATTACTGGAGCCTGAACACAGAAGAGCTTCACCATTACTGAAAATGGTTCATTCACTTTCCTGATGTACCCATCTGTTAAGAAACAGAACTAGAATGTGAATGGAGTGGGAGACAAAAACGGTGACAACAGCTTGGCCTAATTTGAAGAGGTGTATGTGAGAGCGAGCAAGCCTTGATTTGGAATTCAAGGCTAGCTTTTAAAAGCCCTTCCAAAAGTAGATTCTTGTCCCAGTCTCAAGTGGCTAGTGTGGTGGTAATGAGAGGAGTTGTTTGCTTTCAAAACGGGAATGATAGTCCCTAGAAATGTAGCTCATTTGATCTGTCAGAGGAGCAGTTGCAGAGATCTTCAAATTATTATTATTAACCATAATAATTGTTAGACACCTTTCAAAAAAGAATCAAAGTGACTTACAGTGGTATTTAAACACACAACATTTCAAATAGCTATGTAAATAAGCCATTAAAATACAATAACATGGATTAGACAGTTGTACAACCACTGAAAAATAATGCAGGACCTGGAATTTTCTCGTAAAAGCCAAACTTCACCTGATGACCAAAGGTCACATGGGGGATGAGACTGATTTCTGATTGTATGAATGGTCTATAAGGAATGGGTACCACTCTACCCCCACTGTCAAGCCTGTGTTTCATTAAAAAACCTTTAACCACTAATGAAGGATTCCAGATCTTCTTGCATCACCTTTAGCTTGGCTCAGATTGCATATTATTTGCCAGCTCGATTATCTATTTATTTACTTACTCATTGCTTGGTTGCATTTTATTCTGTCCAACAGTCAGAGCTCTCTGGGCATAACATGCAACCAAAAATGCACTATACATTTTTACAAGTGTGAAGCTACAGTGGAAAATAGAAATAAAGGCCAGAGTGAAACCTAGCAGTGCTACAAAGATTTAAAATATAGTAAAAGATTTAAAACAATAGAGGCTGATAGGCTAAAGCTTTTGGGAAAATCAGGTTTTCACTTGGCACCAGAAAAAGCATAACTTAGAAAGTGCCAGACAAGCCTCTCTGGAAAATTCATTCCATGGCGAAAGGCCCTCTTCTTAGTACCACCTCCCTCATTTCCTTTGGAGGGGGCTTCCTCAGAAGACTGCTGAGAATGATCTTAGGGTCTAGCAGGTACACATGAAAGGAGACAGTCCTTCAGGTAACCTGACCCCAAGTCATTAGGGTTTGAACGTTAGTACCAACACTTTCAAGTGGGCCCAAACAAGGACTGGCGGTCAGTGCACATGGTAAAGGACTGGCCTAATATGATTGCGTTGGCCAGTCCCTTTTAGCATCTCAGTGCCTTATTTTCAACCAACAGAAGTTTCCTGACCCTTTGCAAAGGCAGCCCCAGAAGTCCAGCAGAGGGGTTACCAGAGCATGGATCACTGTAGCTAGGCTATCCCAATTCACGCAAGACTGCAGTTGGTGCATCACTCTAAGCTGATAGAAGGTGTTCCGAGTCACCACATCCACTTGCACCTCTAGGTCCAAGAGCACACCTAAACTACAAACCTGACCCTTTAGGAGAAGTGGAGCCCCTGCCAGAACAGGTTGAATTTCACTCATCCAGAGAGGAGAACCATCCACTAACAATAGCTCCATCCATTCTGGATTGTGTCTCAGTTTATTGGCCCTCATCCAGCCCCTGCCCATGCCCAAGCACTGATTCTTCACCTGGATTTAATGAAAAGGAGAGAGAGCATTAGCCCTCATCTGGATATTGATTACACCTCAGCTCACACCTCTGGATAATGTGCCCAGCAGTTTCATGCAGATATTGAACAGCGAGGGAGAAAAATCTTAGCCCTATGAAACCCCATAGGACAGCTGCCAAGGCACAGAGCATTAGCCCCCAGCAGCACGTTCTAGAATCAGCCATCCAAGTAGGAATGGAACCACTGCAGTGCAATGCCTCCAGCTCTCAACTCAGACTGCCTCTCCAGAAAGATATCATGGAAGATGGTACTGAAAGCTGCCAAGAGGTCCAAGAGAATCAATGAGGTTGCACTCCCTGGCCCTCTCCCAGCAGCGGTCACTGAACAGTGTTGGCAAGACAGTTTTCATTCCAAAACTAAGCCTGAAACTCAACTGAAATGAGGTCCAAGCAATCTGTTTCATTCAAGACTGCCTGGAGTTGACCAGCAATAACCCGCTTGCGCACCTTAGCTGGGAAGGGAATGTTGGTTAGTGGCCTATAGTTACATAATCTGAGTCCAGATCAGGCTTTTAAAGAAGTGGCCTAAACAGACCACTCCCTCTCTGAAGGAGGTATTCACATCTCCTGCGCACAGCCTATAACACCCCACCACCACCATTAGAGGAAATCATCCATGAAGGGCAAGGGTGAAGCAAACCAGTTGTCAACTGGTTTTAGCCAAGTACTTTGCCTGATCTTCAGGCCTTGATCACTGAAACTCATCCAATAAAACTGGAAATTCATCCAAGCAAACCAAGAATGGAATTGCATTCATTCTGATGTCCAATGTGGTGGCTTTCTCTTCAAAATGCTGTGTGAACTTGTCACCGCTAGCTAGTGATGATTCCACCATTTCTCTTCCTGACCAAGACCAAGACTGCAATAGGCTACAAACCACTCAGAAAAGCTCTGCTTGATGATACTAAAAAGATTCAATGGTGGTGGAAAAGAACTTAACTTCCCTGTTGCGACTTTCACTGCAGGCGCAATCAGATTAGGCTTCCTGTGTTCAGTCGGGTTCAGCACAAGCTTTCATCCATCTCCCTGCTAGCTGATTTGTTTCTTGTTTCATTGCCTTCAGCTCCAGTGTATACCAAAGAACTGGTTGGGCTCTATTCAGAGGAAGAGACCGTGACAGTAGGATGCATACCGCACTTTCAGATCACCACCCTTCCGCCCAGTTGAGAACACCAAATCACGAATGTGTCCTCTTTACAAGTGTTGTGTCAATGACATCTCCAGACAGCCCCATGGTTGTCATGGTAACCACGAAGTCCTGAGTCACCTTGGATTCAGCAGCCTTGGCACAGAAATTGATATCCCTCAGAAAAACCATTCTAGGGATCTGCAGCTCCAATTCCAGGGCCACCTCTGCCTTCTCAGGGCAGCTGATGAGTGGCGGGACCAGCAGAATCCCTAATCTGTCTTGGGTACCCAACTCTGAAGGGCAACATTTGAATGGACAGGAAACCTAAAGGGACAGGCAGAATCCTTAATGCAACATAGCAACCCCTTCCTGTTAAGGCAATATTGGCGCAATGCCAAGTCCTCAGCAGTGCTCTAGAAAATGTGACTGTGATTTCTTTCCAAATGTAATGTTAACATTCCAACCTCTGTATTGCAGGTCAGTGTGATGCCCTGTGCAGAGGCAGGAAATGCAAGGAGAGACTCAGGCATGTTTTGTAAACACAAAACAGTGGGTTGGATCCAGATGGACCACTTCATGAATGAAAGGCCTGGTTCCTTGACAGGAAGACCCTGGGTTCTGGTGGAAACGCCCTGCTAGAGGAAGAAAGGGGTAGGGAGTTGACTTTGGTTAATTTCCATCCCCCTCATTGCCATCAGTTCCGCTCCAGAGGGCCCCCAAGCGCCCCAGAGCAACTTTTTAAGGGGCTGAAGGGAGAAGGACTCCTGAAAGATCACTTCCCCAGCTCCCCTTCCTCCACTTCAAGCAGAAACTCCACGAATTACAACTCTGGATCCAACCCAGTGTTAGTTTTCCTTATCCATCAGCCAAAGAAGCAACACATTCCTATCCTACCAGCTGCTGTGCATCCACAGAGAGCCTGTGGGCTCCTTTGATTTTTAGGGCACTTGAAGCCCCGCGAGGTAACTTGCATTCGGCAGTGCATGCTGCTTCTTGTTTCCCCTTCAGATCCATCATAGCAGGGGTCTGTCATTTGCTAGTTGCTTGTTTTCGGAGGGAAAGCAGCAACGTACACAAGTATGGGCTTTTGTATCTGATGCCGTGTGCACACATCATCTCTCTGAGCACAAAATGTAGCGTAAGGAGGCCCTTCGGGGAAGGGTGATTGCTCAGTTGACGGTGCCCATATGTTGCATGCAAAGTGCCCGGCGTCTCCAGGCAGGCTGGATGCGAAGCTCCTTTGCAGCTTTGCAGAGCTGCTGCAGGTCAGAATGCAGGATTCTTTTCAGTCCTTTCAAAGAAGTCCGTGAGGGCTGGTTCTAGTGGCAAGCAGGGCTGAAATCGAAATAGGGGAGGCACAAAAACAAAAATACCAGTGTATTTTAGCTTACAGCCAAGAAGAAGCCTTAGGAGAGTCAGTTCTTTTTAGAATGTGTTTTTAGAACTTTTTAGAATCAGGGAAAACTGCACAAAATCCAGGAAACTACCAAATGATGGGCAAAGCTCTTGCCCCCTCGCCTGAGGTCCTGCAACCCAGTCATAGGTAATACTTAGCCTAGATAATGCTGAATGGCCAATTAGTTCCTTATGTTAGTTAGTTAGTTCCTTATGTTTCTCACTCCACTGAGAAACTATACTGTTGGTTCTGGCTAGCTCAACGTGTTTGTGTCATGTCATCTTGCTTTTCCCTGTAGCTGTCATGGTGCTGAGTGTCATGGGTGTTGCCTTCACACAAGCTATTGCCCCCACCCAGCCTGAATTGCAGGCTTGTGGTTGGCTTGGATAAGATAATACTGAATTTGGGCCAGCACACTCAGAAATGCCTAACAATCTGGGTAGAACTTACTAAAAAATGTGCCCCAGACAGAAGCAGAGGGATCTCAATATGGGACCATTTTAAGCAGAAGGAGAAGAGACCAGGACAAGAATGATATGAGGCTATTTGGACAAATAATGAAATAACTTGTATTTGTATTAGAGCAAACATAGAAACCTGTAAACCAGGAACAAAGGATAGTGCTTATAGTGTGCAACTGGGCATGCAAACCAATTTTACTGGCCACAATCATGTTTGTTTAATAGCTCCCTGAGATTAAGTGCAAATCTTTTGTGTTTGGTGATAATAGGATTGCTGTTAAAGGCATTTGTTGTTGTTAGTCGCAAAGTCGTGTCCCACCCATCATGACCCCATGGACAACATTCCTCCAGGCCTTCCTGTCTTCCACCATCCCCCGGAGTCCACTTAAGCTCACACCAACTGCTTCAGTGACTCCATCTAGCCGCCTCATTCTCTGCCATCCCCTTCTTCTTTTGCCATCTATTGTTCCCAGCATTAGGCTCTTCTCCAGGGAGTCCTTCCTTCTCATTAGGTGGCCAAAGTATTTGAGTTTCACTTTCAGTATCTGGCCTTCTAAAGAGCAGTCAGGGTTGATCTCCTCTAGGACTGACCGGTTTGATCGCTTTGCGGTCCAGGGGACTCGCAGGAGTCTCCTCCAGCACCACAATTCAAAGGCCTCAGTCCTTCGGTGCTCAGCTTTCCTTATGGTCCAGCTTTCACAGCCATACATTGCAACTGGGAAAACCATAGCCTTGACTATACGCACTTTTGTTGGCAGGGTGATGTCTCTGCTTTTTAGTATGCTTTCTAGATTTGCCATAGCTTTCCTCCCCGGGAGCAAGCGTCTTTTTAATTTCTTGGCTGCAGTCCCCATCTGCGGTGATCTTGGAGCCCAGGAAAATAAAATCTGTCACTACCTCCATTTCTTCCCCATCTATTTGCCAGGAAGTGAGAGGACCAGATGCCCTGATCTTAGTTTTGTTAATGTTGAGTTTCAGGCCAACTTTTGCACTCTCCTCCTTCACCCGCATCAAGAGGCTCTTTAGTTCTTCTTCACTTTCTGCCATTAGAGTGGTATCATCTGCATATCTGAGGTTGTTGATATTTCTCCCAGCAATCTTAATTCCAACTGGTGATTCATCTAGCCCCACTGTTCTCATGATGTGCTCTGCATATAAGTTAAATAGGCAGGGCGACAGTATACAGCCTTGCCAAACTCCTTTCTCAATTTTGAACCAATCAGTGGTTCTGTGTCCAGTTCTCACTGTTGCTTCTTGACTTGCATATAGGTTTCGCAAGAGACAAATAAGATGGTCAGGTACTCCCATCTCTTTAAGAACTTGCCACAATTTGTTGTTATCCACACAATCAAAGGCTTTAGCATAGTCAATGAAGCAGAAGTAGTTGTTTTTCTGGAACTCCCTAACTTTCTCCATGATCCAGTGTATGTTGGCAATTTGATCTCTAGTTCCTCTCCCTCTTCGAAATCCTGCCTGTACTTCTGGTAGTTCTAGGTCCGCATACTGCTGGAACCTAGCTTGTAGGATTTTGAGCATCACTTTGCTAGCATGTGAAATGAGTGCAATGGTGCGGTAGTTTGAACATTCTTTGGCATTGCCCTTCTTTGGGATCGGAATGTAAACTGACATTTTCCAATCCTGCGGCCACTGTTGAGTTTTCCAAATTTGCTGGCATATTGAGTGTAGCACTTTTACTGCATCGTCTTTTAAGATTTTGAATAGCTCAGCTGGAATACTGTCACCTCCACTAGCTTTGTTGTTGCTTAGACTTTCTAAGGCCCATTTGACTTCACATTCCAGGATGTCTGGCTTGAAGTCAGTAACCATCCCATCGTGGTTATCAGGAACATTAAGGTCTTTCTTGTATAGTTCTTCTGTGTAATCTTGCCACCTCTTCTTAATCTCTTCTGCCTCTATTAGGTCCCTGCCATTTCAGTCCTTTATCATGCCCATCTTTGCATGAAACGTTCCCTTCATATCTCCAATTTTCTTGAAGAGATCTCTGGTCCTCCCTATTCTATTGTTTTCTTCTATTTCTTTGCACTGTTCATTTAAGAAGGCATTCTTATCTCTTCTAGCTATTCTCTGGAATTCTGCATTCAATTGGGTGCAACTTTCTCTTTCTCCCTTGTCTTTTGCTTTCCTTCTTTCCTCAGCTATTTGTAAAGCTTCCTCAGACAGCCATTTTGCTTTCTTGCATTTCTTTTTATTTGGGATGGCTTTAGTTGCTACCTCTTGTACAATCTTGCAAACCTCTGTCCATAGTTCTTCAGGCACGCTGTCTATCAGATCTAATTCCTTAAATCTATTTGTCACCTCTTCTGTATATTCATCAGGGATATGATTTAGGTCATACCTGAGTGGCCTAGTGCTTTTCCCTACTTTCTTCAATTTAAGCCTAAATTTTGCAACGAGAAGCTCATGATCTGAGCCACAGTCAGCTCCTGGTCTAGTTTTTACTGACTGTATAGAGCTTCTCCATCTTTGGCTGCAGAGCACATAGTCAGTCTGATTTCTGTGTTGACCGTCTGGTGATGTCCATGTGTAGAGTCGTCTCTTGGGTTGTTGGAAAAGAGTGTTTGCTATGACTCTCGTATTCTCTTGACAAAATTCTATTAGCCCGTGCCTTGCTTCATTTTGTACTCCAAGGCCAAACTTGCCTGTTATTCCGGTTATCTTTTGGCTTCCTACTTTAGCCTTCCAATCCCCCATGATGATAAGGACATCATTTTTTGGTGTTAATTCTGGAAGGTATTGTAGGCCTTCATAGAACTGGTCAACTTCAGCCTCTTCAGCACCAGTGGTTGGGGCATAGACTTGGACTATTGTGATGTTGAATGATTTGCCTTGGATTCGAACTGAGATCATTCTGTCATTTTGGAGATTGTATCCCAGTACTGCTTTTCCTACTCTTTTATTGACTATGAAGGCTACTCCATTTCTTCTGAGGGATTCTTGCCCGCAGTAGTACTACCTGATAGTCATCTGAATTAAATTCACCCATACCTGTCCATTTTAGTTCACTGATTCCTAAGATGTCGATGTTCAGTCTTGTGATCTCTTGTTTGACCACATCCAGCTTGCCTTGATTCATGGATCTTACATTCCAGGTTCCTATGGAGTATAGATCTTTGCAGCATCGGACGTTCCTTTCACCACCAGATACATCTGCAACTGAGAGTCCTTTTGGCTTTGACTCAGTCGCTTCATTCTTTCTGGTGCTACTAGTACTAGCCCTCTGCTCTTCCCCAGTAGCATATTGGACACCTTCCGACCTGAGGGGCTCATCTTCCGGCATCATATCTTTTTGCCTTTTGGTACTGTCCATGGGGTTTTCATGGCAAAGATACTGGAGTGGGTTTCCATTTCCTTCTCCAGTGGATCACGTTTTGTCAGAGCTCTCTGCTATGACCTGTCCGTCTTGGGTGGCCCTGCACGGCATAGCTCATAGCTTCATTGAGCTACGCAAGCTCCTTCGCCACGACAAGGCAGTGATCTATGAAGGAGGTTAAAGGCATTGGTGTACAGAATCTTACATGCATTCACCACAGAAGTGTGCTGGGCAGACCTTTTGATATAGACCTTCTGCTGTAACAGCCTTTTTCATCTTGGTCCTGGCCAGATTGGATTCCATCTCTCATTGTTCTCAGCCAGAGGAGTAAGTGACAATGCAGTACATCTGGATTCCACCAGGTTGGAGAGAACTGACAACATAATACAGACAGCAGACGTGCTTGAACCTCTTTTAACTTGAAAGTCAAATTTAGTCCTGGGACATTTCGCACATTCTACTTATTTTAATTTACAAAATGAGGGTGCAGGGGGAGCATTCAGTGGTGGGCAGGGCTGAAAGCAAGAGGAGCCTGAAATACTGGCATAGAATCATAGAATAGTGGAGTTGGGAGGGGCCACGAAGACCGTCGAATCTGTTGCAGGACACCACTTTACACCAGTTTAGAGTAAAGCTCTTGGATAGAAAGCCTCTGGGGAGACATTCATTCTTTTAGAGCGAGTGCTCAAAAGCCAGGAAACCACTAAATAATCAGCAGTCAGAGGGAAAGGGGTGAAGCCAGGAGAAGGGAATATGCATCTGGGGACACCAGGTGGGCTGGATCTGGCTCAGCACCCCTGTGCTAGATCCCCGTGCAGGTGGACTTCACTTAACGTTGTAGGCCAAGCATTTAGTCACACATGAAATGATTCTGATTTTGCTGTTTATTTAGGCTCACAGTCGGCTGGCAATCCCTGTGCCAAGGCCTCTCATTAAACAGTATACCAGGAGGTTCAATATGTCACTCTAAAGCAAGCATGCCAAGTCGTGAGACCCTGCAATAAACCGCCTTGGCCCTACCCATGTGTATTTTGGCAGACAAACTGGGTGATGGAAGCCAAATAGGTTCATCAGCACCATTCAGCCTTTAGAAAAAGGAAAAGTAAAATAAAACATTAACAAAAATCAGGAGGATGAGATCTGGGCTGTTGTGTCTGTGAAACAGTTGGATGGACTTGGAAGAGAGATTTCAGTCGCGTACAGAAGGGACTAATTCATTAGGCTGTACTGGGATTGTTCTGTTGGTCTTTAGGGTGCCAGAAGACTCTTGTCTCTCCTGTGTGTGTTTTAGCCTTATGAAAAGAGAGCCTCAAATGGAAGTTTCTCCTCTGAGTGGAAGCCCTGTTGCTTGATCCTAGGTGTTTGAATATGGGCTGTGATCAGTCAGTGTGTGACTACACACTTGCAGACACATACTTCTGTACTACCTACCACTTTGTGATGGTGAGACCAGCAACTAAGCCTGAACTCGGCTTGTCCAGCTGCATCCCAAGAACTTTCACTCTGGACCCAACGCATCCGGTGCATTCCAAAGCCAGTGCATCACTTGATACACAGCTCTGTGGGTCTGCACATTGTGCCTCTTGAACAGCAACTTCTCATGCTGAACAGAGCGGCAGTCTGCCTTCCCCTCCCCCACCACACCTCACCCCCAAAAAACCTGCAGAGATGTTGTTTCTGTTTTTTCATTTCCAGTTCAGGTTAAAAAATGGTTTGTGGCAAAGATCCCAGAGTCTCCCCAGGTCAGTTGCCATCTCTCAGCCCAGCCTGCCTCCTGGGAGAGGGCTTTCTCAGAGACAAGATGGGATAGGAATGCAATAAGGCCCACCCCTCTGGACTGTGGTCTGGATGGGACCTTGGTTTTGTGGGAAAGCGTGGCATATATTTATTACCATACACATATAATTAAACAAATACCTGACTCACTTCTGACCCCATTTTGGAGCTTTGACCCCATTCATCCTCGTGACTCCAGTTGCCTCATTCCCATGATGACTTTGATTCATCCCATCTATGCCTTTGCTCAACAACATCTTAACTAGGGTAATTGCACCTTGGGACCTTCATTCAGATTAGTTTGGTCATTCAGATCAGTAATTAGTTGAAGCAAAAAAGTTGCTGAAGTGGATCGGGAGTAATGCTGTAAGTGCGGCTGTCTAAGACTGGAAGCTTCAGAGGGTCTGCAGAAGCCTCCCTTTCCAGGCCTTTAGCATGTGTAGGTCCTGGGAATTGTAGGTCCTGGGAGTTACACTTGCAATTAGGGTTACTTTTCCAGGAACAGCAACAGATATTGCAGCATACAGCTAGCCAGATGTCCAAGGGCCTTATCTCACGTTGCCTGCTCTGCAGGCAGAAGTGGCACTGGTGCAGAGACTTGAAAGCTGTGGAAGCAGACCAGAAGTTTGTGAACATGTCCTGCATAAGTTCACCTTTCAGCTTTATAGTGGAAGAAGTGTGGGGGGGGGGGGCGCAAGTGCATAATATCTGAAACTGAGGATGTGTACCCTGTTTGTTCATCAGTGCTCTCTCTTCTCCCGCTGCCACTTGGTATTATTTTTAGTTGAGATGATTGAAAAGCTGTAACAAAGCTTTTAATTATTTCTGACCATTTGATTTTTATGGCTCTTAAGCTGGACTACTTGTCTGATCCAGGGTAGTTAAAAGTACAGCACTTTTTCCGGGATGTTCTGCCAGTCCTTGCCAGTGAAAATGAAATGCATAGATGACTTAGTTAAAGCAGAATTCTTCGCTTATTTATGGCTGTGTGCTTATTTAAAATTTGATGGCTCGCATATGCTAGGGTTTTGTGCTCTTGAGTGCCATAGTCATCTTGGAGGATGAGACTGGTTTTTTAAATGAAAAATTCCAGATCATTGTGACTTTTTTCTGTTTAATCCTAAGAGCCTTCTTTCCAAACTTCTGGCTTATGGGAATTGCTTTGCTTTTTACTGGAATCCTGAAATCTCCCAGGCAAAGACTGATGCAAATGATATACACTTGAAATTAAAGAATGTTGAAGCTATGGATTCGTTTGAGCAGAGCACCAGAACTGAATGGATTTCAGAGCATTCTACAAAGAGCCTCATTTCAACTGTATAATTTAGATGTGCTGCTTCTGTAAAGCAAGTAGGCATAGAGGGCCTTGCCAAAGCTGCTGCTGTTCTCCCTTCTGCCCACTCCAGCCTTGCATCTCTTGCCAGTAGGTGGGGGATATTTTGTATGTCATCGCAATCTTTCAGTGTTTTCCCATCCATAGCTTTCATCCTTGCAGTAATCAGCCAGGTAGTTCACGAAGTCTGTTTCACAGAGGGGAAACTCTGGCCAAGATAATCAGGCAAACACCGGATGCTCGCCTTATACCTGTCTAGCCCTGTGCCGTCCAAGTGGACAGTGAACTGTTTGTGCTGCTCTCACATTCATAGCAAACTTGTCACTAGGGCAAGCTGGTCCTGACCTCCGGAAGGATTCTAACTATAAGGGGGAAACTTTTTTTCCCTGCAACTGAACTGGCTGTTCTTGTTCCCATTGTTCTTTGAACAATGGAGGGCTCTTTAATGAATTCAGTTGAGAGGGGAACAGAGATTGAGAGAATGCCCCATGCCTTGGAATAATACCTTGAGCCAACAAAAACCAGGAAATGTGGAGTTACAGCTCTCTTAATTCACAGACGAAGGGAAAACAAACTTTGAGTGAGCAGCCATTAATTATGGATGTCCTGGCTCTCACCATTAATCACATGAGGGAGAAGGAAGCCAGATTCAATTAACATTACTTAGTTCCTTTCATATATTGCTTCCCCCCAAAAAATACACAAACACAAAGGAATATATCCCAGTAGACTTAAGAAAGACAGTACTACAATTAGTATATGAATTTTAAATTCATGTCATGTCAGTAAGGCAGAGAACCACTAGGGGGCACTTCTCCTGTATACAGCAAAATGCTACTAGAAAGAATTGTGAGACTTGAGCTGGGTGCTCCATGCTTGATCTTTCGGCAGTGGCCATCCAGATGGGAGGATGACTTAGTTGCAGTTTTACATGAACTTTGAGGCACATGCTTAGCTTGCAAGTCAATTTTAGTTGGAGACACCAATGTTGCTAGAAGCCATGGTGCTATCCTGCCACCTGCTGGCTGAGTGAGAAATGACACTGCAGACCACTGCTGGAACTACAGAACAATAACTAAAAACTGATCTATGTAAAGCTTGCATGGTCTTAAATGAGCCATTTGGTTGCTGGGGATGGTGGTTGGAGGAAGTCCTTCTGGGGAAATGCCTTACATTTTGGCTGGAGGGTTGTATCTTGTCTTGTTGAGATTCCTGCATGCTACCAAAAACAAGCTGTAGCACAAGCTTGTGTTCCTGCATTAATGCAGCTCCATGGATCAGCTTCATGTCAACACATTCCTGTGCTCATGTACCCATGACACACATCTCTGCTAGAGGGTGCACACAATGAGAAATGCAGTTGTAGAATTGGTGTCCTCACTGTAACAAGTTTTCTGTTTTCTAAAAAAGTACAGCCTCTTCTCTCCTGTTCCTTAAAAAAATAGTTGTGAAGAAGACGGAAATTTATCAGGTGCTGCTTTTCACACCTTTGCAGACAAAGCTGCAGCTGCTGAAATTCCCCTTTCAGCACAACTGTTAAAGGCTGGCAAGACATGTGTTCATGCAAGTCCTGTCCCTTCCATAATAGGCTAGCAGGAAGTACCATACTGAGGGCAGCCAGTGCCTTCCTAACCCTGTCTAGTGGAAGAACAAGTGCCAATCTATATTCGTTCATTCACTCACTCACTCACTCACATATTTATAATATGGATGCCAAAAGCCACAGTCTGTTCCTGACTGGCCTGTCTGTGTTGCTCTCCAGCTGCCTGTCCCCATTGCAGTGTTCCTTTTGCTCTACAAGGAAAGGCTCGTGCCGTGCTGTCAGCACAGCAGTCCCCCGCTGCTGCCTGCAGATGAGCTGGCACTGGAAACCAGGATAGCTGACAAGGACGATTCCTCAACTTCCTCACCAAAAATCCAGCCAGAAACAGGTGAGAGCTGTCGTGCCAGTTCACCATCATATCGTGTTACTGTGTGATGAAGGGATGCATTGTGGAGTGAGAGGTGGTGTGTTACATGTGTCCTGGGAAATTCTCATTACTGAATGGTTGGAGTCAAATCAGCGCAGGTGTTGAACTCCATGAATTTCCTTAACTAGCTCCTTAAGCATTTGTGGCTGAATGCTTTGCTCACAGGTTTTATGCAAACAGCGTTTAGGAAACTCAGTAAAGGCCTTCTGAATACAGTTGATTGTCCTAATCTTTTGTCTCGTCTCTGCAGTTCCATCTAGAATCTCAGAACGTTCCCATGTATGTCTGAACAGAAGCTCTGCCCAATCCAAATATGTTGATCCCATTAATCCTAGAATACCTTATGCTGTTTGTCTTTAGCATCTGTAAATATTAACTTTACAGATGACAAATTCTTTGGGGCAGGTTTATCCAGTTCATAGCATAGCAGGACCTTCCTGTAATTTGAGTAGGTCCTTCATAATGTCTTTTAAAACTGCCACCTGTGCTAGAACCCTTAGCCAGTTGACGGTGATGTTTCACACTTACTCTGACCTCTTAATATGGGCGACGTTGCTGTCTGGATAAAGGCATTGGTTTCCCAGCGTTACAATAGCTCTCATAAGCAAAAAGGGGTAATTATCATTTTGCACAGAGTGGTTGGAAGATGAAAATATGTCAGTCCATGCCAAGCTTGTCAGAAGCAACTTTTATGCATCATCTAGAAAAATCCATTTATTTGGTGGTTTTGGTAAGGCAAACATGTCTGTGCATGTGGCCGACTGGGGAATCTGTGACAGACACGGTGGCACAGTGCAAGTGGGGAAAGATGCACAAAGCCACAGCCGACAAGAGAAGGCTATCTGATAGAGAAAACAGCAGCTAATAAAAGCCCTGTGGGATCCATCTAAGCCCAGCATCCTTCTGGTGAAATATTCTATTTGCAGCACCATCTAACTAATGCTTCAGGGAAGCTTCTCAGAGGGAATGAAGAAATTGGTGTTCCTAAATTACTAGGCAAAATTAATTTTGTGTGAAATTATTGTACATGTTTTCTATTGAGACCTACTCTCCCACCCCCAAGTTATGCGTGTGCAGACTTTTCTAGCATGACTTTCCTAGCTGCCCCCTTCCTTATCTTCGCCACAGCCGTTGGGCATTTTTCAAGCCTTATTTCAGCGTGGGGATGCGTTATTTGTGGAAGGAGGGTTGTCAGAGTTAACTTCCCTCATGCACTGTGGCTTCCAAAGGGAGGTTTCCTTGCAACTTTCTTCCAACAGGAGGCTTTTAGAAAGCTTCTTTGCTGCACAAGAGGGAACATTCAGGCACGTGGTTCCCATGTGTATTGGGGGCAGTGTATGGCTTTGACCCCATTCTCTGCTGGCATGTGACCATCATAAAGTTACCTGCAGGGGAATGTGGTCCTTGGGTAGGGAAGGGTTCCGAACCCTGAAATAAGCAATAAAGTGCCTTATTCTATAAGGAAGTGATGAGTTGTCGGGAGTGGGTTGTTGATCAGGCACCGAAAGGCAAACTGGGCATTTCATTTCAGTGTTTGCTCCCTGACTTATGTAATTCTGTAATATAGGTCAGTTCCCTCTCTCATCTCAGCATGACAGATTGGCAGCAGAGTTGGAGAGGGAATAAAAGAGGAAGTCCGTTCCTTTAACAACAGTGTCATTTTTCCAAGCCGTCCAAAAACGACATGCAGAAGTGACAGTACCTCTTCTTTTTCCCCTACCGTATAAGACCTGCAGAATTTTTCAAAGGCGAATATCAGTGCCAAAATCCAAAATTCAGGTTGCTCACTCTGTGTGGTACACAGAGAATATCTTGGCAAACCAAGAAGCTTCACCCTGTACTTACGTGAAATTGCTTTCTCTACCCAGGACATGACGACCTCTTCGGTTGCTGCCAAAGCAAAAACTTCAGAGGAGCTCCCTGCTCTTACTTTGCTGTCCATGTGACTGGAGCCCTTCTCCTCTTCATGACAGATGGGATCCTGGTAAGGGCGGGCAGCAGAAGAATTGTATCAGACACACCTTGCAGCATTTCCGAGTCCCTAGAGGGGACTGAACAAATGTGGCCAGACTGCCTTGTTTGCCATCATGGTTGATCTCTGTAGCTGGGGTAGAAAACTCACATGCTAGAAAACAAAGGATAGAAGTTTTCTTTTCTCCAGTGATTTCATGGGCAGGTTTAAAAGGCCAATCAAACTCCTTGGGAATTTAACCCACACGCTGTGGTTAAAATTCCCCCATGTGCAAAAGACGATCAGACACAGTGGGGCTTCCTGCCTCCTCTGTTCTCCTCCTATTTTGGGGCATGAGGCCCTGGAGTGGGCTGCCCATAATCATCCACTGTCTTAAAGAAAAAGTTGATATTGAGCATTGCTGGGTGCGCTCAGTACTGGAGGGGTTGCTTGTTTGTTAATCCCGTGGTCTCCACAAGGACCCACAGGGAGGCACCTGGCAAGCTGCAGGTCTGTGGCCCAATTGCACAGGTACCCTCCCCAGCCAGCCCCGTACCTAAAGCAACGTAGGGCTGCAGGAAGTATGCCCCCTCCCCTTTGCATGTCCAAGTGTGACAGCTCAGCTCCTTGCAAAGCATTCTAGGGGCCATACTTCCGTCCATGGGGCTGCCCTAAAGAGGCCAGTCCCTGAAGAATAAAGAGACTGGTCTTCCTCATGCAAACGAGGCCACTGGCTTTAAATAGTGGCAACAGCATCCCACTCAGGTGCTGGGTGCCCCCGGCAGCGCTTAGCATCAGTCTTGCATTAACAAATAGTGAGCAATCGTGGGCAGATCTGGCCAGGTCCCTCTCGGCATCCTTGCGAGGGCACCTTCTGGATGCCCAAAAACAAGACTGCAAGAGCAGGGCCTGTGCAGTCCGGAGCTAATGTCCTGTGTTTCTGTCTCTCCTCCAGGGCGAGTACTCTGGTTTTGTGTACAGCTATGCTGTGGAGGAACCACTCTCAGTGGGACATAAGGTGGCTGGTTATCTGCCCAGCCTCTTCTGGGGGTTCATCACACTGGGCAGACTTATCTCCATCCCTGTGTCATACCGAATGAAGCCAGCAACTATGGTTTTCATCAATGTGGTACGACCAAATCTTTCCATTCTCCTTTCCTTACAGGGCAGCTGAAATGGTTGAGAAGGCAGGTTGCGGCCACTGCATTTTCAGGAAGGCCAGTAACACTATTGATCCTTTTACCAGCAGACCCATTTGGAAGCAAAAGAGTTGTGTGGGTAGAGAATCTCATGAATAAGGGCAATGCAAAGGAGCTTGTAAAATTATTCTCCCAATGACGTGCTCCCAAAAGGCATTCTATGTTCATTAAAAATAAAACAAAACTTAAATATCCTGTTGCAAATCAAAACTAGAGCATATGAATGAAAATTGTAGCTGTAAAGTCAAGCTACAAGGAATGGGTTGGATCCTATTTCTGTAGGATCAGCTGCGACTCACTAGCCAATCCCTGCAACTCACAATAGAATTAGTTTCCCAGATCTGGTAGATGTGGCAATCCATTGTGAGTCAAGCAACCCTTAAAACAAACCATGGTTGTCAGGGTAGCCTGTTGCCACACGATTAGCCACCTTCTGGGAAGCAGTCTGAATTCAGACAGCGCAACAACCCAGCACAGCTTGTTATCCATGATGGTTTTTCTTGTTGTGCAGATTGAAATCAGTGGGAATAATTACTAACTTACGCATTGATTTCAGTGTGTCTTTTCTAAACACGGCTAAGTGTAGATCCAACCCAGTGCTTTCTGAGGTGGGTCCCATGGTCAGCTGCATGTCACTGGGAACTGGGATACTCACTCATTGATACTCAAGCATGTGTGAATTGTTATCCAGAGGGAAAACTCACCTGGCCATTTTCTTGGTATCTTTCTACTCCTCCCCATCTAACTGTTGCTCCTCCACTTTGGCCAAGCCCAGAACATTTTGAATCTATACATTGATTTCTCTCCTTACTTCCTTTTTATGTCATTGCAGGTTGGAGTGCTTATAACATTCTTCCTGCTCCTGATCTTTTCCTACAGTGTTCTCTTTCTGTTTGTGGGGACTGCTTCTCTCGGCTTATTCCTCAGCAGCACTTTCCCTAGTGTGCTTGCCTACACCGAAGACATCCTTCAATACAAAGGTAAGGCAGCACTCTCACTGAGTTACTTCCTTCTGGAAAAATCACATCGACAGCCACAATTGCACTAAGCAAAGCAAAAGTGGAGGGCTCACTTTCAGTTCCCAAGCTGAGTGTGTTCCTGCATTGTGTTTAAAGGTTTGAATTCTACACAGATCTTAAAGTAACATTACAATTTCAATGCAGGTTTATTCAGAAGCAAGTCTGATTATATTCAACAAGCCTGTCTCCTAGGTTGTGGAGGACACCCTTACTAATAGCAAAGCAAACATACTCACCTTACAAGACTTGCACAGAGAAGCCTGCTCTCTGGTGGAGACAAAAGCACCTGCCCCTTTAAGGACTTCTTTGTTCTGCCCCATGAGCTAATGGTGTGGTCTCCAACATGGTGCCCATGGGCGCCTCTCTTGGCACTCATCAGGTTCTCTGGCCCTTCTGGGTTTTATTCTGATTTAGATTTTTTTTAAACAACACTATGGTGCTGGATTGCTGCAAAGCAAAATGCTAGCTTGCGCCATCCTGTTTATTTCCAAAAATGCCTCCGGGCTCCCTATGTGGGCACCAGAATTAGTCTTTGAAAATAAAAATGGTGTGTGTCTACAGCCCAGCATGGTCAGCTGCCTAGAAAAAAGCAAAAGAAGGCGGCAAGCTGGAAGTGTTGCAGGGTGCATCTGAACAGACAGAAGAGGAGTGTTTGTGAAGTATTAGTTAGTGTGTCTGCCTTTTCAGTGCTGCGATGTGTGTTTCTTTGGGCAGAACAAGTTTGCCTGCTCTTACCTGGATGTTCCTTTGCACTTTGCAATGGCAAATCTGTGATTTGGCGTTTAGCTTTCAGACCACAGGTCTGCCAGGTATTTTATTTTTTGCCCCATTCCCTAGGAGAGCAGTAGTCACATCTCAGTCACATAGCCAAACAACAAAAGTCTACCTAGCAGGAAAGGATAAGACTGCCTGGGACGAATCTGTTTGGTGGCCTCTTCTTGGTCCTGGGGAGATAAATTGGGTTGGGTTCACCTGTGTCTTGGGAGCCTTGCTTTGGGCAGTGAAGGGTTCAGTGCTGGGAGTTACGTGCCTCTGTTTCTTTGCTACTTATTCTCCCATTTGTTAACTTGGATAGACCTTTTCTTGATTCAAAATCTGAAGCCAAGTTGGTATTTTGTCTCAACCACAGATTGGTCCCACCTAGTTGCCAAGCTTTTATGTAGTTAAAGGAGTTAAATTCCAGCTTGATAGAATTTAGTTTCCTCCTCTGAGGCAAATAAACAACATACCTTAAGGATTTTCCTTGCCCAGAACTAAGTAGAATGGAGAAAATTGCAGACTGCAGGACAGCGCGGGGGGGGGGGGAGTCTTTCTTGACTGAACATTTCTATCACCTGTATTTGATTGTCCTCGTCTTTTCCAGTTTTTTTTATTACATCCCCAGGAGAGACATGATGTGGATAAAGCTAGTGAAGATGCAACCTCCTCATGATGCGGTGTCTATGCTGCCTTTTATATGCTTATTTAAAATCTGAAGCCAGGCAACTAACACGTGCCAATTCTATTCCAGGCTGTGCCACTACTGTGTTGGTGACAGGCGCGGGAGTTGGAGAGATGGTCCTTCAGTTACTGGTGGGATCAGTAAGTGCATGAGATGCAAGGCAAACATAAACCCCCATTAAGTATAAGCTGTCCTGAATTGTATACCCATTTATGATAGATTTGCATAACTGCTTTCCAGGAAGTTAATCCTAAACAGGAAAGAAACTGCCTTTTATCAAAAGAGTTCTATCTTAATATTGACTGCATCTGCCTTCCCCAAGCTGGTGCCACTGGCCATATGAGCTGGAGCTGATGGGAACTGAACTCTAAAACATCTGGAGGGCACCAAGTTGGGGGAGGCTGGCCTTTGTTGACTGGCAGTAGCTCTCTAGAGCTTCAGACTGGAGAGACATGGAACTTGAGACCTCGTGCATGTCAAACAGGTGCTTTGCTTGAACTTTAACGTGCTGAAGCCAGTTCAAATGGCAAAACCTTGAATCCTGCAGTTATCTTTCTGTTGTCCACCCTACAGCATTGGGTGGCATTTTAAAATGTTTTTCTGCTTCAGAGAATGCTTTTGTCTAGCTTCATCATCTTGCTCCCTTTTAAGGTCACAGTTCTGTATGGTGTCGTGGTTAGATTGCAGGGCTAGGAAGTGAGAGACCCAGGTTCAAACTCTGACTCAACCATGGCAAGTGTTGCGTGACCTAGGGCTGAACTCTGGCTCTCTTTCAGCCTAACATACAGTGCTACCTTGGCTCACGAACTTAATCCATTCCAGGACTCTGGTCGTGACCCAAATTGGTCGTGAGCCAAGTCAAATTTCCCCATAAGGTTCAATGTAAATAAGGTTAATCCGTTCTGTAACTTTTTTTTTTAATCACAAAAATTTGAAGCAAAGTGACAAAGAACAAAGATTGCAGCCATCTCCCCCCCCCCCACCTGAGCACAAGCAGAGCCATCTCCCCCGCCAGCACGACTGTGATCATCACCTGATGCAGAATTTGTGACCTGAGGCAATTTTTTTCTGAAATTTCTGTTTGAGACCTGATTTGGTCATGAACTGAGGTGTTTGTGAACCGAGGTACCACTGTATTTAACAGTGTTGTTATGAGGATAAAAGTTGGGAGTCAGGTGGAAAGAAAATGGTGTGCATTGCCTTGAGGTCATAGGGTAAAGGGTGGGTATAAATAAATATAAGCATAACTGATGCAACTTTCTTGAAAGAACAAGGGGCCCGATTCAAAGTTCCAAGTTGGAAACATGTTCTGGTTAAACTGGGCTAGTTTCTAAGAGATGTGGGCTTAAGGCACCCCTGCAATCTAGATAGCTAGTAACTTCTGGAACTAAAACCCTCACCCTCTAGCAGAAAGCTGGTAGAAACCCCAGGAAAAAGATGCCATTCATCCCTTTCCCCAAAGGTCAGATAATCTGGCTGAAAAAAGCCCACAGGTAAATGGATCCTGCATAACCCACATCAGCATTACTGGAGCAGTTTGAAATAATGGTTCCTCAGACCTCTAGACATAGCAAAGCAGTGTGCCGCTGCATCTGTCATTAAGGCTGCACTGAAGCCACCAATTCTGAACTTCATGGTTTTCTCTATTACAGATCATTCATGATCAGGGCAGTTACAGTTTCCTGGTCTGCGGAACCATCTTCGGAGCCTTGGCCTTTACTTTCTACATCTTCCTTCTGTTATTCCACAGGATGCACCCCCAGCCCCAATCAGGTAAGGACTGCCAGCCTGTTCCCCTGACTTTACGCTTCTGAAAGCAAAGGAAGAAGGAGTGTAGACAAAAAGGCAGAGCAAGTGGAGAGCGCGCAAAGTTAAAAATGCAAGGAAGTGTTTATTTGACAGCTGCTTCCTGTCCCTTCTTCCTGCTTGGATAGGCCCACAATGCTCCAGCAACTACACACCCATTGATTTTCCTTAGTCTTGGAAGTGAAATTCAGGGAAAATGAAATATACTTTATAGGAGGGAAGTGGGAGGGGGGTGTAGTTAGTGGGGTGGAATATCCACCATAAAATGTGTTGCAAGTCTAAATATATTTTTCGGGATCTTTATATGTATGTGTGTGATGGTGCCAATATAACAAACCAGCATCACATGCAGCCCTCAAAATTGAAGAAGTTGTGCATGCTGTAGGCTTACCATTAAGTAGCCCTGGGTTAGGAGTCAGCTATAGACAAGATTTGAATCCATTCAGTGTGGGGCTGTGGACGCAACGCTGTTTGCCACAGTATCCCTTTGAGAAACAGAGTGTGAAGTACGCTCCTCAAATCTGCAGCTGATTCACACTGAGCACAGAAAGGGTGCATTAATCTTGGGCATCAGCCCTGTGGGTTGTGCCTGGAAGCACAAATCTCTAACCACATCTGCATGTATCGTATTGCTCAAAGCAGCCCTCTCAGACAGAGTCCATCTACTAGCACAGTCCTTTTAAACTCTCAATGGATGGGGTTTGGGTTTCTTTGCTTTTGGACGGGCAGCTAAAATGAACCTTGTTTTGCAGATGTGGATCTCTCACCCGACAAGCCACCACCAATAGGAGAACCAGGGCTTTATCAGAGCTAAAGGAAGCAGCAAATTTTTATTTGGATTAAGCACATGGTCCCTCCTACTGAACGATTTGCACTCACCACCTGGTTTAAAACTACCTGAATTTTCTATGATCAGACTTGTTAGTTACAACCTGTTCCTATTAACAAATTATCCATTGTTACCAGAGGAAGTTCACTGCAGCAAGAACTAAGTGATGAACTGCAGAATCCTAGAAGGGCTGAAAATTTTGATATATGGAAGTTTAACTCGTCCGATTAAACTCCTAGATCAGTTCAGGGGCACAGGTGGTGAAAACATGTATTGATGTATTTTACAGGCAAGGGGGTGGGAGGTCTCCTTAAGTTTTCTATTCACTACAACCAGGAAGCATCGCTAGGTATTAGCGGGCATGTCCTCCTAAGCTGCAGCCCCTTGGCTGCAGCACAGTAAAAGAAACATGTTCCCTGGCACTATGTACAGCCATCCAGATTTTTTAAAAACTGCATCTATTCACCACCTGGATTCTAGTATTCAAGTCTTGTGTGTTGCCTAGATGGGATTTCATGATGTTCACCAGGTGATGGGGTAGGCCACCTAATGACGCTCAGCTGACCCAGGATTGTTGGCCTTACGAAATTTGCACAGTAGGCAGTATGAGTGAGTTGTAGGCTACTTTAGGTGCCGGAACAGCCAAACTCCTGAAACATGGAAGTTCTGAAGTACACTAAGCCAAGTGTCAAGTCTCTTCCCTTTGTGCAATATTATAATAGGTGCCTTCTGTGAGCAGAACCCGAGAGGTACTGACGATCCAGACTGTAGCAGCCATTTTCATGCCTGCTACAAATGAAGGTATCAAGATCATTTAAGACACAGCTTTAGCAGAACTGAGCTGGTTGTGTTGCAAAATGCTGTCCCGTGACATACATGTGTATGTATATAAAGGAATGTTTAATATGATTGTTGTTGTCGCATGATCTTGTGAAGTGACTAAGATGGGACCCAGCAACTTCACTCAAGCAAAGCTACTTTCTCCAGTGTGTTTTTGCACTGCTCAGCTCTAATTTGTACAGAAATACCAAATTTGTGTTCCCATTTGGCTTCCAGTTTGCTTTGTTGCATGGGTACGCACCCTCACCTTTGACTTCCATGTTGTCTGAACCTTAAAATATACCTTCCTTGATTACAGAGCGTGTGTGTGCTTGTGCCCTTAAGTTATCTAAGTTTAGGCGTAAGTGGGACATGGGTGCCTGCTGGTCAGTGGGATTCTTAGACTGGAGGACAGAACCAGGTAGATCTTAATCTGATTCAGCAAAGCAAGCTTACATTCTTGAACTCACTCAGGTAATCCGTATTTTATAGTTTAGGAGTTTATTTTCACAAAGAAGCAGGCATAAAACCTGGTGTTTACGGTCCCACCTTCCACTCAGGCAAGTAGAGAAGACTAGACGATACTGCTTCTGGCTTGCAGTAAACAACAGCTTGCCATAAACTGAGCCTGGAAGCTTCTAATCTTAGTATGCTATGCACAGGAAGAACGTTTATTTCTGCTTTTTATAATAGCAAACCATGGTTTGGTATTACATTTGAAGGCAGCCAGTGAGTTTAAAGTGTACCTTCTATGGAAGACATAAAAGGTGTCTTTTGAAGATGCAATGCAACTTATGAATTATAGCTGTGCATTATTGGCGGTATAATAGCACAGACATGCATTTTGCATCTCATATAGAAACAATTGGTTGCATCCAGTGTTAGTCCTACCTGGACTAGATTTACAGAAATGAATGTGAGCTAAGTTAAGCGAACATTGGATACAACCCACTGTTAGGCCCTGCAATTAGTGACCCCTTTGTTTCTGAAAGTTTTGGTTGTTTACAGTGTAATCCTATGCATGCCTGCATTGAAGCGAGCCCCAAAGAGTTTGTTGGACTTTCTCCCCAGTCAGTGTTTACAGGATTGCAGCCTTAATGTCCTTACATGTTAAGACATTGTAATCCTTAGTATAAAAGGCTATACTTTATCTCAGCCAGATCATTACTGCAATCAGCTGGTATGCATGCTGTAAAATTGCGATCCATTGAGCCTGCTATTAGTATATTTGGAGTGTTAATCTGCAAAGCTCTGGAGTGACTGACTGCTGGCTCCACTGAATGAAAGTATCTATCCAAAAGGCACAATATTCACACCCCCTGGCTCAGAAGAACTAAATTGTCCTTTGTCTTCTGCACATTCCATCCATAATGACCATATAACTAGGCAGATACAGGTTAGACACCACTGAAATTACATTGATACATTATCTCTGCTGTATTTGGTGTTGTCTATGTAAAACAACTTCTCCGAATAATACTGATGCTTGCTACAAAGACTTCAATATTTAACCTTTAAAGATGCTAATAATAATAATACATTGTTTGCTTGCTCACTTAAGAGCAGAAAGTCATCACCCCACCCATGCAATAGATTTTGTTCAAGAATATGCATTGTTGCTGGAAACAGTGGGTCAAGCAGCTGGTCCCTGCTTGCTTTAATGTATTTAGTTTCCATTCTATAAGAGAGATCTGTCTGGGGAATGTGTTTCCTTGTATAGGTTGCCCCCGCATATTGCAGCAAGAGCTTCGGGGCCAGTCCTGCAGTGCAGCAGAGAAGGGATCTGCTTCGAGACAGAAGAATGCAAGAATCAGTGGAAGAGTGGCAGCTGCAGCAAGACTTTCGAAAGTGTGGTGCTGCTGCTTCAGGCAGCAAAATGTCTTTGGAAAAACCAATAAATACATCTTCAGTGTCAGTCAATTGAATTTCCGCACTACTTCATGCTCCTCAGTTTATCTACAAATGAATTAAACAGCTGCAAATACTGTAGATGACGTGGGAGGGGGGATAATCTAAAGACAACAAGAAGAAGAGGCTCAAGGTGCTTAGTTCCTTCCAATGAGATTCTCACATTGTATCCAGATAGCATGCAAGTATTTCAGCTTGCAAGGTTACATCTGTGCCTTTGAGATACTCATAATGTTACTTGGCAACAAGTATGCATCATTTAAATCAATTTAAATCCAGGAATAGTGTCATCATTACATATAAGCAGGAGTGAAGCTTATATTATACATGCAAGAGGGGTTCTGACAATACTTAGTGATTACATTATTGCTGCTCTTTCAATTACCCACAGTAAAGATTTGTCAGAAAAAAGTAATGAAGTTGCAACTGCTTTCCATTGCAAAGGAGAGTAACATTCAAGATAACAAAGTTTGTTAAAAAATATTTATTTAGAAAAATACAACTGTTTTGCAAGTCTGGTTGCACATACTTATTAACATGATTTGCTACAATGTTTAAGCAAACTTGCATTATTATACAAAGCAAATTCCTCTGTCAGTTCTTAAACAAAATATTTAGCACTTCCCCCCCAACACTTCTTTTTAGAAAAAAAAAAAGATTGCCACAAAAGTCTAAGCAGTAGAAAATGTCACCTGATTTCTCAGGAAAGACCTTCATTATGGTTGGATGTACACTAACCTTTCAAAGCAAAGCAAATCCATAAAATGGCATTGCTGTGCAGTCCTAAAACACTTTAAGACTAACTTTGTAGAATTCTTGGTCAAATTTCAAACACTGCCTTAATAAAAACATTTCTCAATTAGCAGATTTTCTTCCCTTTCTAACATCTCAGTATTATGAAGGCCTTCCTAATATCTTACCCAGAGGTGCTTCTAGTCAAGACAATAATACTGAAAAGTTACGTAGCACTTTGGCTATTTATGCAATTGCATTACATACCAGCATTTACACAATGGCATTAACATACTGGCTATATAAAAGAGTTCAGCTTTTCAATTATATAAAAGAGCAAGACTCCAAGCTACTTTTCCCAGCTAACTTCACACGACTATTGTAGCAATAAGCAAAACATTTGCCAGATATCAAGAAATCCTGACTAGACAACATAGCCATATCCTCAAAGACAACACATCCAAGGTGCGTATGCTTTCTTTTTTGATGTGCAAACTCTGGATATTTGAGGCTGGTGCAAAATGACCAAAGAAGCCCAAGGCCCACCTTACTCCACGCTAGCCCAAATTCTTCCTGGGAGGCAGGAGGAGGCACTGGAGCTGATTTTACTTCCTCTATGAAGAACAGTGCAAAAGCCTTGGGAGGTCAGGGACCTGGAATGAGAAATCCCTTTCCCTTCTTAAAGCTCGCTGTGCTATACTCTGGGCAGTGAAAGCAAATCCACTCCATTTACTTGTTCTTGTATGTTAGCCTAGACTGAGGATTATCACATCTACAGTTAGAAGGTAAAGACTTGACAAACCATTTTTTTGTGCCAGATGCATATTGGGTAAAAGCGGACACTTCCCTGCAAACAGTAACCCTATAGCACAGAAAAGACCAGGAAACCAACTGTGTATTATAAGTAAAATGGCAACTTCAGCAACATGCTTTGCCCTGTGGCACCAGACCAAATCCAGCAAAAACCTAGAACCATGAGAATATAGCAAGGGGTGTAATCTCTGAACAACAGAGATGCTAGATGGTTCAGTGAGCTCCTCCAACCTCCTCTCTCCCACAATGTTCTACAGAATAAACACTTGTGCATATACATGCATATACACACAAGCATGAGTGCACACAAACAGCAGGCTAACTGAATGGACCTGCATAACCATGCCATATCCTTCACTAAATGTAATTCTAATAGTTGTCATTTTCTAGGAATTTCCTCCTCCATCAAGAGATATTTATTTATTTATTTAAAACTTTTATATGCTGTCCTCTATGCGTGGCATCTCAGGACAGCTTACAAACACCAAAGAATATATACTCTGTCCTCAGCTTCCTCCACTTTTCACAACCTCTTGTTTCTCTTTGCATATCTTTACAAGATGCAAACACTATGAACACAGAGAAGAAAAGCTTTAAGTATTTCATTATGGTAGGCATTACATGAGCAGAGCTGACTGGAGCTGGGGTCAGACTAGATGGCCCATGCGACCCCTTCTGACTTGCTCTTTTTCTATATTTCTAAGTATGCTACTGTACCTATCCCACTGTGATGTACATAAGGCCATCTGGTAACTGCAGTGAAAATTAAAAAATCTATTTAAAATTTTATTTAGAACTAGACTTTGCCATACAAGGTTGACATCATATTCATTAAAAACTATTTTTAGCACGTAATATTTCAACACTGAAAGTCAAACTCTAAAGCTACACTTCAGAACATATTTGTGAAGAAGATAGCTCCTAGTTCAACAGACATACTAAACCTGTTCATTTACGTTCATTCCTAATTACACAAACATGACAAACTTTCTAAAGACCAGCTATGAAGACAGCCTTAGAAGACAGCTAGAAGATTTGTGAAGAAGACCCTATTGACAGCAATGAAACCTTTCCTAGTTCAGGTGCACTGAATACCAATTCTTAGCCATCAACAGCAAGGGCGTACAACTGCCTTCATGCTATGCTTTTATGCTCTTTGGTAGCATCTGGTTGATTAACATGGAATATAAGATGCCAACAGACCATCAGCCTGATCCAGCAAGACCTCTATGTTCTTCCTGCTCAAAGATCTCCTACAGGAAGGTCTGTATTCCTTATCAGCTCTCATGTATGCCAGTGCAGAACATGTTGACTCCAAGCAGTTTGGAATTTAGCTCAGACATGGATTCTGAGTTGGCCATTTCAAATCTATCTTTCACGGGATATGAAAATATAGCCTCCAACATTTAACCTTGGTTATCATTTGAGTAAGGGTGCGTACACTCAATGACTTTAAGCGCCAGCTACCATGAGACATGGAAGAGAGCGACAAAGCAAAGTCTAACTTTGCAAGTTTAGCTGCCACGATCAAGCAAAGGCCTATTGCAATCTTGTGGCAACAGATAAGCATTTCAACCATTCAGGTTATAAAATGACAAACATGTGAATGGGAGAAAATGTCATAGAATATCAGTATGTTTCAGGAACTATAATGTGGCATAACTGATTCCACTCGAAATCCTGCAAAAGTGCAAAACATTTTAAAAGCTGCATCTAAAAAGCACAGCACTTCCAAGCTTAAATAATACGTAGAATCAAGATGCCCATCTGGCCTGCTTATGTCTATAGAACGTGTGCACCTATTTTTCCTGTTTTGTCCAAACTACTGGATTAGCTTCATCAGTTTGATATTCTATATTACTCTGAAAGGTTTGGAGGGAAGGGAGGGAAATCAGCACTAGAAAGAATGGCCAACCACGTTCACATTTTGGAAACAGATGTTCAAACTGCCTTCTGTACATCGGAATTTCAAAACCATGTTTGTTGGGGCAAGAAGGAGATGCAGTGAATTTTTACTTGTATTAAGCACAAAGGCCCCTTACTGAATGATTTGCACTCACCACCTGCTTTAAAACTACCTGAATTTTCTATTATCATATGTGTTAATTACAACCTGCCACCATCAACCAATCATCCATTGTTACCAGAGGTTCACTGCAGTAAGAACTAAGTGATGCACTGCAGAATCCTAGAAGGGCTGAAAATTTTGATATACAGAAGTTTAACTCATCCAGTAAACTCCTATATTTGTACCTTCCTTGATTCTAAAGCCTGTGTGTGCTTGTGCCCTTAAATGATTATAAACTAGTATGGGCACAAGTGGGCCATTCGTGCCTGCTGGTCAGCATATTTCTTGAACTACAGGACAAACCAGATGGATCATAATCTGATTCAGTAAAGCAATGTCTAATGCAAGCTTACCTACACAGATGTCCAGCTTGGGAAAATGGACTGGGACTCCAGGTAGGCCAGATTGAGCCCTAGAGGCTGGACACTTCTGCCATAAGTGACTACGATCCACTTGCTAGTTTGTCACAACTTCACTTACTTTCTCAAATAATTTGGAACTAGTGGGCTTTGTTGTTACTTTTTGAAGGACAAGAGATGGTTAGAATCGGTGTACCAAAATTAGCTCCACTAACTAGATTTCCTACTGGAAAATACAGAGCATTAGTGACTGGTAATTAAAGAGCAGAAAAGATAACTGATAGCAGATACTGCTTTTCCACAATACCAAGTGTTAATCAGAAGAAATGAAGGAAGTACACACCTTGGACAGTTGGGGGCTCTTATGTTGGGACCATTAGCACACAGGGTGACTGCAATAACTTGAACGAGTATAGAAGGAAGACAAATAAAATACTCTTTGTGAATGCTGTGGACATTATCTATGTTGACAAAACTTTTGATGAAGTGCCTCACAATATCCTGTTTAGCAAACTAGCAAAAAGTGGGCTAGATGGAACAACTATTAAGCAGCTCCATAATCATTACAGCAGAGTTAACAAGTGGGATGCTTCAGGGCTAAGTCCTGGGCCCAGTGCTTTTCAACATTTTTATTAATGCTCTGTATGAGGAAGCACAGGATAACCTGGAAGACAGAAAGGAGATTCAGTGTGATCTTGATCGGTTGGAACGCTAGGCTGAAAACGAGAAAGAGATTCAACAGGGACAAATGCCAAGTTCTGCACCCAGCAGAAAGAAACCAAATGCACTGTTAGAAGAAGGGGAATACTTGGCTCAACAATACTGCAAGTGAGAAGAATCTTGGAATTCTTGTAGATCTTGTTGTAGTTCACAAGCTGAATATGAGTCAACAATGCAACGTAGCTATAAATGCTATGTTAGGTGCATTAACAGAAATATCACTTCTAAATCAAGTGAAGTAATAATTCCTATATTCAGCAGACCTCAGCTGGAGTACTGTGTCCAGTTCTGGGCACCACAGTTTAAGAAAGATGCAGACAAGCTGGAAAGAGGAGGGCACCAAGGATGATACAAGGCCTGGAAAGGCCCTATGAGGAGAGATTGAGTGAACTGGGTATGTTCAGCCTCAAGAAGAGAAGACTGAGGAGTGATGCATGAAGGCAATCAGAGAATGAACAATTTAGAATAGCCAAAAGGTTGTCAAAATATTAGTTGCTGAAGTAAAGAATCATTAGACACCAAGTCATAACAGTATATTATGCACAATAAAAAACAGATTTTTTTCTGTAACCATCAAAAGGGACTAGACACATAACCAAGAAAATTTAGGTGCTTTAAGAAAATGTAATTAGGCACGATCAATCCAATACACATTAAAAAAAGATTTTGACCTAGCTTAAGTGCCAGACTGTAATTCAGCCTGTACAAACAGTATAAAAATACTTATCATGTAAAATAATGATAGGTCTGTACATTTAATTTGCTGTAAAAAGGAAGCTATACATGAAAGCAAGTAAGATTATTATTATTATTTTAAACCATGTAAGATTTAAACCCAGATCTTTCAGGACTAATTCTGTGAAAGAAGAACTGCACTGCCTCTTTCTAGTATAGGAAGAAGGCTGTATGTGATTCACTAAAAGGGATCACTGACCAGAAAAAAACTGCCAAGGGCACAGGTTCACTTTAAAAAAAATGATGAAGAGAAGGGCAGGTCAAGTGGCCAACAAGAAAGATTGAGGATCTTAGCCATACTGATTGCAAAAGATCTTGCACCAACAGAAATGTTTAAAAAATACTCCCTTAGTTGCAGAGACAAGCTTGAACCTACAATGTCAAAGATCACAATCCTCAATGCCAAGTGTATTAGCCATTCCCAGTTCTGGCTAACAGCTCTCACTCCTAACTATAAAGCATCCATCAAACAAGAGGCAGCCCATCAGCTCAAACCTTCAAATGAACTATGTGTCAAGGATGAGACAAGCAAGCAGACAGGAGAGGGAAAGGGAGAGGTTCAAGAACAAAGATATAAAATCTCTGTAAAATGAAGCTCCATCCAATCACCAAGAACAGCAGAACAACACTTAAACCTCAGAATGGTCAGGCAACTTCTCAGTGTCTTGGGGAAACTTGCGGGGTTCACTTATAGAACTAGGTATAGGTACTGCACAGGTGCATCACACAGCACACAAGACTCTACAATAGTTGAACAAAGGCAGTCCATGTTTTCCTACTGTCAGAGGAGGAGGGGAGGCAAATAATTTAATTACTATTCTTTTAGTGTGCAAGAAGAAATTTAAAACAAATATCATCATTTTGAAATCTCTCCTACGCAATAAGCAGCCAGCCTAGAATGACTGCCCTTAAAAAGTGCTGCTCTTTTTTGCCCTAAAGGCAGAATACAAACCACTGTGCAAATATCACAATGCAGAATGCCTATACTCTCTTATTAACCGCAGTTATTTTCTGGCATGTCTATGCTGAAACGACTATGAAATATTGCACTTTCTATTTAGGTACAACAGGCATGGGCCTTTCAATTCCATCTCAGCAAAAGCATCTCACGTGACAGACAGAAAACTGTGTGTAATTTCTCTGGTACATTCTTTTCCTTGCACCAGATGTTTAATAGGAGTGTTTTTATAAGGACAGTCCAATAACTTAACTGTTGCACTGTTCTTGTGAACATTGCCTCACAATGCTGAAAAGGATCTGGTTTACCATATCAATGCAGACAGTTTAAGCAACTGTCTCCTTCCTTAGTATGGACTCAACCTTGGGTGGACCCTTATACATAAGTGCACACTTTGGAATCAACTCAAATCTTGTGGAAGTGCCTTAGTGACCGTGTAGAAATCTCCCTGTTCACTATAAAATGGGATAGATACAGAGCAGGCATTTCAAGCTTCTCTCTAGCCTTACGCTGGAGATGCCATCTTTGCTGCTAAAGATTCCACTAAAAGTCATGATTACAGTTATGATAGGAAAACTATCATAAACTATCCTCTGTTCTTACTGGGCAGATGGCTAACACTGCCTAAGGTCAACAACCACCATCACCACCACTCCTACATAAACACACACCCATCTGTTGATAGGACATTTATCACACTCCACTGCTGGTATGTCTCTTGATTTCCCAACAAATAGCTACTTTACACTACAAATCTTAAGGTGCTTTCAGAAACTGATAGCCCTGACACCTGTCAGGAGATAAGTGTGCTATTTCTGAAAAAACATTCCGGTTTCTCATGCATCTCCTTCTACTAAGAAAAAACTACTTGAGCGTGGCCATCCCTAATCACATTATCATCATTCTTCCCATTTTTGTTCTTACCTATAAGCAAGACTTGCACATCAGAAAGCCAGCATAATATTACTGATACTCTTAACTACCACTGGGCTAAAGAAATCACCCAGGGAGGTTTGTGACAAGACTAAGTGCAGGTGAAAGTTGCTTTTTGGCTCTATTATATTACAGGCAGCTTGGGCCAACCTGCCCTTTCCCACCCAAAACCTCCTTATCAGCAGAAACTTTTTGTAATAACTGCATAATATTTCTAGCTTAAGGAAGCTTTGCACACTGAAAACTTTAGTTCAGCTCTTACTCATATTCAAATGAAAAAATGGATCACCCAGAGCTATTGGGCTAAGCCAAGCAATGCCTCTTCTTTGGGTACCTCATTGGTCAAAGAGAGAATAAAGAATAAAATGCAAGCGTTCACTTCTCAAATGCTGGAACTACATACGACATTATCAAGCAGCAAGACAACACTGCACACCGCATGTCAAATACACACTTAGCTGTAGGGCACAACAAGTCCACTGCAACAATCTCCAATTAGCATTGTTAATTTAAATTATTCTCTATTAAGTATCAGAGGATTTTTTAAAGTTTTCTTTCCTTTTTTGCCTACCAAGTAATATCAGAGTTAACACATTCAAATATTTCTAGACAATCAAAGCAATCCATTCCACAAGCTATGCATTTCTGTACTATTTAAGCTTACACACAATACTTGGGAGATGAACTGACATTTTCCCATATAGATATAGAGCTAGATCTATAACTGGATAAAGGCTATTACCCTCAAGAGATTACCCAATTCTCTTCTATGCCATTGCAAAAGTTTCTCCTTACAATGACACAGGGTCTTTTTCCTGTATGAGTAATACAGAAATTATCAATCCCAAAATCAAGCCTCTTAAAAAAGCTATTTCTTGGAATGCCAGCTTCCAAAAACGATTACTAGTTTTATGTGAAAGATAAGAAGCAGGAGTGGAAGGTTATCAGTCATAAGAGACAATGTGTCTGTGCTATCAGGCTCTGCAAATTCAGTCATTGCATCCATACAAAAAAATATTCCCTTTACCAAAGAGAAGCCTTCTTAGACCAAAAGAAGCAGGGGAGAGGGAAAACAATGGAGAAGAGTCTCCAATTAAGGCATTTTCATACAAATTCCCTTATGTGTCAAAGAGAATTTTTGCAAAGGCATTTGAACTGGGAATGGCAAAAGTCAACTCGGTTTATAGTGTGTTTGTGGAATTACAAGCCACTCCTTGAAAACTGGATTATGTGTTTCTTGATTAAATGTTGTCCTCTTTTTTTTACCCATTCTGTCCTCTTCCCACAAAGACATACACTATGTCTTCTGCACATCTGGGGAGAAAGGCCCAGGAGTGGAAGGTCCATCCATTCCTGACACAGTAAATGGTCCATGTGTATTCAGCACCGATGGGAACTATAAAACAAAAACAAATGTTAAAGTTGTAGAGATGTTTATAGCTACACTTGCCCTGGCATTTAGGTTTTCCACTGATGGCTGATGCATTGAGGCCTTGATACTGGCAAAAGAATTCTTCCTTTGGGGAACAAGAAAACAATGACCATTTGTGGGGAGGGAAAGGCAGCACAGGGTTTGCTCCGAGTTCAGTATTCATGCTATTAAATGGTTATACAAAAGTGGCCTAGTGCAGCAAAGCCACATGACCAAGTTCTGACAAATGTACCATGTTATAAAAACATAAACAAAACCTTCATCCTCAAAAACATTTTTACAAGGCCATTTTTAGCTACTTGAATACAGAGGTAGAAGGCCAACCTTGATTTGACTCTTTCACCTCAAAAACAGTCCTGTAAAATTATTCTTTACTCTGCCCACCAAACATCCAGCTGTAGCTTTGAAAAGTTGCCTCTCGCTTCTGCCAAAACAGAAGTGCTTATATATTACTTATCAACATAACCAATAAATGTAAATGGTTCAGGCTTTGCTGTAGGTTAGACTGTGCAGTATTCAATGCACAACCCTGTACTATATTTTCTCACATATTCCCCAGCCTCATACAGTACAATCTCCACGCTGCAATCTTAATTCATATGTACACATATCCCATTTTCACGGGAGGGGAAGTGGGCATTACAATCTGCACAGTAAAGATACATACTGCAATTTCATTTACCTTAAAGGCTTAGGACACAGTCAAAACATCTCCAGATCACTGGTTTACAGTTATACTGATTTGGAACTGTTTTGGAAACATATAAGCCTGATTCACATTCTGAACTTCCCTCCCACAGAATACTGTGCCTCAACAGAAGCAGACCAGATAGCCAAGTAAGTACCCATCTGAAGGTGGCACCTGTATGCCACTCATTCAAACGATGAAAGCATTATATAAGCAGTTCCCGGCTTATGAACAAGTTCTATTCCTGAGAATATGGAAATTCTTCAAGTCAGATTGTATATAGATGGGCTTCCACATTCATGAGGGTCAGGGTCACAGGACCCCCATCAAAGTGGAAAAGCTGCAAATATCTCTAGGCTCCAGCTCCCAAACTCACCAGCACCTCCTCTTTACAGCAAGGAAATGCTAGAGAGATTTCCCTCTCCAGATGGGTGGGGCAGGCGCTTTTGCTTCTCCTCTCTCTATGGTGGTAATGATTTCCTGCAGTATTTTTTTAAACAAATTAATAGGCTTTATGGTAGTTCATTGGTAATTATGTGTTGTTCATAACTTGGATGTTCATAACTCGGGGACTGCCTGTAATATCCTCAGTTCACTGCAGTATATAAAGGAGGTGAGTAGTTCTGCTTCCAATGTTGTAATATCCATCTTTTAGTGGTCAAGAGGATGCAGTGAATCCATTTATGCAGAGCAGTGGTTAACTGCCATAAAGTAGGTAAATAATGTAAAAGAGCAGGTACATCGACAAATATTAAACAATGTTTGTTTTAAAGTAGTGCCACAGCCCTTTCAAGACAAGGGAGATAGTTTGGTGATTCAATAGAAATACAGTAGAGCTGTCTAACTTATTTGTATTTTGGAATCCTATAATGAAATTAATGATAGTCTGCTCTATCCATGGAGGTTCTCCTTTTCAAACGGTTGCCCTCCATGAGTTGAAGGTGAGGGCTGTAGCTCTTTTTCTGCTCAAGCATTTGCCCTATTCAGGGTTAGAATACCTGAGCAGTGCCACTGCATTATTGCAAAAGGCCACCATAATTGCAATATAGGATTCCAAGTATAGATTGAGATGGTTCTACTGTTTGTTTATTCAGACATAAAGGGTGCAATCCTATGCACCTGTAAACATAAAGACCTATAACATGCTGTGAGTTGTAGGTCTTTCTTTTGTCTAAACATGTATAAGTTTACACCTTAAACCATTTCTCTCATCTGGAAAGCAGTATGGCACTATTATGTAAAGTGAAAAGTTAATTGTTCATCTTTCCTGAAAAAAATGGTGGGGCTTATCCCAAAAAATTATGTCAATGACAAAACTACACTTGCTGATCTGGATTAACACAAAGAATCCACTGTGCTATTCTTTGTATTTCATGAAGAATTTTCATTGAAAGAACAGAGGAAGATGTCATTTTCCAATCTATTGCACTCAAACTAGAAAGTTGCCAAGGAATCTTGTCGGAGAATTAAGGAGAATGACAAGTCTTGATTATAAAGACTATAGCTAGCACTGGCCTTCCTAAGCAGGAATGGAAATCCAGTTCAAACTATAGTTTTCAATTTTGTTTTCAGTACTAGTATTAAACAGTTTGCCAGTTCAGATTCTGGCATGGCATCTGTGGGCAGCACTGAACTACAAACTGAAAGTGCAGAAGGAAAGAAAGGAGCACAAGAACCTGTGGCTCATTTATGATCCTCCAAGATTTAAAGAATTGGAGTGGGGAATGCACAGCCTTCCAGTTATTGGACTCCACTGACAAGCAAGCAGTCTTCGTCAGCATCGTTTATGGTGAATGTGGATGCAGTTTCAACAATATTCATACCACTACACATTGCCCATGCCCAGTACAGAGGACAATCTAAACTGAAACTCATTTCTAAATGAATAAAGCAGCTCACATTTAAATGAAGTTGCAAGAACATGAGGTATTTTCATTTTCAAAAGATCCTCTTAGTTCTTTAACAAATCTCATCTGTTTTCTGGAACTTACCTGGAAAAGAGTGTTAGCACCTTGTAATCTTGCTGGACTGAGGGGAGCAACTGGACTAAGGGTGCTCCAGAAATGGATACTGGAGAGCAAGGGACTTGGGGTCAGCAAAATAGGTGTCTGTGAGACATACAGAGCAGGGTCACAAAACCAGTTTTGAGAGCATTTAATAGCTGAAGTTTCCATTAAGTCCAATATAACTTGCAAACACATTATTCAATTAAGTTACTTTAAACGTAACACAGGTGGGGCTGAACAGCAGAACAAGACTAGAAAATCATGATTTAGAATTATACAGCCTTTACAAAGTGATCCTAACAGTGGAAATCTGCTGTCTAGTTCATGTGCAAAGTGTATGGTGTGAGGTGGTATAAATACTCTCTGCTGCTTCCCTACTCTGCATAAAATGTTCATAAGCCTTCAGATTCAAAGGATTGCAAGCCTCAAGGGTGCAATTCATTGGACTGTGCCCATGGTGTGCAAACCTACAATAAAGTCAGAGCTAGATGGAAGCAATCCTAGCAAAAATGACTCTAGTAAAATTCATATGAGCTAATTTGCAACATCCATACCTTGTTCATGATACAGGAAGTAAAAATAATATTGTAACCTAGCCACAGCCCACACAGAATAAATGCCCAAAACTAAATTTTTTAAATTCTACGCAAAGTGCAAAAACTGTGAATGAACTTTGCAGAATAATCTATATAAGAAGACAACCTACAGTGTCAGATCCACCACACCCATGGGAAAAAATTGCAAGCTTTTGCCTATTTCATTTGCCTATCTACTATCCTGCCTAGGCAACATGAAGGAAGCAAAGTGAAGCAAGTAACTGATCTAATGTCTTCAGCTATCAAACTTGATAAATAACAGGGACCAGGTTGCAGGGTTGCATGTTTCCTACCACAATCTATCATGAAGTGTAGATTCTACCCTGCCACTCTGCAATATTTCTGCAAAACCATTGTTAATAGTGAACTAGGGTTCATCCTTAACCTAGGATCTGAACCTAACCTTATGTTAATATTTCAGATCCTGTGTAAAGCAGGAATCCTAACTAATTCTAGTTATGCTTAATATTGCTGCAGGTGTAACAGTGCATTAGGCAGGAGGGATCTGCATTCATACCCTGCCTTTTACTATCATATAGTGAACACACTTGTTTTTTGGCAAGGTACTTGATTACATTTCCATTTCAGTCTCTTAAATATCTAGTTTTGCGCCCTACATTCAGATAACACTTGACACATCTCTTACCAGAATGTCACCAAAGTAGCAGTCACTTTTCTACCAAACTTCCTGTATACATGAACAAAAATAACAGAATCAGGATTACCTGTGAAAAAAGTGCTGGTGTAAGAGAAGCCGTGGGGAGAGAAGGGCTTAGTATTCCCAATGGACTTGGGTCACTGCCAGTAATGACCAGAGTGGGAGCAATCTCCAGCCCTTTGGGCTTTCTAGTTCGGCTATGACGAAGCTCCTTTTCTTTAAACTCCAAGGCTTGGTTTTGAGAATGCTCTGGCTGCTGGCAAGCCACAGACTCAGTGTCTGTGTCTATAACCAGATCAGGATTGGAATTTAAAAGTGGCAAAGGAGACCTGGAAGGAACCTGAAGAGGTGGTGAAATGGAGGTTGCAGGAGGTGTAGGGGTGAAATTGGTGGTCAAGTTTGGCAAGGATTCTGCAGTTTCACTGGGAGCCACTTTTGGTGTTACTAGAGATTCCAAGGCCTGGAGACTTTCATCTGAACCAGAACTAAGCATAGAGGCAGCTGATACAGTAGAGGTCAGTTGAGCAGTAGAGGCAAGGGGAGATACTGAAGGCTTTTTGGACGACATGGTCACAAATTTTATAACCGAAGGTGTTGGATCCTGAGGAATTTTTTTCTCTGCCAATTTCTCAGTTGGGTTTTCCATCTTGATTGGCTTAAAGAGTTTTACACATGAGGAGGAATTCAGGGAGTTCAAAGTAAATGAAGAATAAAGGCCTGAGTGGATATAGTCATTGCGGCTAGAGGATTTTGCACAGGATTGATGCTTCTCTTTTGCACAATTTTCCATGTCCTTTGTAGCACTGCTAGCATCTACAGAGCCTGTTTGCACTTCACCATCACCCTCAATCTTGCCAACTGCTAGTGGATCCATATTCAAAATCTCCGGATAAGACACAAACTTGTAAACAAACTTTTGACCATTCACTTTTTTGATGATGTTCTGTGGAAACATCAAAACAGTAAAAAGCATCAGGCAACCTTCTGGTTTGAATTCTTGCCACAGACATGCTTCAGTTGGACATCTTGAGACAGCCCCGCATCAATTAGGAAATTCTGTAAACTTGACCATGAGTATTATATGCTCATTTATTACAGAATGGATCCAGGCTTAGTTAGCCTCATTAAGGTCCTACTAACTAGGATTACCCATCCATGCTCAGTCATTCTGGCTCTAATCAAGGTACATATGTCCAGTTAGTTTCAACCAGCCTATTGCATTTAGCAATTACAGAATATTCACAGTTTATAAAAAAAAATGCTATTGCATTCCTCTGGGCTGGCTACCCACACAGCCAGAAAGCTGATCCATGATCAGTATAAACAACAATGTTTATTATTATTATTAGTAGTAGTAGTAGTAGTAGTAGTAATTATTTCATTTCTATACCACATGTAGCTTAAGTTCTCTGGGTAGTTTACAACGAAATATAAAAACAATAAATATAATAAAAACATTAAGAATTAAAATTAATTTAAAAGAACATAAAATTACATAAAGGAACATTAAAAATACAATAAAAAAGACCCAGCCAAGAATACAAGAGAGGCTCCTGGCTAATTGTGTCAGGTTCCTGAATGGCCAGAAGGTCTTTAAAGGCTTCCGCAAAGAGGGCTGCTTTAACCTGGTGCTGAAAAGATGGCAAAACTACATCACAAATGTTGATCATAATGGGGACAGATTACCTACATATTTCCTGACTTTGATCCAGAAAGCAAGGAAATTTAAACCTAAATTCTGAAGACAGGACACTTGTATTAATGTGAGCACAGCATCGCCACATCAAAGTTAAGTATTCAGAAGGCAGAACATTTATGTAAGATTTCAATATAGCTGAAGGAAAATGAACAGTTGAAACACAGAACTGCAGCCATTTCAGTGCCCCTGAGCACTTGTTTGTTGGCACTCGTTACCTTTGTACTTACTGAAGCACTAAATGCTTCCATTTAGTGCTTACATGCAATGCGTAATAGCTAATCCAGTGTTCTTGAGCCCAAGTTCTAATATGCCAGTTGGAGTTGACATTACTTCGAAAACATTTAACATTCTTATTCTGCCTATCTTTAGACAAAAGCAGATTCAATCACTTATTAGGTGCTTATGAAATATCAGCATCTGCTTTTCTTGGATGTGCTGAATATATTTTTTCTGGTGTGCTTTTGTTTTCTCCCTCACCCAAAGTGGGGGGCGGGGGGGGGGGAAGCAATCTTTCTGCAGAACAAGTGGGATAGCTTCCCATGCCATTCAATGTTGCAGCAAATATATTCTTACTGCTTTTTTCTTATGTTCTTATTGAGGAAAGGTAGCAAGTTACTAAGCAACAAACCTAATGCAGTATATGTGAGGAGTGACCCAAATTCGAAATACAATTATTTTGTATTGTTAGGGTTTCCATAATCCCCAAATGTGTACCCTCTTTAGAAATCTAACAGCTGCTTTTCAGATAAAGCCTCTACTAAGAGTGGAAGATAGATTTTTTCATACATTATTAAAATTAAGCTTTCAAGTCTTTAAAGGCTAAGTGCATGTGCATCTATATAACTGCCACAAGAAATGGAGTTCTTAGACACTCAAGCTTGTTTAGCAAATGAAGGTATTGGGCTGAATGGGAGTTTAACTGCTTTAACATTCTATACTATGTCATGAAACAACTACATTCACTCAACCCAAGTCAAGGTAGGGCATGTAAGCATCAGCTTTCCTATTTGCAGTCCAGTCAGCTCAATCCTTGAAGTGAATGAGAAAAACAACAACCTCTATTAAGCAAAGGCTGCAACACAAGATAGTTCAACATCTGGACAAAAGCCTGAGTTACCTTCACATAATAGTATCTGAGAGCCCGACTGAGTTTGTCGTAGTTCATACTGGGTTTGTTCTTGCGGATTCCCCAGAGGCGAGCCACCTCTTCTGCCTGCAGAAGTTTGAACTCTCCATCATTGGAGGTCCAACAGATGATATCCTTCTTCCGAGGCTCCTGAAGGAGTTGCAAAAGGAACTGCCACAAGGTGATAGCACTGTCCATAGCAGTGAGCTGGAATTCAGAGGGAGAGAGGAGAGATGGTGGTCACTGAGGCCTTGTACATCTCTTTAAGGATGTGTGCACAACTCCCTTAGTTGGACATGGGCAACAGGGAATCTGTATTCGCAACAATCCATGCCACCAGACAGGAAACATGGCTTGCCAATGGAAACTAAACATAAAAGCTTTTCCACATGGGTCTGCATATATTCTCATTTAGCTAAATCAGGTAAGCTTGGAGAATCACACTGACTCACAGCATTGATCCACAAAAAGCCCCTGCGTGTTTCCAGTTTCAACTTGCCTCATAGGAAACTGTGCCACTACAGCAGCCAAACAAAACTTCTCTCTCTATTCAAGACAAAAATAGCACACACAAAAACAAAGCAACTGCAATGCAACCACAATTGCAATTTACTCTTTTTCTCTTGAGAGAAAAGAGAAAGGGCATTACTACGTTGCTGGAAAAAAGTTTCAGGGATGTATTCAGGCTCTGCCTTCCACATGAGGAAAAGACCTTCTGCAGGAAGAGGGGACCCCTGCCCAGTTTAGGGGCTACCCCTCCCAATGTCTTCCTCTGTTCATCAGGATCTCCTATCTCTTTGTGTAGTAGTTTCCGAGGACTGAACAGCCTGCTGTGGGAAAGCAGTGGCAGAGAAGTTCACTTTAGCTAGCACAATGGATCCAGTTTAAATCTGAAGCTAATACAAGTGTTCAAGAACTGACCTCCATGTTGATTTTAGCATTAACCCCACTTCTAAATCAAATATGTATTACAAAACTGAAAAAAATATTCCAAATATCTGCAAATATGTGTTGCTTTAAAAAAAACCTTATTACAATCCAGGATGTAGGCCGATGTGCAGAATGGCTCTGGCTATTTCCTCTAGGTCTTCAAGGCCACCTCAAAGTTTTACAGTTATCCTTGCTCAAAAAAGAGCATGTGCAGCCAAGTAGCCAAGAAAGCTGGCAAGTATAATGTTTTATTTTCCTTCTAAACTAGTGCAACTGAAGAATGCATGAGAGCTCTGCAGTTATATACAGTTATATATAGAAGATATGTATAACATATTAATACAAAATCCTTGGTGAATGAAATATTCACCTGAACAAGCACAAGCTTTGGTTTCACTTTGGTAGGTATTCAAAAGTGACACACCCCTTGCAAATTCCAGTCTTTTAATGAGGCCCGCCTTCTATATATCCTTGCTCTAGGCTAAAAACAGGGGCCAATAAGATGTGAAGACAGCAAAAGGACTTCCTGGAAGACTACAGTGAAGGGTGCGCTTTTAGCCTTGGCATATCACTACCTTCAGGGTCTTCTGATACCACAAATCCTACTTGGATCAGAAGGGTAGGAAATTCATATTCAAATCATAAAACATTTCATATTCAAATTCTGTTACTGAATAACATTTCCACTTTTTTATCAGGAGAGGATCCACATAAAGAAAAAATAAGCAGCCTACTCAGACATACAGAGTGAAACAATTTAAACAAGGTTCAGAATTCCTATTTAAATCATGTCACAATGCAGGGTCTTTCCCTTTAGACGGAATCTTCGCATCATGAGAGCTTGCCAAATGAACTTGTCGTTCAAGGTGCTTAAAACATGCACACCAAGATTTGTGGCCTTAGCATGATACTTTTGTCGTGTCTGGCCACAGGCTGCACTATTAAGAAAACAGGAACACTGCCAGTGAGGTGGGAAGGAACATTTTCCAAAATGGATTGCCCCACCTCCAATGTTCTGTTTTTCCACAAAAAAAGCTGGACCTGAGCTGCAAAGTATAACAACATCTTTGCTCTGCTGTTACCTGTTGATGTCCTGGAATAATTTTGATAACTATGACGATTTCACACACCTCCGTGTTGACATGTGTGAACTTTAGGTATCAAGTAAGTGAAAAAATGGAAACCCCATAAAGTTCTAGTGCAGATTGAGTTCCCAGATTATGGAGGAAAACATTTAGAAGAGGCACAGTGAGCAGTCATGACACAGGAGTTTCAAGGCACTGAATTGCCTCTTGAATGTCATGGACTGACTCAAGTGCCTGTGTTCCAGAGATAATAGGATCTAGATGGCCCAGGAGGCCCCTTCTGACTCACGGTGTTCCTATGTTTCTATAACTGTGCGCAGCCCAAGTGCTACTGCATGCATGCTGGGATACCCACAAGTCTTTCGAGCTGTACTGAGTGCTGTTGTAGAGGCTTCACAACTTTGAGGAGCATCCTTCATTTTCCATGGTTGCAAGAGGAGGAAGAATGGGCCTGAGAAATCCTGGTGAATGTTCAGAGAACCTCTAGATCAGTCACAATCTCTATTTTTTTAAGAGAAACATCAGAACTTTAGCAATGAAACTGAGAACTCTGAGAATAAGTTTGTGAGCTTTCCTAAATCTAATCAGAATCAAAGCAATGTCAGAATTTTTAATAGCTGCTAAGGTACAATGCCCCCTTTGACTCTGCCATACATTGTGAATAAAAATGGATTTAATTGACATTGTTGCCACTTGATGAATACAAGGTTCTCCACACTCTGAAGATGCAAAATATTTTTATTGTGGAACAAAAGTTAAGTAAACAAAAACAAAGTGGCACTTTTTAGTAAAATAAACACACGCACACCCCTTTGCTATGACACACTTAAATCCACCTGTGTGCAATTCCAGTGCTACATGGTTTCAGATTAAATATACCAGTTTCTGGAAGACTCCAGAGTTTGTTGGAGAGAATATCAAAACAAAGACCATTATGAAGAGTAAAGAGTTATCAAATCAACTCTGGGATAGTCATGCAGAAGACCAAACAGGGATGGGTTATGAAAAATATCCCAATCTATCCACAACCCACAGAAAATATTACACCCACTATTACAAAATGGAAAGAATATGGCTGAACTGTGATTCTGCCTAGAGAAGACCATCCACCCACACCCAGTGACGTCATAAGGATATTAGTCAGAGAAACAATCAAGGTGCTTCTACCAAATGTTCACTTGGAAAGAGGGATGGGGTGAAAACTGCACAAGCGACAAGTTTTGCGCCACAATAAAAATATTTTGCACTTTCAGAGTGTTACATAGAAACACAGAAACAGAGCGAGTCAGAAGGGGCCTCCTGGGCCATCTAGTTTGACTCCCAGCTCCAGCCAGCTCCACTCATGACATGCCCACCATGTTCATGTCTAAAAATCTAGCACGCCCAAACAGGGACTTGAACCCTGGACCCTCAGATTAGAAGTCTGATGCTTTACTGACTAAGCTATCTGGGCACTCTACTGAGCTATCTCGGCGTTGAGTATCTTGTGATCATCAAGTGATAAGATGCCAACTAAACCTAGTTCAGTTCCAGGCTATTACACAACAAAATGTGGAAAAGTCAAGGAACGGAAGCACATACATCTGTACAGGCACTATAAATCAGGGTTCTCTAACATGGCACCCAAACATTGTTCTTTTTTTTGTTCTTTTTTAAATATGCATACAATGAGCCATATGCTTCAACAAAAGCAGACCAAATACCCAAATATTTGAAGGTGGCATCTATGTCACCCATTCATATACCAAAAGTTTTGTAAGGTTCTCAATCCATTGCTTTATAGGATGCATTTATTACTCCATTTTTTAATATCAGCCTTTTAGCTGTTAGAAAGATGCAGTGAATCCATTTCCCCTTCTATTTCTAAATTTCCATGAAGCAAATAATAAATAATAATTTAAAACACCATGTATGTCAATGAATATTGAAGACTGTTCCAGTACAAAATGTATCTGTAATAATAACCACTTCCCACAAAGAAGGCTATTGCCAAAGCACATGTTAAAAAGAAGCATTTGCTGTATCATACCATCAGCAATTAGTTGAATTAGATAACTCTTTATTAAAGAAATGTTGCTTTGTCCAATAGACACGAAACAAATGCTTTTACTGAAAAAGACATGGCCAAATTCCATAGGCATGATAGGTAGAGACCAAAGCAAGGATCCACTGATTAAGCATTTTGTGAGAGTGTCCAAAGTAGTTTCTGAAACTCCGAAATGTTCCTTCAGTTCCAAAATGGTTAAATAGTCACAAAAAGAAAACACATTATTCCCCATATGGACAAATATTCACCATAATCAAGGTCTGTGAATATGAGTTTCCATATGTATGGAAGGATTCAGTAAATATTTGGGAATTAATTCTGTTCAAGTAAAAATCTTTATCACCCAGTTAACAGAATGGATATAATCTACTGCATTACAGCCAGCATCCAAAATCTACTTTACATATGCCAAGGATGGTCTTAAACTTTACTTGTTTTCCTGTTGGACAGAAGACCTTCATGCTGTGTAACACAGCTTTTGAAATATCTCTCAGTTTAATTTAATATTTTCCACTCAAAGGTCTTCCAATAAGTTTGCAACTGATATTTTCAGTAGCCTTGTTCTCACATGACAACCAGAAAGAAACCCATGCATTGCTATTGAGTGAAGACCTCTAGGTTGTTTGTGATTAACAATCCACAGTTAAATTATAGTCAGGTTTCACACAAAATTTGAAAACAATCCAGAGTCTACTTGAACTCTGGTCATCATGACATGTGGCCTAGATGACTGTCAGCATCCTTATTTGTTAAATGACACTATGGAAGTACTAGATCGCAGCCACAGTGGCTTCGGGACCAGTGAATGGTTTTGAGTCACATGATGAAGCTAAAATACATAGCTATTCGGAAGACTGCAGTAGGATATATTTTATTAATGATGTTTTAATTATTTGCTGTAAAATACCATTAAATGGGAAAGAGGTGTATAACTTAAACATAAAAGAAAAAAAGTTGCCAGCTTAATTTTTGAAAGTTATATTTTTGTACGTCTGAGAAATAGTTAAATTACCTTACTAGGTTTAAATAGCACTTTGTTCCTAGTAGCAGCATAATTAATTGAAAAATACAATCTGAAAGCCCACAAAGAATTGTGGGGGTGAACTATGGGAGCATTAGCTATATGTACAGACGTGGTTTGAGGTTGGGGGATCCATCCTTAAACTTTCCACTACAATATGTGAAGAAGGTGGATTATACACTCTCAAACTATTAAGGGTGGAAAGATAACTGGACATGAGGAATGGGCACCTGAGTATGGACATCTGCCCAAGATAACTTTGCTTTCCCAGCTTCTTTAAACTGTCCACTTTACAGTTTAAGCAGTCCTTTGGAGAAAGCTTGATTTGGATTAGAGAAAGCATTTTTCTCACTGACCTCAATTATCCACAAAAAAACCTCTTTCCTTGTAAGGAAAGGGAAAGTTCCCCAAACAGTTTAAATCAAGTGTGGGCAACCTGCAACTTTCAGGCTAATTTCAAAAGCTATCTTATTTATATAAGCCGTCCTGAGTTAATCCGTTCTGAGCACTTCCGCGGAAGGATGGGATATAAATGCTGTAATAAATAAAAATAAATAATAAATCTGCATGCCATCATTCAGGCCTCTGGAAAGAGCATGTGAATGAAGAAGTTAAGAACAAAGATCAGGTGAGAGGTAGGCAGAAAGAGACGAGGGAATCAGCTCTGGCCTCTGCACTCTGCTGCCTTCAGCCCCATTCACTGCCAACATGCAGCCCCTGACAGATTACCCATGAGGGAATGCAACCATCAACAGAAAATGGTTTCCTCTGCTGCTTAAATAATTGTGGGGGCGGGATAAGCATCATCAGTCATACATCGCCTGCTAATTATTTCTCTCTGTGCATTTTTCTCCCTAAAGTTAAGCAAGCCACCCAAAACACTGATAGTTGCAAATCTGGAGAATCTTCCACCAAAAGTAAAAACCACCCACTTCTCTCTGGGTGGCCTTATTTCATTGCTACATTGGTTGGCACAGGACCATCAACTTTGCTACTATACAGGGAAAATATTTATACACTTTTTATTTTTGCGTAAAACATTTTGTCTCAAGCATACACTGTGATCTCCTCAGCATTACCCATGAAGTTCACAAGAGAAAGCTTATGGAGTTGATTACAAATAGCCACCATATCCTTCCAGAGATCAAAGTCCTGAACAGAAATGTAGCATTTCAATGCTTTAGCAGTTTCTTTCATCCAGGTTCTTAGCAAGTATGCACATGTGCACACATACACTCAAACACAGAGAAGTTTCACCACCCCTTTCACTCTACAAAATGAAGCCCTCATGCTTTCAAACTATTAGTTCTCACCAATATGGTGTCTCACCCAACTTAATGTTTTAGAACTAAGCTTTCGGAAGCATGTCCTCAGAGATTTTTAACACATACAGAAATTATTGTACACAGTACTAACAAGCTTTCAACTCTCTCCCCACTCCAAGAGAAGCAGAATAAGAGATTCTCTGCTGAAAAAGATTACAATGTGGAAATCCGGCTGGTAAACATGAACCCCTCTGCCAGCTTTGGAGCTTTCAAAAATATACATTGGTTTATTTTTCCAGTTAGTTCCTACCAGCCACAAAAACATCCTGCCGTGTCTCTCTGTTTTGCTGACGCCTACTTCTGTCCTTGCATCTCTTGGCCAATGCAGGAGCAAACAGAATGCAGCACAAAGTTAGGGAAACAGGTATGCTGCAAGTGAAGTGCAGCGTAGATAATGATGGAAAGACGGAAGAAGAGTGCCACAGTACATGAGATGTGGAGGCAATGAAACAGGCAGGGATCAGACTGGGCAACAAAGAAAAAAAGGAAAGGAAGGGGAAGGGGAAGGGACGGGATGGGACAATCCCTTAGAACAAGAGCCAAAATGGATCAGTTTCTGAAAGAACTGGGATAAACAGATGGTAGTTGCAGAACTCTGGGTGACTTGCAGTAACTCACAAGAACTTTTCACTCCCATCTAACTCTTCTAACAAGAGCAACAACTAAGTCTTTCCCCAACTCCTAAACTAGGATGCTGAGAAAAAAAATTGTCCATGGAAACCAAATATGGACTTCTGTGTGCAATATTTGCAAGCTGGGTTTTGGTGCTGATCACAAATTTCTGAATTCATCATGTACTCAGAGCCGCCCTGTTTCTTAACTATTAATATATGTCTATCCACTTGAGCAACTATTTTGCACCTGGCTCCAGTTGTTGGATCTCAAGGGTCTAGAAAAAAAAATAAACATGCAAGTTGCAAACATAAAGTTGGCCCATTCTTGAATTAAAATGAAACAAGGAATGATTAGCAAAGGAACATGGATTTGGGGAAATGCTAGAACATTCTGACAAGTCTGAACAGAGTAGGGAAGAGTAAGAAAACTCAGAGAGAAAGATTAAAAAGTATTCCAGCAAAATGTATAGGCTCAAAAGATCAGCAAGAGCTTGTATTCATGACAGTGGAAAGGGAAGGCCATAGCCAAGTGTGTCTTAGAATTGAAGGATACCTGGAAACAGTGGGAGCATAGGCAGGTGTGGTAGGGGTCAGGACACATAACAAGGACTAGCTGCCACTTCTAACTGGTTTTAGCATTCACAATCACAATTTTTTGGTAATATGAGGCCGGAGTTTATCCATCCTCTGAAGTTTGGAGGTGAAATAGGGTACTAAAATGTGTCAATAATTGCTAGCAAACAGCCATGTTGAATTAAAGCACACATATAGGCACAGGTCTTGTTCACATAACCAATTTCAGATTAAATAAAGCTTTCACAGTATTAGTACTCTTGGTATACAGTGAAGCCATGGATTTTTCTTTGAAAAGATGCAAACATTACATGAAAACAGTCTATTCTTCCTTTTGCCAGACAGTTTGTCTACCCTTTGTAAAAAGTATAATAATTTTAAGAACAGCCAAAAAAAGCCTCATATTACCTCCAGCTGCAATGAAACATAAGTTTCATACCAGTACATAAGTTGTATTCTCTTGCATAAAACCTGCAGATATACCTAACACAGCTTGTTACATTCACACCAATGCAGTTCCATGTTCTCAGGAACTATCACAAGCAGCAACAACCAAAACTGTGTGTAAGAGAGGCAGGGTAGGACCATGGGCCCCAGGGAAGCCATTAGTTCCTCAAGAGGGGGCCTGCATGCCATAGGAATCACATCTGGAAATTTCAGTACAGAACAGAATGCAGCAATGGGGTTAAATTGCACAGGCTGGGACTCCAAGTGAAAACCCAAGCGTTGTATGACAGTGCAACCATATCAGGAAAAATGAATGCAATCCTGCGACTATCGTCTGGCAGGTACAAATCTGAGCTGGCTAAACCAGAAAGGTATTTCCCCCCTCCCTCCCTCCCTCTCTCTCTGATTCAATTCTTCACATGTAAAATGGCAAGAGTAATTATGATAAGACTACCGTAATGAGTGGATCATATGCTGTGCTGCAAAGCAGCATGTATCAGTAGTGATATATAAATTCATAATAATCAGGAAACGATTAATAAAATCAAAATAGCAATTATCGAAGCAAGTGGCACAAACATCTGTCAAAGCAACCTGAAAGTGGAGGAATGTATAAAACAACTTCAGTAAATGATAAGACAAACTGCTAATACCCACATGGAAAATATAAAGCATAGGGGAACGGAGAGAGAAGAAGCAGACAGGGAGACGAAAGAGAAGCAGGGAAGCACTTTAATCAGGTTTCAAGTTCAAAACTTTTTACAAAAGCCCCAACTCTACCCTTGATTATGCATATTAATAAGGGCGATCCCCTGAGCATGTGCAGAGTGTATTTCTATCAACCTCTGCAACTAGAGCCATCTCTTACACAGAGAGGATTAGCGATCGGGTCTCGCAGTCCACATTGTGCGCGTCTTGCAGGGCGATCCCGGCCGAATTCGGCGTTGAGAGAGGAAAGGACCTGGGTCCGGCCCCCACTCACCTAGTCGGAGCCCGCCGGGCGGCAGGCGTTCCCGTGAGATGGCAGGTGCTGAGCTCCCTGCCGAGTCTCTGCCTTTCATGGCCGACAGTCCCCGGAGAGACTTGCACTTCGGGTCCCCATCCCTTCGCGGCCAAAACCGAAACAAGGAGGCGCGTTACGAGACTCCCTTGCAGACCAGTCACTTACTCCGTAACAGGCAGGCACCCCAGTCCCATTACGGCCGCCGTAGCCCACACTTCCGCCACCCCCGGGAAAGTGAGGACAGAAACTCGAGGACATCGACCAATCGTGGTAGTCATATTAGGGAACGAGACCAATGAGAGACCTATTCGCCCCTCCCTCCCGCAAGGCTCTCTGGGATTTGGAGTGTTTAGTACACGGGAGAGGGCTGCCTCCACAGGCCAGTGATGAAAGGAGCATGTGCTTGTGTCGAAGGCGGGGAGGAGCGGGGGATTGTTCGGCGTCGGCTCGAAGCGCGTCCCCAAAGTCTTCCTTGGGGCATGACCGTCGTGACCTTGTTCTGTTTGGTCAGCTTATCTGTTTGGTTAGCTAATCCTCGTTCACGTCACGATATGTGCGGTACACGAAAAGTGAGAAACAAAACAAAAACGAGGTCATTGGATTTAAGCCCAAGAGTATCTGCTTTCAGGACGGATGGAATGATGAAGTTTCCCCATTGGTTAATTTATTTGCCATGTTTTAATATTCTCAGGGAAGCAGGATTTATCCAATGCAGCACATGCATGTGATAGTTGGAGGACAGAATAGTCGAAGACAAAGGAACATTGCTGAATGCTACTTGTGAAATGAAATGTGTATTCTGAACAAATTTTGCCCCCACTCCCAGTAAAAGTTGTCCCGGTACCACATTAGCAAGGTCATGTTGCCAGTGGAGGAGGGCGGAGATTAGATTAGCTCTTGACTTCATCAGGGCCACTATAAAATAGATGCGAGTTGGTTCTTTGACTTGATGGTTTCCAGCGCAGTTGTTTGTCTACATACAGTAAGTAACAGAATCCATCCATCTCGAAGTCAGAGGTAGAATGGCTAAAGGATGAATGATGGAGGTCCTGCTATAGAGCTAGAAAGGGGAGAAAGGTTGATTTGGCTACATTAAGAAGGGTATAAAGGTTCAGTTCTGTGCACGTTTAGACTGAGGGGAAAGGGGGGCCTACAATTCCAGGCACTTCCCAAAGAGCATGACTTGCTGGTGCATGCTGGGAATTGTAGGCCTTTCTCCTCTAAACTTGCATAGGATTGCATCCTAAAATCCAGAAAACTGAACATTGCAACAGCAACAGAAAACAGAAGGCAAAAAAGCAACGTGTTTCACTCTTTGGGGATATGACATGGTAGTTGCCCAACCAAGATAAGATACAAAATGTAGGCTGGAAGCCCTATTTTGGAAATCTTTGTTTCTCATTCCAGGTTTCACATTACTTTAATCTGTGAGTGCAGTGCAGATAAATTCAGATTGGATACAATCCAGGCAGACCTGCAGGAATTTGGAAGAGATTCACACGGGACAGAATTCCATGTATGCCTTCAGCGTACCAAGTTTTTGCAGCAGAAAACATCATAAAATGTGAGACGGGGGCATGATGTTGGCAGGTTTCTAGCCAACTTGCAAATGCTTATTTAGGTATGCATTTTTCACTTCACGCTATGTTACATTTACCACTGTGGTGTGCAGGCAGTAAACATATAAAAAACTTCATTTGTGTTACTGCCCTACCTTTCCCAAGAAATTTTTGAACAGGAAGTGAAAACACCATTTCCCTCCTCCTCCCTCTGCACCTTGCCAGTTTGCCTTTTGTAACTTGATTAAGAGATCTGGTAGTCTCAGAAACATGCACATTTTTGGTGACCTTGCAGTTGGCCTAAAATTAATTTCCAAATCTGTATGGAATTTGGAAATTTCTTACTGCCAACATGGATACCTTGGTTCTTTTTCTAAGCAGGTCACAATTTCAAAGATTGTAAGCAAGGTTCTATGTCTCAGCCCAAGTGAACTGTGATGCAAACTAAGCCTGCTTGTCCCTGGTAACTACTGCCCATTGTGTTTTAATGTTTCCACCCATTCTTCTCTTTACAGTTCAATTGCTGTCCTCTCCTGTCCCCTCCCTGTTCCTAATTCCTTTCTGCCTATGCCACATGAATCATCAGCCAAAGGGTGTCTCCATACATTAGAGTATATGAAAATAAGGGGAGGTATTTTTTTTTCAGATAATGATAAAGACATTTAGGATAAATAAGGGCACAATCCTATGCATAATCAGAAATCAGACCTCCCCGTTCCATATACTCCAAACCAGCAGGTCAATCATTCTTCTACACAGATGGTGTCTTCCACTGCATCTCAGGGCAGCCATTTACAGGCTAGATATCCTCCAAAAGCTCATTGCACTCCCCATATCATCAGCCACCATCCTCTGCCTATTGATAAAGCTGTCTCTGATTGGAAATCTGGAAACAGTTGCACTTTCCTTAAAACTTCCAGTGCTGTGCAAATGCAAATATTTCTACCCCACATTTTGGCCCAGTTGCTCCACAAGGTGGCTTACAAATCCATTGCGTGTCAGTTGTGCTGTTCAAAATCATTCTCTTCTTCCTGCCTCTTCGCTGAACCCTAAATAAACTTTCTAGGTAATAAGTTCCATGGAGGGCAATAGGACTGATTTCTCAGTGAACCTACTTAGGATTGAGCTGTTACAGTACTATTCAAAACGTGTACTCAGAAGAAAGTCTCCCTGAATTTATTGGTGTTAAGTGGGTAGGTAATGTGTGTAGGATTACAGTGCTTTCAGTTTCAAGGAGCATCATCATGTGCTTTGTCCTAAACTTTAGAATTTATACCACCACCACCACCATCTTGAATTTCAGAGACTTAATGCATCATGGCACCAAGCAGGGAATGCTGCATCACTTATTCTTAATATAGTATCATTCCAATGATAGTTACAGTTCTTCAAGAGTAATTATTTTTTTAGCCCTGGGTTCAGTGACTGACACTGGACTAGTCAGTTATCTGAATACCTTAATTTTATCCACCTGTTGAATGAGATAAATATCTTCTACATTGTATAAGAACAGTATGCTGCATATATGTGCCCTATGTGTTTGAGTGTTCAGCGTTTGCATTCTGCTTGTAGCATATATGCAGTCTGAATTTTGTTCTGCTCATCCCCGACCTGTCTCTAAATGGCACATCACATCCCTTGCGTACTATAAGGTTTCCTGTTTCCAATTATTTCGTGGGACATAAGGCAATTGGTAAAAGATGATCCATGCAACGTATTTTATGAGGTTAGCTAGTAACTACAGAACAGCATAGCTTTTGCAGTCCTATGGACTTCTTCTGCCACTTGTGTAGGTACAGCTATGGAAAATTCATGTGCTACAAGGGAATCCAGGTGCTTGGATTAGTCACATGACAATACACAGCAAGTATTGTGTAAAGTCTTTCTTTCTGCCTCCATGCCATTCAATATGCATTAAATATAAGCCAAGGACAAATATAAGACAAGTAAGCTAAATAAACCCCAATAATTCCTGCCTTTGACTGTCCTAAAATGTGACACTCATAGCCATGAAGCAAAGGTCACCTAAATGTTCCACATCCCTACTCTCCATCTGAAAACAGTTTCCTTGCCAGGCAGACTTTTTTTCCCCATTAAAGGCCAATGTTCTTCTCTTTTCAAGGTTTTTTTGTGGAAGCAACAGATTACTCCCTGCCCAGCAAAATGGGTTTCCATGCCAGTTTTATCTAGGTTCCTTACCCCTTTAAATCATGCTGTGTCTGGAGATGCTTGTCTCAGCACTGGTAGGAGTTAACAGCTCTGGTAGTATTTACATGATCACATATGCCATGATGCAGAGAGAGAGAAAATATCTGATTTTACTATAGGCTGTGGACTGTCTCAGTTTTCATCAACCGCTGACTGCCTTCTTGAATGTGGAATTTATTTATATAGTCAAGAAGTCAATCAGGGGCCAAAGTGAGATAAGACACTGTAATCCCTGGATAAATGATTGCTATATAAACAAGTCCTTGGGAAGCAACCGGCCAAACTATCATCCATCCTATTCCTGTGAAAGCTAAGAAGAAAGGAGTAAGGGGGAGTGGGAAGCACATGGATTGCCTGAACACATTTTCTTTTCAGAAGGAACGCTGTGGTTGGCAAGTCGTTCTGCCAGGTTGTAGGCCAGTTTGGTTTGTTTTTCCTCTACAGTGACATAGGCAAATATATCTATCTGCCTGACTGGGCATGAATCCTGGATTTATGCACCTGTGAGCATGAGTTCTTGGGGGAGGGGGAGACTTTAAATAGCTAACATGGCCATCATGCAATTTTCCATAGGAGCTACTTTAAAATCCTTCTTTTAGTGACTTGGCCAACAGAAGCTCATTCAGCAGGAGAAGTAACAGCAGCAGAAATTCTCAATACATTCATTCTCAGCCACACTTGAAGACTGAGACAGGGCAGTGTGGGATAATGAAACCAAAGAGAAAATCCAGTTTTTGTGTATAGTGATCTGAAGCAAGGAAAGGAGAAGGCAGTTGTGTGAGTCACACAGCCTGGCATGTGCTGAAAAAAGAAGGTGCCTGTAGGGGAAGGAGGCTCAAACAGCCAAGGCAGGCAACAACAAGACATTCCATCATGGACACATCTTGTAATCACAGGCTTTCAAGTAAACATGCAAGAGTGCAGGCTGCTACTCTTGGCGGATGATTGTTCTCATCTGCTGGCAGGCGCTTGTCCAGAGAAATGCTGGAGATGCACAAGAAACAAATGCATTCGTGCAGATGCAAGGCATGCTGTTGCAGTCAGTTACAGCTGCAGAAAGGGACCTTCCTCTGTGCCCAGCTAAAGATTCCTTTCCTTTGCAGCAACAGCCGCAGAGTGCACATAAATAACGCTGAATGCCTAACTAAAGAAACAACGTCCAGAAGAGTAGTTGTGCTAGGAGCAGCAAAAAATGACAGAGTCTTGCAGCAGCTGATGCCAAAATACGCTGCTTCATCTTTATGGTTCCACAAAATTGTGTTGATTTAGCTAAATAAAACATTGGCCAGTTTGCATGATCACGGGAAAAAAGCCACGGTGCTTCCCCCACCCCCCGCCCTCATGCATGCCAATCACATGCCACACAATCACACATGGGTTGGCTTCCAAACCACCTCAGAGCCTTACAATAAACCATAGTTTATGGGGCAGTTTGGAAACCACCCACGCCTCTTCAGGTTCAGATGGCACATCTACCTGCACACCACAAAAGTAATCAGAGAAATCATGCAGAGTGTGACTGGGGTGCAATGAGGAAAAGAAACCATTGGGTTTCACCAGTAACGGGCATGTCATGAGCGGATGGAGCACATGGTGGGCATGTCATGAGCAGAGCCAGCTGGAACCGGGGGTCAGACTAGATGGCCCCTTCTGACTCGCACTGTTTCTATGTAAACATGCTAACCCAGCCATTGCCATATGGAAGGTCACCTGGGGTAGGTGGTAAAGGGCTGCACAGAGGACTTGGGAGGTCAGGGTCTATATCCCCCCTTGGCCACGAAGCTCACTGGGTATCGCCTTGTATGGATGCAAGGGAAGTTATTATATGTGGAACAGAAATAAAGTAAGCCCAACCCCTTTACACTAGAACCATTTTGGATGTATAACAATGATCAAGAGGAGCTCATGGGAAAGGCATGTGAGCCATGTAGACTAGCTGCAGAATGCTAAATGCTGAACATTCTTGCCTGCCTTATTACAAAGGCAGAAGAGATTACATTTCTTACCATGCAACACTTCCTCTAAGAAAAGCAACATGTGCACACATTTCATCTTGGGTACTATTCTCAGGCACTGGCAGGTTACAGTTCACAGAATACTACGCATTTCAGTTGTGTCTGTAAGAGCCAACAGTGATTCACAGTAATGCAAGATGCAATTCATTTCCTTAAAGACAAACAATTAAAACCATGGCAAATTACATCAAACAGTATGAAGCCTGCTTTTGGTGGCAAAATAATCATGTTTAGGAAAGTGTAGCTCATATTTTAAAACTGGGAACTTGGAATTCATACAGAAATGTGATGTTAGAATCCGAGATCCAGATTTCAAGACTCACTTTTGTAATTTTAGTGAACCCATATGATGGTATTTCCACTGAAATTAACTTTCTCCTGCTCATCTCAGTTTTAGAGTCAGTGACAAAACAATCAGGTACATAGCAACCAAAGAAGAAATGCTAATATTTGTATATTTCCCCCATGTATCCATCCTCACAGGAACGTTAGAATAATGTTCTAATGAGAAAACTGAGAAACTCACACTGTTCACTCCAACACCCTTAACTGTCACATTTTCTCTCCAATGTAATAATTATTATTTAACACAAGTTCACAAGCATCAGAGACGTTGAATTGGTGGCTAGCCCTGATTGTAAGGCAATTTGGTAGAGGTAGGCATTGGGGGTTCCATAAAAACATACTACTTCCTTATCTCCTCAATCAAAAGGAAAACAATCTTTTATATTTCAATTTGTCATCTGAATTTACTGGAATTTGTCTTTTGGCAAGGCAGCAAAGGAAGGGTTAACTATTACCCATACAACCCTGAGCTGTCCGACTTCCAAAGGAACTTAAAGATCCTTTGTGAATCTTTGTATGTTTGGATAAATGATCACTCCGGGCAAATTTCTTCTCACACACTTGGCACTGGTAAGGCTTGAGTCCAGAATGAGAGCGTTTGTGGCGAGAGAGTTCATCAGACCGGGAAAACCTGCCAGACAAAAGAACAGATATTTATGGTGCATTTGTGTGAACCATTTTTTCACCCAGCGCCATCATAAAGCAACCACAAAATAGAGAAAGTTCTGGGAAGTAGAACAGATAATCGAGCAGATGGTTCCCCTTGTTCAAATCTGGTAGAGCATATGAACCAGCATGAACATGTATAAACATGTGCCATACAAGAGCCAAGAGAACAGGAGGAATGGTGTTTCGGAGGTCCCCAAGATTAAAGATGAAATGGCTCATTATGCCTGGCCCTTCCTTCTGGTCAACCCTTGAGATTATATTGCTCCCTGTTCTTGGAGCCTTTCCTTCTTTTTAGTTTTTAGTTACATGAACCAGGGCACACACATGAGACAACAGCCAAGGCAGCAAGCCTTTTTATTGAGTTCCAGCAGCACCTCCCAACAAAGAAACTCAAAGACCTTGACAATTATTGGCAAAGTCTTCCGCCTTTCACACAGTTCTTTTTTCTGTTTAGAGTGAGGAACACAGCCTTGCAGAAGGAAACATAGTTTGTTCAATGATACATAATAATTCAGGGAAAAGCCAGCTGTGATCTCACTGCCAATCTTCTCAATGTCATAGCAAAAACAGCCCCAGTCAGAAATGTTTTCCTTTTTAATTGTAAAGGGGCCTTTGTTCAACCCGGCTGATGTCTATGAGTGGAGCGATAGAATGCAGGAACAGGCAACCTATGGCTGTTCTAATTCAAAAAGCCCTCTGCAAGGGTCGATTTGGACCTCCGGCAATCTGTTCATTTCCTTGGAAACCTGTTGGACAGGGTGGAAAGGTAGGGAGAGAGAGAAGGGATGGCAGCAAGGTGATGAGTAAGGTGTCCTCACACACTTTTGACTCTGGTTCTGCCCACGCCGGGCTTCAGACTCACATACCACTGGCACTTGACCCAGGACAGGCTGCTCCCAAGAGAATGCAGTTTCAATAGAAAAAAGGGTTTCCCACCCCAATATACAGTAATAATACCTGCTTTGTCAATCTTACCAGGAATTATGGGTTGAAGGATGAGGAGCAACAATGACCATCACCTCTAGTCAGCATGACCAATGAGGTTATGAGAGGGGTAGTAACATGGGAGTTGTAAGCCAAAACCTTTGGGGTCCACAAGTTGCCCATTCTATACTTTCAAACCATTCTATACTTTCAAACTTATGATGGAGATCCATGTCATATGCTGCATATCAAGAAAGCACCTGCGCGCACATGTGGGATAGAGTGTTACATTTGAAGTGGCAATCTGCCCTCTTGACTGGCCATAGCACCCCAGTTTCTGCATGTGGGCTGAAATACAGATCTTATCGGCGTCAGATGTTTGTCTTTGTTTACTTATTCAAAGTATTTCTAAGCCACCTTTCAGGAGTGTAGTAATCCAAAAACTACTTGCAATAATAAAACAAAGATATAATTTCCATTATAACACATTATTAAAACCACAGGCCATCACAAGAAAGACAATTCAAATAAGCCAGCCACAAGAAAATACAGTTCAAGCCATACCTAGATATGCAAGGATAGCTATGCATGCAATGTACTTGCTTCAAAAGAAGCAAGTCTTTCTATAGGATGGCGGTGAGCCATCTGTGTTTTTAGGCTGCATCTCCCATTACCCCCAGGCACATAGTCAAAGCTGAGAACGATGTGATCACCAGGCCAACAATATTAGCGGGGCTACATGTTGCGCCCCCTGGCTACAGCCCAGTGATTGAGGATGGCAGCGGGAGGGGGGTAAGTGCAACCTGAACTGAAGGGGCAGGAGGTTCCCACCAGTTCTCAGAAATAAAATCCTCATCTTGTTCAGTCCCGTCTCAGAGCTTCTCCAAAGGCTCTTCAGCTGGTGAGCAGGACTGGAAAAGACCACAGAAAGTTGCTATCTACCAAAGCAGAAAAGTCTGGGGTAGATGACCAGTACTTTGATGTAATGCAAAGAATCACTGACAACCATAGAAATGTTTTAATTAATTAATTAATTAATTAATAAAACCACCCTAAGCTTAGTCCCTTCTGTACCTCTTTCAGCTCTTCAATTATTATTTTCAAAAAGAGCTCATAATTTAAAGAAGCAAAAGGCTGACAAACCTGTCCTTAATATCGCTCTGTGATAAGAAGATCAAATAAGTAACGAGGAGTACCATTTTTAAACTCTAAATAGTCATATCTATACAGGGTGCAACACCAGTTCCAGAATTTTTGGAGGCCTTTGCATAGACAAATTTGGTTCTCTTGTCTTGAATCTATTGCCATCAGCTTCACTAGATGACCTTTAACAGATAGAGAGCAATTTCTATCTACTTTATCTGCACCATTCATAAATAGACAAACCTCAGGATACACATATAAACCTTCTTTTCCCTAAACTAAAAAGTACCAGAAATTTTAGCTTTATAGACAAGAGAGATGTTCCAGCCCTTTGTCCCCCCTCTGCCCCTTTTCCAGTTACATAATATCATTTTGGAGACTGAATAACCAAAACAGTCTTCAAACAGGAGCGGGCTGGTGTCAAATGTAGACAAGGCCAGGCCCGTGCCACAAGCCATACCCTAGCAGAAGCCCACTGACAAGGCCCCTTGGAGTTGCTCCTCACCTTCACCGCTACAACCTGCATGTTCACTGACCTCTTACTCTGGCCCAATGACAGTGATACTGCGGAGCGGTGGACACCACTGCATGCTTCCCTACTGACTCTCAGTCTGCCAAGCAAACCTGTGCTGGTGGTAGTGAGAAAGAGGCCGAGGAACAATAGGAGCTGGTGACAAGGGTGGTGGGAAGGTTAACTCACTGAGGGAGGAGCTCCTTGAGGGTGTCTTCCTCAGGGACTCACAAAGCCTAAGCCAGTGCTGGATTTACAAAAAGGTGTTAAAATCCTCAGTGGCCCCAACCTTCTCTTTCCTGTTAGTCATTGACAGATCGGAGGTCAGGGAAGACCCAGTCTGGTATTTTGGCTGAATGAGTATCACTTTGTACTTGCAGCTTCTCCACAGGGGCATTAATTGTCTGCTTGTAATCCCTCACTCATGGAAGTTTGTGAGTCCTTTATACAATATTGTCATCCTCTAGGGCTTCTCCCATATTTTACACTGATTTTTCAAAACTTTTTCTTTCAGCAAGGAAAATGCAGTATTTTTCTGGATGTCATTATTATTTGTTACAGATGTGTGTTGTTAATTTGCAGTCCTGCTCTATACTACAGTGTCATTGTACTATGTAATGGAACATACAAGGACACACAGAATGGCAGAGAGGAAAACCCAAGGGGGGAAAAGTCATCATGTGAAGGATGTGCTAATCTTTCTGCAAATGAAACAGAAGTTGTTTCAGTAAAGTGCTGGTTTAAATGTCTCTTGTAGAAAAGCCCTTATATTCCATCTCATTTGCTACTTTTCACCCAGTCGGGTGGAGAAAAGGGGCTACAATCCTCTCCTCCTAGGTACCTAGAAAAAATTATCCTTTCTCACTTCTTATCCTGATTTCTTCTCCAAGGGGAGAGGGCTCTGATCCCACCTGGAAACTGGTAACAATGCTCCTCAAGCAGGCAGGGAAACATTGCGAGGGGAAACTTGTTTAAACCCCTTCTTGCTTCAGAACTTTCTGCATCTAGTAAAGGCAAATATGTAATCACTGAAAAAGGTTTGCAGCCACTACCCTGGAATGAAGGAATCCAAGTTTGATTCTTGACCATGTCACAAACTACCCATATGATCCTGAATAAGCCACGTAGTGGTAGATATGAAACCTCTTCTACCTCATTGGGCTATCAGAAACATACTTCAAAGTTTAGTTCCATTATAACGGACATTATAGAGCCAAGGACCGCCCTTATCAGAGAGAAACATGCATGCTGCAGGAAAAGAATTCAGGCCCTCAGATTCAAAGAACTGTGCATTCTTGGTGCCCCAAACATATGGTGAAGCCATTAGAAGAGCTTATGCATAATGCACAAAAGAATGTGGTGTCAGTCACTTGCTATGCTCATCCTCTCCCACACTCCATCCACATTTGGAACTCATATCTAGCACAGCAGAGGAGTCTCTTTACAGAGCACTGCAGAGATCAAACAGATTCCTGATACATTTACCAGGGCTCCAAGGGGGTGGGGAGAATACTAACTTTTTGCAGGAATGCATTCCAAGGTTTCAGGTTATTACAGCCAAAGGAAGCTGGAAGGAAACAGATCAGCCAAGATCACACAGGAGCCTCTTGAGCAGGAATGCAGATCTTCGGGCTTTGGGGCCAAATGATCCTCCAGGGTTCTGCCACTAGCCCTGCCCTCTTCCCCTGACAACACCAACTGTTTTGGTGGTTTCTCTGCTTTTGTGCTGTGCTTTTCCCAGTTGGAAAAGATTGAAATGCTTCTCCTAAGGCTCAGTTACTAGCAGTAAGACTTTAAGCTAAAATATAGTAGCATTTTGCCCTTACTTCTGTTGCCTTTGGCTCTTGGGTTTCAAGTCATTCTGCACCTGTTTATGATTTCTGATAGCCTGCAGTTTTTAGCCTACAGGTTAAGAAAAAATGCTACAGAGATTGACAAAGTGGCAAAGAAAAAAACCTCCAGGCAGTTTGTTGCCACAAGCATGAAAACATGAATACATAAAAAAAGTATATGTATGTTGTGAGTCGCCCCGAGGCTTTGTTACGATGGGGGCGGCATAAATAAAATAAATGGTCTAAATAAATAAATAAATAAAACAGTCTTCCCCTACCTGGTACCTTCCAGATGTGTTGCATTACAAGTCCCATAATTACTAACCATTGGCTATGCTGGCTGGGAATGCTGGGAGAGCATCTGGAAAGTACCAGGGCAATGAAGATTGTATTAAAGAATGGCAATTTGTCAAATGAAAGCAAAAACCTAGCACTCCCTTGCTCTTAGAGATAAGAAAAAGTAAACTGTTACACCTTCCCAGCCCTATAGCTTTAGTTTAACCTAGGAGTTTGTAACAGTCAGGTCTATCTCTCTGTGTATTTCAGTACTGCCTATACCAGGGTAGCAGTTTGAGGCCCTGTTTTGGCCCATCATATCCATCAATCCTAGCCAACATAGCCAATGGTGAAAGATCTTATGGGGCTGGTGGCCAAAACATCTAGAGGACCACTAGTTGTCCGTCTACACTGGTTGACATTTTCAGAAAGGAATCTTTCCTGGCCATCACTAGAACTGCCAGAGATTGAAACTGGAAGCTTTAGCACACAAACCATGTGCTCTGCCACTGAGCTTAACCTTTCCCTGAAATGTTTGCAACCTTCTGATGAAAAGTCTGTGCTCCATACAAGCCTACTCCATTCATTTATCCTTGGTGAGCCTTTCTTGCACTTTGCTAGGATGTTTTGATATAGCAGTATAAAATGAAAACTGTGAGAAATTGTGGGAATGACTCTCTTTATTGCTTTGCAGTTCTTCCTTCCCCCACACAGAAATAATTATTGGTGGGATTGAGGTAGGGGAAGAGATTGGACTCACAAAAAGCTTCCTCAGAATCCAGGAACACCCCTACCCCCAAGAGTCCTGCCTTTCTAACAAAGTGTGCATCCTTCTGATCACTATTTCCACCCTTCTTCCTCCTACCACCTCAAGAGTTGCTTAAGAGGCAATCATGGGCAATGCTGGATCAAACTATTTGTCCATCTTCTAGCCTTCCCCAACCTGGTGCCCTCAGAGATTTCATCCTACAACTCTTATTGTTCCTGACTACTGGCCATGCTAGCTTAGACTCAAAGCAGCACTATTGTGGGAGTTTGGTCTACTCTGCCACGGAGGTTTTCACATTGGCCCAGGATCCTCTGTTTCCTAAACAGGCTCTTGGTGAGCTATGGTCTTTCCTCAAAAGACTCAGCCTCTCTTTCTCCCCCTGTGCAGCCAGAGATTCCAGGCTGCTTGAGAGCAGCGGCACACACACACACACGCACACCTGAGCTGATTTGATGATGATGCTGGGAAGCTAGTTCCCAGCACCAGCACCAGCACCAGATCAGTCCTACCCAGCCTCCTTCCTTGTTTGGCACCCCTGGAGCCTGCCAGCAGTTAATCACTGTACCTACATTCAGTTTCATTGCAGAATTGTGTTCTGAGTTGGACACAGAGCTTTTTGCTCTTTTGCTACATGAACTGTAGGTGGAGCTGTGCTAGAGCAGAGCAATGCAAATAAATGCAAGGCTTTCAGAAATGATGCCCCATTTCTCCCACTAAATAAATAAATATTTTAAAAAAAAACAGGCGAAACTGGAGGATCAACATCTTTTAAAGAACCTATAAACCAATATGAGTGAGGAATCACAAGCATGCAACAGATGCCTTGAGCAGAAGTTCTGAATGTGCCTGTCCTATTTTGTAAACAATATAGACCTTCCACCATCTTCCATTTACCACAAGCAACCATGCGGACAAGCTGCCCAGCTCCAAGACGTTCTTGCAAAGCTTTCTGCAAGCTCAGACAATTGCACATTTGTCTGTAGCAATCTCTCTACATTTTGAAAGTCTCCACTCATGACAGCTGGAGGCTTTTAAATTTTAAAGAAAACCATCTGCTTGAGAAAGGGATACATGTGCAACAGGCATGCACACCAACAATCTCTCAAGACTTTGCAAAATTTATCCCATAAGATGTGTCCTATAATCTGGAAAGACAAGGATAAAGGGGACAGAAAAATGTCCTGTTGTGTGCTTGTTTTGGTGGAATATCAACTATAAGCCTGTGGGCTACAGTCACCCTACTAAAGGAAGGGATTCTGGCATAAACAGAAACACTGGAGATTAAATTATTTATGCAACTGCTTGAAAGAGCATGTTGGACATAATTCCATGGGGTGGGGAAGCTAGCGTCACCACCTTGATTTCCTAGCACAGCAGGGTTCCTAGGCCTTTAAGCGGTTTCACAATAGCAAGCAAAAATTCAAGATGTGAAGCTTTTTCCTGTGCTGCTAAGAAATAAGGAGTTTGCCTTCTATTCAGTGGTGAGATAGTAGCTACTGAAGTCCATGTGCTCATCATTCCAATCCCCAAAGCCATGCCTTCAAGGGGAGCCCAAAATGCCAAGAGTTATGGTGACCAATGTCGACTTGCTCTTACTTCCACTAGTAGCAGCATGTTTGTAAAGCCAATGACTGGGTTCCCACAACATGACATGGGGAATGAGCCACAATGGGTTGCCATGTCAGCCAAACCCAGAACATTTCCTATACAGTGTCATATTGTCTTGCAGCAAGCTGTGCTGACAAGCTGTGGCTTGTTCTAGAGGTTGTTTAGTCTATTGTGAGTTGTTGTGTCAACCAAACATGGGACAGCAATTTCACTGTGAGTTGTAGGGATTGCGTAGAGCAGCAAGCTAGAGCAGCGAATACTCCTGCTATTCTTCATGATCTTTTCTGTGCCAACACCAATCACAGCTCCTCTACTAATCTCCAAGCAGCACTTTGGAGGGGACCATCATTTCTTTTTGGCCCCAGAATATTGTACAAATCTGCTCATAATTTATTGTTGCTGCTGCTGCTATGTTTGGACCAGGAAATATATGTCAATTTAATATCTGGAAAACAGATGAAGAGTAAATGTGTGCCAATTTAAATCAAGGCAATAAGTGGAGGGGATATTTGTGTACCTATAATAACAGAACATCTTCTACATGTACACAAATTTATTTTTAATGTACTTCCTCAACCTTTAAATTGCTGCACATTTGACCTCCTTTTATTTTCCATCCATTAAATTGGCTACTTTTCTTGGGGGTTTTAGTACTGTTAGGGACCTGCAGTTACCACAGCACTAAGTATTCCAAAATAAAGCCAAGAAAAGGCGAGGAGTTAAGGGGAAGGAAAGAATTGGGAAATGTTAAAAAGGTGGAGGGTGCTGAAAAGAGTCAGTTCAACACGTAAAATCAGGAGAATTATATTGCTAAAAGCACCTTCTTTTCTGCCCCCCTCCCTTTTCACTGCTTTCCATTGGCAACGGGACCCTGACATCTGTGCAAAAATTAACCCATTACAGCCTCACCTTGTCAGTTTCTATGTATGTTACCCACTACACTTGCCAACTCCTTTTAACAGCAGAAACATATAAGGAAATCAATCAGACAAGCCCACACATATCAACATACTTCCACACCTGTGAAAGACTGCCAATAACAGCAACAAATGTCAAACAGAATTGTGCAATTTTCTTGCCCCACATTCCCAGTGGCACATTTTTGACACTTTGGGAAGAAACCCCCAGCAGTGAGTGAAAAGGGGTAGTGATCAGAGTGAGGAAGCAGAGGCAAACCAGGTCCTACTGCAAGATCTGAGGAGGAAGGAAGGGTACAGCAAGCCTGTTAGCTGTACTGTACCACAAACAACCCTCACTAAATAGCTTATTTGCAGCGAGTCTTAGCATAACATGCAAATTCAGACAAAGGGTCTTCATTGCTTAGTCAAGATCAAGCCAACCCCAAATACTTTGCACAGGAACACAGATAGAACAAAGGCACATATTGTTACTGGGGAAACAGGTACCACAAAAACTGCAGCTGAGCTCAGTGGGCACATGGAATTCCGAACCCGGCAGCTGATGATGTCAGCACCCCTGCTAATTCAGAGGTTTTGGCACTGTAACTGCAACCCATTGTAACTGCAACCCATAGATCAACCATTGGTCTATCTAACTTAGTGCTCTCTACATCAGGGGTCCTCAAACTTTTTCAACAGGGGGCCAGTTGAAAGGCGCCGGCGATGGGCGCAGGCCGCCAAGGTGGTGCGGGGGTGTGAGCGTGTGGAGACCATTCTCTCTGAGCGAGTCCAAAACAATCTCTGTGTGAACAAGCCGCTGCCGTGCCTCACTGTGTGTGTGCGCGCGCGGCGAGTCCAAAACCTCTGAGGAGGGCTGGATAAATGGGCATGGCGGCCTGGATCCGGCCCACCGGCCGTAGTTTGAGGACCCATGGTCTACACTGATTGGCGGCAGCTGTCTGTGGTTCCCTACACCAGTCAGTCCCTGGAGATGCTGCGTGGTGAAACTGGGGTGTTTCCCATACAAACCATGCATTCCACCACTTTGTTGTTATCCTTTCCCCAAGAAAAGGACCAGCTGTTAGCTGTTAATTGTTGGGCAGGCATAAAAGACACTAAAACCCTGCCAGATAGGAAAGACAAAAGGAGAACAACATTACTGCTCGTGTGTGTGTGTGTGTGTGTGTGTGTGTGTGTGTGTGAGAATCAGGCAGCTTCAGATCAGGGATGAAAGAATAACACTAATAACTAACTAAATCATAGCAATGGCAACAGCAGTGTCACATGCTGTTTACTAAATATGTGACTTTTTCATAAAGTCATTTCCTGTAGAAGGGAGCTGGTGTTGTTATTAAAATGCCAGAGTTTGCTATAAATGCTCTAGCAGAGTTCCTACCCACATTGATGAAGACTGTACAGAAAATCCTTGTGGATTGTGCCCAGTGTGTGTGTGTGTGTTTCTGTTTAGACAATATATTTTAAATTATTTTTCAGACCTTGTCTAGTCTGTTGACTTTACTTAGGCTACAATCCTAAACATACATACTTACTAGGAAAAAAGCCTCATAGAACATAGTGGGACCAACCTCTGAGGAAACATACTTTTCCACTTTTGGCTGGGAGAAACAATTAAAGCAATTATAATACGTGAAGAGCATTACTTTTATCTCAGGTGCTTTATTGAGCAATGCATTATGTTAAAAGCAAGAGAGTTGACCTATAAAATACAGAATGGAAAGGCTGGAGAGCTCTAGTAGGAAAGCAGCTTTTGTTTTCACAGACTTACCTCCAGCCACAGTTGGGCCAAGTGCAGGTATATGGCTTTTCCCCAGTGTGGCGCCGGAAATGTGCCTTGAGGTGAGAACTCTTGGTGTACATCTTGGTGCAGCCAGGATGTGTGCATTTGTGGACTCGGATGACAGAAGAGGAGGCTTTCGGGACCTTGGCCTCCTCCATGCCTTTTGTGCTTCCAAGAACTTCAGGCCTCAGCTCCACGGGCAAAGGGGCTATTCGTACATACTTTTGATCTGGACCTGTGATGGGGCTCTGGACAACCTGAGGAAGAACAGTCATGCTCTGGCCTTGCATTTTGATGACCAGCTGAGCCAGCCTGATACCACCTCCCACAGGGCTCTGGGTGGATGAGCTACCTTCACTCATTTGGATGGGCTGGATCTGAAGGACGACAGGGATAGTCCCCATGGTCCCCGGTATGCTAGTACCACCAGCTGCCATTCTGGTTTGAGCAGAGCTTTCAAGGCTTTCATCTGGGGCAGTTCCGGGAACAGACTTTTCTCCAGGGCTTTCCAAGTTGATTTCAGATTTTATCTCAAGCTGTCCTCCTACCGGCTGTTTGTCAGTCAGTTCATCCTTGAGAAGTGCCATCTTTTCATTCAGGAACTCCTCAATCTCCTCCAGTGTAGGAATGAAGTCTCTGGAGAGTTCTGGGCAAAAATTGGGTAGCTTGAGGTAAGCTTCGTAGACAGTTGTCTGTGGTTTTTCAGCTTCCTTTTTCACTTTAGACAAAGAGACACCCATCTCGGATGTGCAGATTGCGTTGGAGATAGCTGCTGGGTTAGACTCTTGTTGCCTGCTGAACTCCTGCAGCGGATTTAATGGCGGCATCTCTGGTGCAAGAGCATCAGAAGTGTTGCCTAGCAGAACAGAAGCTGAGGCAATCAAGGGACCTGAAGTAGATACCAGTTTGCTATGATTTACTGAGACCATTGGTTGGTCTCCTCTCTCATAGAAACATACATTGGTAGCTGTGTATACAAGTATTAAGCAGTTTGGCTCAAAAGGATGACATCTGGAAAGCTATGCATCCACCTGCAAGAAGACAACCACAAGGAAGTTTCTTTACTAAACCAAAAAAAAAAAAAATACAGGAAACACAGAACACTTAAAGGTTTTATCTTCTAGCAGAAGATACTATAAGGACAAATTTAATGCAAAAGTGAAATCAACCTGCAAAAGTATCCTTGGAAGTCCAGCTAGATCCATTAGATGTAAAATATACAATCTAATTCTGGGCATGTACAAGAAGTTGCACATGAGTATTAGCAGGTCACTGGTGGGGATATCCAAGAACAGACCCAGCCAGCTGAATGACTATTGAAATACATGTATAAATGTGCATCCAGATACACTTCTACATCTGCAGCACATGCAGAACCTTGTTTTCAAGCACTGACATTGTATGCTAGATTGAAACAATGGATCCTGTGGATAGATTAATGCTGTACTTTATGCCACAGGTATTCCTGTGCTCCCAGTTCGGTAGTCAAGAAGACTGTAGCCCAGAGGAAAGGGAGGTCCTGTTTCTGGAAAGGGCAGCTCCACACTAGCAGTGCCACTGCATAGTCTGCAGGAGCCTCCAGCTGGTCCTCATCAGCTGCTCGGCCTGGTGTGGCACTAACAAGGCCCAAAAGTGCCTGTACACTGAAATAAAATTTTGCACATCTTGGGCACATGTTTATCATTGAATCATTGAAATGTGAATTTCAGGCTTCATTTCTGAAATTTGAGGAATAAAGAATATTTGTTGAATGTTTAAAAAATATTAAAATATCATCTAATTTCTTGGCCTCCTTTTTGGTGGGTTGGGTGGGAAATCCAATGTCCAGAACTTCAGAAGATCAATTTCTGTTTTGGCTAGTAGAAAAGAGGAGTTACTTAAGCGGAAAAAACAGTTTTTGTTTAGGATGGAAGCAAAAACTGCATGCCATTCATTGGGAATATGCTGGTTGATATTTATAGTTATTTTTATTTATCCATGTATTTTTAAAGAACTCTTAATTCTTGATAGTCTTAACCAACTTACCTGAGGTTAAGTCCTAAAGAAACTTCTTAATTCTGAGCGTACTGTGCAAAAAAGTTTGCACTGTGTATCTATTTATACCTCTTGTTATGGGCTATGGCCACATAAATAAAGCTTCATGTTTTGATTGCTACTAAATATCAATCAGTATCTTAAACTCTTCATATCCAATTGTATCCATAACTGGAAATGTTGAAAAATGAGAGAATGTAAATTCAAATGTGAGTAAATAAATGTGAATGGAACTGTGCTTGAGAATTCTGCCCTCAGCAAAGTGTTTCAACCCTAACCAACACAGCAGATTGAATGCATTAATTTATGGTGGCTTAGTATTTTGTTCAAACTCGGCCTCCCCTCTCTTTTCAGGCTCACTTCCTTGCAGCTTCGAAGCCACCACAGCAGGTTATGGGGTGTTGTAGTGTTTCATAACCACCCCCGGTCTTGCCATGTTGTCCAAACCTGGGTAACAGGCTAAGCACAGGACAAGTCCCAAAAGCTTTGTCCTGCCTCTTGGCCAAATTAGCAGAAAGTTTTGCCTATTTGGCCCAGAGACTCCAGTGAGTGTGCACCCGTCGCTTCAGCCTACTTGTGTTTCCCCCCTCCCCCGTTGCCATTGCCAATTGGAGGTCAAGATGGGGAAAACGCCAGGTGCCCTTGTGGGACACCTGCTAGACGGCTCCAGAAGGGTTTGGAGAAGCGCTTCAGGATATTTGCTCTGCCAAATCATCTGTGAGGCTCATTACAGGCCCCGCAGTAAACAAGACACATTGCGCAGCATTCTATGCAGTGCGGTTTGTTGTATTGTGCAAACCCACCCACTGGGCTATATCTCAATAGAGAATATATTTTAATGGTTTCCAGTTCAAGGCTTTTTTCCAGTGTACTCTCCTATGGCATTCAAGAATGTTCTGAAGGGGGATGGACAATCCCTACACATGCACGTATGACAAATGAATTAAAAGACATATCGGTTCACTTCAAATAGAACATACTAACATTTACAGAGCTACATGACTCTAAGCAACCTTTCTTGGAACACACAACATTATTCCCATTAATATTTTCCCAAGTTGTCCCCAGTTCAAATGCATCAAATAATGTTTCATAACGTATGGTCTGTAGTGCATTTCAAATAAAACTTGAAAAGTTATAGTGCGCTACTTAGAATGGAAATTTACAACAGAAGTTTACCCTGGGAATTTATGTTAAGACAACATTACAAGAGAGGAGGAGAAAAAACGGTGCGAAGGTAGAACTAAAGGAGCCTTTGACCAGGGTGTGAATGCATGGAATTCCTTCAGATTTGTCCACAACATGTTTGCTATTACTACGTTTCCAAATTAAAGAATTTCAGCAAGTGGGAGGTATAGAATTCTAGTAACTGAATAAATGCTGAAACTAGAGATTCAAGAAAGCATTCCTGAATAAACACACCCAACCTTTAAAAGAGCAGCACTCAGAAGCATTTCATGGCTCACCAACAGCAACATGTGGGTCAACGACCTGGCATTGCTCAATGCATTTCATAACACCATTCACAACAGTTGCACAGTATCTTTTGCTTTCATGCTAAATTAACTCCCACTCAGATCTTTGTTAAGTAAGTGAAGTGCTTGGGAGGAGCCAGTGTCATTCTATTTTTCCCTCCCTCTAGGATTGTTTGGTAGCGACTTCTTATGTAATTAAGGCCGAAGTTTGTTGGATCTAGAGAATGCCCTGTTCTTTGCATTTCATTGTTTTTTCCCAGAGGAGTAGAGAGCTTAAACTAGAGATCTTACAAAGCTAGAACCTGATAGTTAGTGTCACTAGATATTTTATCAACAGTTGACACTGTTTTTCAATCCTAAATCTTGAATTCAATCCTAAATGAAACATGTCAAGCCTTAACCTAGGATGCAATCCTATTGCCCTTAGGGGACATCTGAGGGAACATAAGTTTGTTTGAATTCCTCGATTCAAGGTTGGAGGTTACATGTCTGCCTCAAAGTTGGGCATTGGAGGTCTGCCCCCAGGTCTGCTGGCACAGAAACAACTGCATTGGCTGCTCTCCAAGTTTGGGAGAGCAACTTTGGAGAGGGGGTAAAAGGGGGTGTTTGGGGGTGGGGAGAGGAGACTGGGGAGGCCAAGGTACAAGGTTTCCTGATTTCTTTCCAGTTTCCTTCCTTCCTCCTCCAAGACATTCTGGCTAGATAGGCAAAAAAAAAAAAAAAAAAGCCTGCCCAGCAAAATGCAGAGCAAAAGCACAGGGAAGCAAAGTTCACCCCTGCCACACCTCGGCCTCTGCACTGGATGCTCTGCCTTCAGGGTTTGCAGGCATCCCTGTGGGCCCTCACCCTTAGCCACTTCTGAGAATGCTTTATACCTGAGGACAGAAAGCCAAGTGGAGCACTGGCCTACTCCTGCTGGACTAAATATTTAGTTTCATATTTATAAGTTGCCTTTTCCATCCAAAGCAGCAAACAAATGTAATAATATTATAAAACTTTAAATTTTAGAAATACGAACAATTAAGATTAAAATATAATTCAATTAGTATGAAAACATAATTCTAATAATTAAAGACTAAAACCACAATAAAACCATACATGTAAAGCTGTTCAAGGCAGGTGTGTTTTCAAAGCCTGATTTGAAAGTGAACTGCTAATTACACATCTCCTAGAAAGGAGGTCTGTAAGATAGAAGCCACTGCTGGGAAGACCCTAGGGCCTCCCCATCTAATTGATATTAAAGATGGGTTAATCAGTAGAACTTCCTATGCGGTCTAAAGGCACGAACAGCTTTATGCAAGCAGAAGCAGTCCTTCAAAGACCCTGACCTCAAACCTTTTAAAGGCTTCAAAGGCCAAACAAGCTTGGGTCCAGAAATGCATCAACTACCAGTGCAGCCTGGTATAATATGTTCCAGCTGCAGCAGGACTTGTGTGGCTGCATTCTGCACCAGCTGAATATTCTTGGCTCTCTTCTAAGGAAGACCCATGCAGAATGCTTTGCAGTAGTCGGCTCTGAAAATTGCTAGTGCACACATGACCAAGGTTAGGTCCGTTTTCCTGAGAATAGGGTCATAGCTGGCACAGCAGCCTAAGCTACTCCAAGGCACTGCTGTGACCACCACCATCACTAGCACTTCCACAGACAACGCAAGTCTACAAGAATCTCACCCCCTCAAACTGCACATATGGTCCTCCAGGGAGAGTGTAAGCCCATCTAGAATTTGGCTGAATCCCACTACGCACGTCATCCACTTTCCCTATTCAGAGCCTGTCCATCTTTTCTGGATTCAGTTTCAGCCTTCATCTATCCCAAAACTACATCCATACTTCCTGTATGAGAATGCCCCAGGAGGGTAAGTGAAAAAGAGTTACATACAGTCAATATATCGGTGACACTACTTGCCCTGTTCCTGTGTTCCTACCCTAAAACAGAGTGGGGTTTTATCCCTCCAGGCAATTAAAGGAATGTAAAACATTATATAATCCCCTGTAAATGTTTTTTAATGTTTTATAGAAATGGCTTGAGAGACCAAGGAGGAGCACTATTTTAGTGGGAAACCCAGAGAGTTGGTTCATATAAGCATTTTCATCTTTGAGAACCACAACACCAAATGATGACTTATTTGTGTCACTGAATGAAAGAAAGAATAGTATACTATATCTTTTGTGGGGGGGGGGGGTTGTTTTTTGGTAATCAAACATATTTCAAGCTATTATTCTTCCTCTGCTCCAGTTCCTAAAATGATGCAGTCAGAATTCACATTTAGCTCCAAACCAGCAAGTATTAAGTGAGTGAGTGAGTGATGAGAAATCAAGCAATGAACATGCAAATGTGCAGAAAGGGTCTTTTCATATATTATATGGAAAGCACTTCTGAACTTCTCTTGCATCATGTGTGTATGCTGCTAATGCAGGAAGGAATGTGGGAAAGAGTCACTTTGAACAAGATGTACACTCTGACTAATGCAGACTTATGAATTACATAAGAATTGCAAAAACCACATGTAATGCTATGCACTCCTATCTGAAATCAGGTAAGACATGCTTGCCTAAGATTGGTCAATATAGATTCCTCATACAAATTACCTTGTATTATATGAATATGCTGTAGATGCTTTTAGCTTGTTGCACTAAAGAGAGCAATGGCACATGGATGCTACAGGATTCATTGTCTGCTAGCTAGTATCACAAAAGACAAAATTTGATACTTTACACACACAAAAATGAATTTGGAATTAAATTATTCCATTTCTTTTATTTTGTCCTTGTATATTCCAAGTGGTGAATGCAGGCAAAACAATACATAATGCATTACAGCGGTCTTCCTGAACCTGGTGCCCACCAGGTATTTTAGAGTACAGCTCTCACTGTTCCTGACCATGGGACATGCTAGCTGGGGTTGATGGGAGGTATAGTCCAAAACACTTGGAGGGCATCCAGTTGGGTTCAGATTTGCAGAAGTTGGGTCAAAAGCTTTTATTCTGTGTCAGTTGACTTTGTCCTGTGCTTTAGTGCTCACATCTGGTAAAGAAGTAAATGACATCTGACCTAATGTACAGGGTTGTTACAAGAAGAAATAATTTAAAGGTTATGGTTATGCTCATGTAACAATACACAAAGGAGTGTTCCACAGTCTAATTAAGGCTTGTAAAGTATTCTGAGAACTGGGCAAAACACATGGTATTATTTCAGGTAGGTATGTGTACCTTTACCCATCTCCCATTCACAAGTTTTGTATTACTGTAAAATTCTCACTGGCCTTCTCTGCAAAGGAACAATTTAATGGTTTTGGCCATTGGTCCACAGCCAGTGTTGGATTTAGAAAGCTGAGACTAGCAACACATTAAGTGAAAAACCTGGTCAAGTACCAAGTTGTTTTGGGTTTTAATGTTCAGTGCAAAGGATACCCGGCACTCCCATTTCTCCTGTGGTTTGACTGATAAAAATAGAAGGGTAGGTGTATAACATCTCTATAAATGTTTTAACTGGTTTATTGCAAAGAAAATTATGGCTATGAGTTTGTTTTTAACAGAGTCCTAGATCCAACAACAGGAGCCTGGTGTAAAAGACATTCACTTAGAATGTAAGTATTCTGAGCCCTGGAATTTGCCTTGTGTAGCAGAATTGAATGGTACTTACACTCCTTTCACCCAAAATGGCATCCCCGGTTACCCCCCAGCCTTCCATCATTTCAGTAGTATTAATGTCAGGTGAGAGAGAATTAATGATTTGTAGCTTGTGTTATTAATCAGTTTGGGGGAAGAAATCTCTGCTGATCTACTACAGCTCACCAGTAAATCCTGATCTAACTTCTGTCCAGTTCTGGCTTACTGCAGTCATTAGCACATTCTCATGTCACACCAACCTACCCATTCAATAAGCTCTACCTACTCCCTCTTCCCCCTCAGCCTTCCTGTAGGTATCCCAGAGGACACTGGAGTAAGACCACCTTCCCCCCACTCCAGCTGTCATTGCAAACCATGTTCAGCTTGTTGCAGAGTTATACTTATGTCCCTCAGAGACCACAAAAGCCATTTTGACAGCAGTTCCTTCAAAGTGTGCAAACAGCACCTTGGAAGGTCTGTGTTTGCAAAGCATTTTACAAATTCTTTTTAGGACCTCCAATTATGCATTTGTTTAAAAATTATTTTTCCTACTCTTTCACAAATATGAACATGCACACTTACAGGGGTTCTGAAGTGGGCAACCTGATCTTGGCAATGTTCAGAAAGTTACCTTCCTGTCAAAAAGCGGCAGGTACTAATTGTAGACATTAGTAAATTTTTTCACCTTTAGTTTGGTTTGACAGCTGTCAAAAGACAAACTCTCAAGCCAAACCAAAGGTGCAAATGGTCTGTGCTTGCAAAAATGGGGTGGCAGGATTTGCATCCCTTTGTGGGAAGATCCATCCTTTCTTTCCTCTTTTGAACCATTGTTGTAAGGATGCTCTCACCTTTCCACTTCTCCCTGGGAGTCTAGATGCTCAGGAACAGAGGAATGTAAGTCATCCCACTTTTAAAAGAAGCTATCTGTTGGTGAGCTAGCTCTTGTAACTCCCATCCCTTTTAAAAGAGAGTTTTTCCATGCTCTTGTGCTTTGTTTTTCAGAGAGGACTCTGCATAGTTTCTTCACAGGGGCACATGCAGACACGAATGCAGATGTCCCTGTGAAAATACCATGGGGGTCTCTGTAAAACAAGTCTTTCACAAACTCCTAAACATCTAGATCATGAGTCCTCAAACTATGGCCCAGGGGCCAGATCCAGCCCGCCAGGCCCTTTTGGACCTGCTGCGCGTGTGGCCATGCCCCCTGCTGCCCACCTCGCCCCCTGCACGGGGAGGCAGAAGTTTGCTCGCTCAGAGAAAACTATCTCTAAACGAGCAAGCCGCTGCCTCCTGCACCCGCCTCGCGGCGCATGCCCACCCCCGCCTGCACCTCACCCCACCCCCCCCCCCCCCCCCTCCCCCCCCCCCCCCCCTCCCCCCCGGTCCGTGCCCCCGCCCACCCCCCCCCCCCCCCCGCCAGCCCACGCACACTGCCGGCACCACCTTTCCAGCCCATGCGCAGCACCGGCAGCTTTCCACTGGCCCCCTGGTGGAAAAGTTTGAGGACCCCTGATCTAGATCCTTAGGAGCAGGTGGAAAAGTGAGAACACCCTTAGGTCAGCAGAGTCGATATAAATGAATAAATATGATCGTGCGGCAAAGATAGTATAAATCCAAGCACCCTCTTCTTAATTAGGGGGCTTCTGTCCTCCCCTTGGAAGATGGCCTTTTTCCGAGGGAGAAAGCAATTTCCACAGGCCTAGAACAATAGGAAAATTGCTAGGCTTGGGGCCATAGTTGTATATTTGAGACTATGGATATCTTTTCGTTAGCTTAATTTCCACAAAGGAGTTGTTTTGAAGGGAGATTGCTGCTGAAGAAGCAATCCTTAAACCTCTTCACTTGCTGCAGGAGCCCCTGCAAAGACTGTTTTGGAATTGAAATTTTTTGGTGCAAATATGGCTATTTTTAAGGGACCTGATGGAAAAAGCCTCCCGGCTGTGCTCTTTCTTTGCACTCTTCATACCAGTATGAGTAAATTGTAATTGAAAAGGAATCTCTCATTTGGGATGCTCTATGGTAAGGTGCAAAATCATTCAAGCCTTTTATTTTATCTGAAGCCATTTGGTTGAGATTGAATAGCTGGCTTAGCTTTTTGCGAAATCTACACGCATCTAAGTAGCGCTCTCTAAATTTACACGTATGCACATTTTACGCAGATGTAAATCTCTGATGGGTCTGGAGGGAGGCAAGGTTATCAGTACACTTCATTTTCACCCATGGGTGACTCCCAAGCAGTGGGGGCTCCTCATCCATTACAGTTTGCCCTTTAAGCTTTATAGGAGCTCTCCATGGTTCTGAACCCCGTCTCCAAGACAGGTTCTCCACTGTGGGTAGCGCGCTAAAGCTCAGGGTAAAAGCTGCACGGCATGAGTAGTCCCACTGAGTCACCCGCCTCCCCTGCCTATTTTAATCTCTCCGGCGTTGAAAGGCATGAAATATGAATCGCAAAGGCCATGCGCCATTCAGGGACCGCATGATCGTGGACTCTTCATGCCCCACGAGCTGCTCAGGCGGAAAGAATGCGCGTCTCGGTCAAAGATAGCGCACGGAAGGGGCAGCGCGGCTCCTCGGAGCGCACGCTCAGCTGACGCGGCCGCTTGGGGCCAGACCGCCGGTCCTACTCCGACGGCGCTGCCTCCCCTCTCACCATTCATGGCCCCTGGGACTCCCGCCTTCGCTCCGGCGGCACGGGGCAGGTCGGCCGTCAGTCAAGCCCTTTCCGCGCCTCCGGTAGGGCAGCGCGAGGGCCGAGGCGCGTGGGGCGGCTCGCCCTCGCCTCCACGCGATTGCCAAATCTTTGCGCGGAGGCGCGGAGCCTGCTCGGCGGGATTCCTGCGCTGAACACGCCGCCTGCCTCTATCCGCGAGGCAAGAGGTGGGGGGAAGGCCATCGGGGCTGCGTTTCTAAGGCCAGGAGCGGTCGGGCTGGGCGATCAGGGCCGCGCGAGCTCGTCCTTCGCCCCCGGAGAGCCAGATTTCCCTCATCCGCATCGCGTGTCCCGCAGGTCAACAGAGCAACATATAGCCTGAAGTTAACATCGCGCATGGAACCTTTATTCGGTCCTTAGTTTTCCCGCTCACGCTACAAAATAACTGAGGACTATGCTTGTTTGGACTGGGGAAAAAGTCCTACAACTCCCAGCATCCCCCAGCTAGTCATGGGGAATGCTGGGAGTTGTAGGCCCCCTCTTTTTTTCCTTTCCAAACGTGCATAGGATTGCACCTTAAATAGGCTGCTTAAAATAATTAATCTAACGGGCTGACCCCCCTCCGGGGCTCTTGCGATTTCCGTGTGGAAGATCTGAAATCTTCCACACTGAAATCTGTAAATCACAACTAACACGCCGATCAACTCGCCTCGTGGAGCAGAGGAGTCTTAATCTCCCCCAGCTCAGTCGGCTGGAAGGAGAGAAGATCAAACCTTTCACAGTAGATAAAAGATACAAGCGAGGGCGGTTGGGAACGGATGGGGTGGCAGAGCGTTTCACGCGCAAAAGGCATCAATGCACCAACTCCTGGTGAGTCTTTTACTCCCCGTCGCCCCCCACGGTTGCCCCTAAAAGGTGCCCTCCGATTCCGGCACAGAAAGGCACCCCGGCCCGCCGTGCTTCGCATGCAGCTGAATGCATGCACCTCGCACCCGGAAGATGCCCCTCTCTGTCAGCTCTCCCGGGCTCCGATCTCGCTCGCAGTCCACGTCAGCACGGCTGCCCCATTCACCCTTACCATGGTCGCCGAGCGGCTGGCGATGCGTTCCCTTCCCCGCCGGCACTCCGTCTGCTTCGGTCGCGCTCGCTCGCTCGCTCTCTGCTCACATGATCCGAGGGAAGGCTCCAGCCGGAGCAACAGGCCCGCCCTCGGGAAGGCTTGGCTCCATCCTCGCCTCCCCATTGGGCAGCCGGTGGCGGGGGCTCGTCCGGCCGCAGGACCACGTGGTGCTCGGCTGCCGAGACCGTGCCCACGAGCAAGCCGCCTCTGCGCGAGCTTCCCGCGGCATTGTGACAGCCGCGTCTTCCCGGTCAGTTTCCCTAGGGTGTGCAGACGTGCATGAAAGAGTCTACCGCGGCACAGAAGTAATACATGCTGGCTGGAGAATGCCGGGAGGCTTTTGCAAGTTGTTAAACTGTTTGGGGTGGGGTTGAATAAACGTGCACAGGAGGGCACCCTCAGGGTTTCAGCTTCGTATGCCCCAGGACTGATAGAAAGAATAAAAGGAACTAATTATAAATAAATGTAACTGACGTGAGGCCATTAAATGTACAGTTCATTATGAGTTACACAGGTGATTATTAAGAAACCAGACTGCAACTACACAATTACAGCTAAATTGCAGGAGCAGTTTAATAATGTGTTTTATAGTGCACTCCTATACACATCTACTCAGAAGTCAACCCTGCTCCAGGTAAATGAGTTTAGGACTGCAGCCATAAGGCCTGTGTGGGTAGTGTTGAAATTAAGGCAGAAGTCCCCTTCCCGGCTCAGCCGTGCTCAAATTCATTCCAGTGGTCTTAGGGCAACTCGTGTAGTGGGGATTCAGAGCTAAATCTGCCCCGCCTGCAGTCCTAATCCAGCCCTTCCTTAGAGTGTCAGCCCACCACTTTCCCTCCAGCAATAAATCATTTGGTGGTTTCTCAGCTTTTGTGCAGTTTTGACCCTATTCTAAAAGGTTGAAATGCCTCTCCTAGAGTTTGGTTACTTACATGAAAACTTTTTTAAGCTGCAGTATATCACTGTTTTGGCCCACCACTAGAATGCAGTTTCCAGGAGCTTTGCCAAGACAGAACTCCAACTGCAGGTGGAATGGGATTCTATACAGCAGACATACAGTCCAGCCCCTGCACTGTGTCCAGCTTTATTTCCAATCTCATCATTTAGGCCAGATCCGCCTAGGAAGAAAGTGCCTCCAAGCATGGGCAGAGTGCTTCCCCATCTTTCCCACACATCCAGATTAGAGTTCGGAGCACTGATGCTGTGACTGTGTCAGTAGGAACAGCCTGCAGGAAAACTTGAGGCCTAGTAACACCGTTTCTCCCACTTTGAGCTCTGACAGACTTCAGAGGGGGAGATCCCATCTGCCATATGACCCTACGCTACCATCTCAGGGGCAGTACTAGGTTTGGAAAAGATCAGGGGCTCAAGCCCATAAAACCAAAAAAGTGCTAATTTGCATATTCCAATAAACATATATTCTTAACTCTCCCTGTGTTTTAAAGGCTCCTGTCTCCTAAGGACACCCCTAGTTGGACAGGGGAGAGGAGGAGATTTGATTCCAGTGTGGGGGGACCTCAGGCAGAGAAACAGGAAGAGGTGAAGCACTTGAGGGCAAAAAGTCAACTCATCTGGGGGATCAGATGCCACTGTGATCATCAGGGTCCCTGGACCTCAATTTCAGCAAGTGCCCACAAATAGCAGGGTGGTGAGGCAGCTGCCCTCCCAGAGATTTGGGAGTCCAGCCCTAGAAACTGAACCCCTAACACTGCCTCTGGATACCAGAACTGCAACCGATGTGGCTTGAGTCAAGCCACTGTTATCTCAGACCCTTGGCCCTGTAAGGTGCAGCTAGCAACCATCTTACAGCATTCTCGTAATGATTATTGAGACAGTGTATGTAAAATGCTTTGAACACTCAATGCTGCCCAATATTTAAATGCCAGGCATGATTACTTACTAGTGACAAATACTGGTAGATAAAACTTGGCCTATCAAGCTGAAGAATGTACTGTTAGCTGGGATTTGCTGTGCTCCGTGCTAATCATAACAGGATCAAGTCCCTAAACTCCTTCTCTGTGGAAGTTGCATCCTCTCATCCCTAGAGCATGGTATGACATGATTATTACTATTTGGGCTTTCTCCCCACAAGGCTGAAGTACTTGCATTAACTTGTAGCCAGATTAATTAGTTTACTAGGAATGATAATTAGAAGGTACCATCATTACCTCTCCTTTTGCAGGCTGCCAACACTCCCAAATTTTTCTTTGATTTGTTTTGGGAACTACCCAGCTTTCTGCCACAGTTAAACGGCACATTTTCACAGGTGGTGTCCCCAAGAAAGGGAACAGCCAATTGTTTTGATAGACTGAAATATTTTTCCATGTCAGCAGCATGTTTGTAATTTGCACACAATTTCAAGTAGTTGTTCCACTTGCATCAGTGTGACTAAAAATGATGATGTGGCCATCAATTTTATTTTATATTTGCAAGGTTGGTTGATTTGCTTCCCCTTTCTACCACTTTGGGAGGGGGGCATTTGCATGAAAATGGCACACATTATTGAGGTATCCCCAGGCCAGCAATATGCAAAGTATCAAGATATTTGTGAAAACTAGGAAGTTATGATGCATGAAAAGCAACTTATTGCTTTTTCATATAGAAGGCTGATGGCATTGGAAGTAAATATTTGATTTTTTTTAGCCCACCCCATCAGCCACACAGCTCCCTAGGAAGGTTACAGACAAGAATGACTCTCTCATGGTCCCATCTTTGCCCTACTCCTTCTCATTCATTCCAACAGCCTCCCACTCACAGGTATAATAGAGAGCCCCTCCTAACATTTCTCTTAAGTGTAGAAGGTAGATGTATGAGAGCCTAATCCTACTGTCATGCTTGTAAACACCTCAGATCATTACAGGGTGGCTAGAGTGCTAGAGGCAACTTTTGCATCCCCAATCTCCTGCCCAGAATTTTTGCTAGTTGGGCTGGGTTGGAGGAGAAAAGGAGGAGGCTAGGACCAGCTTGCATCCTGGCCTCCCTGATTCCTTCCCCTTCCCTTTTCGCTTGTCCAAAAGAGCAGCCAGCATGGTGGTGAGGGGATGGGGCAGGGTCAGACTCGGTCAGCACAGCCTCTGTCCTCAGAGCTGGGAAAGTGAGCTCTCCCTGCTCCCTCGGGTGTGCTAGAGGCCATCGGATCATTTCTGTCCCATCACCATGCAGAGATACACGGGTTTTCTACACAAGGCACTTGTCTGGTACACAATATTCGTTACTTATTTGATTCTTTAGATGACATTGTGACTGTAGTTGTCCTTCGGTGTCTAGCCAGCACTTTTTGCTAGGTTTTTTTTTTTAAAGCAGGGTAAATGCAGTCTTATTTGTGAAGTGAAAGTAAATGCTTTTCCCACACATGCTATACCAGAATGCTGCATGGAGGTTACATAGCAGAAAAGCAGGAAACACTCTTCACATAGTGCTCACTTCTGCAACTAAACCAAAAGTAGATACAGGCTTATGTAGAAAAGCCCACAAAAGCAAAAGATTCTAGTTCTGGACAATGATTGCCTCTCCAAAACCCCAAGTAGCCAAATACTTTGCACAACACCTTAGGAAACACAGGAATAGTCTAAAGAGCCCAATTTGGCTCAAGCATTGGCCAAATCCAATCCACCTCATTAATGGGAACATGGTCATTACAAGATTGAAAGAACTTCACTTGCTTCTGGTCCATGTCTGGACACAATTCAGTTTTGGTGCTAAACTTTAAAGTCCCCTTCAAGATAATCTTCAGAAACTCTCCTTCAAATGTTCTCACCCTCTTGAGGGAAGGTAGGTACTTAGAAGAGCCTTCTTAGTCAAGATGCCCTATTAGTGGAATTCCAGAAGCCCTTTCCAGCATAGCCAGATTTTAGTTATGTTGGGAATTGAAATCTAAAGTATCTGGAAATCTTTCTGCCCATCCCTTTGTCTAGACAAATGTAAGTTTGAACTGACTCAGACACATCAACTAGGTATGCCTGGAGAAGATCAGGTTGGGGAATAAGGCTCACATTTCAAGCTTGAGGAATCCGGCAAAAGCTTATGTCAAAGGGGGATTTCTGGACCCAGAATGTAAGACTACTGATGAAATCGATTCACTGACAGTAATCGAAGGGTCAGCTAAAATCCACACAGTAAAGGGCACACAATTTAAATCATTAACTATAGCACTGATAAAAGCAATGTTCCCTGGCCTTAGGACATCTTATAGCACCACCTACTGGAAAAAGTGTGCACAACATGCCTTATGCAGCCTAAGTGGTATCTGGTATTTTTAAAAGGTAACAGCAACAGAGGGATCGCCCGTGTTCCCGCCTCAGTGCCAGAACAGCTCACTCTCGTGTAGTGAGGCTGGCAGCTAACCTTTCTGCCTAACACGCCTGCCCTTGGCCTTTCAAGAATTGCTTCACCGACTTTTTTGGACCCCTTTTCTCTGGATCGCCCTCCAACACTAAAGGTGCTTGGGCGTGCATTAACATGTAGTTTGCCAAATCTCTCTGGCAGGATGCTTTTAGCACTTTAAAAAATGTGAACACACATGAAGGATGTCTCCCCCACGTTCCTCCAAATAATCATTTATAGCTGTGATTCACTCCAGCTATGATCCAATTATTGCTGTTCATTTACCAACATCACAGCATTCCATATTTTAAGTCATTCCTCACTCAACAGTTTCTTGTTACTTTTCTACTTAATTTCTGGAATGACTTTGAAGATGTTCAAAGCTTTTGGAGGAACACTACCGCATTGTCAGCCAGCATGACCCTGACTGCTACAGCTCGTATCAGCATCCGCCTGGGGAAAAACAATACTTTCTCTTCATTCTTCTTGGCAGGTACTAAAAAACGTTTGTCTTAGTTGCAACATTATTTGATATCACAGAATTTGTCACACATCTGTCTTCGTTGTTCTGCATTTTTCTCAGCTAGAACAATGCTTACTTGACAATTCTGCATCTTCATGGTCTCATTCAAGGTGCTTCCAGGTTAGGCTTTTAATGGTGCCATCATGCTGCCTCATTTACGGAATTTTGCAGGAGATCCAGGCAGTGGAATTACACATTTGTAGCCCTCCTGTGTTTTCTTACCACTGCATCCAGCTTCTTTCTTAGGTAAGATGAAGCAGCTTCTGGTGGTTAGTGATAAGAGCACTGAGCACTGAGCTTCCAAAAGCACGGAGAGTCTTGGAATCACTTTCAGTGTCAAGCAATGTGTTTCCTCCCACCAGGCTGCATTCCCTCCCAGAATTTCAGGGGCGGCATACCAGTGGTAGGAGGCCAAGGCTGCTGCCATTTCCCTGTCCTGCCCACCATAGAATCTGGAGTTATCTATGGCAATCCTACAAGGAAGTGAACCATCGGGGAAAACAGGCATGTCCTTCCCACCATGAGGGTACAGTTCATCATCTGGGAACAGGCAATTTATTTGCATTCCTAAGCAAGTACAAAATTCAAGACAAAACAGAAAACATAGAAAGCTTCACCCATCATATCTTCTTTAGAAAATATGGGATGGAGTCTTCTCACATTGGATGATGTAATGCCTCTGTTCATTTTCCATTCACTAAAATCTACGATTTAGTACATTGCAATATGCTAATGTTAATCCTTGCTTATTGAGGAATGCCTCATTTTGAGCATCCGGCCTGTTCCTCAGAATGAGCAGACCCAAGATCTAGTGCATTCTAAAGGCAGACCTGCATTACTGTCTTTAAAGCTTCAGGTTTTATTCATTCATCCTGTTCTGAAAGGAAAACGGATCAACTCAACACCCAAAGCACAGGAAGTCCTTATTGTGTGAGTAAATTAAACAGAGATTATTTTAATAAACTTTAATATCCTAATATCCCCTGCACATAAACTGTAGAAAATATTTACTTCCGTAAATAAATAAACAAAATGCAGACAGTGTTTAGCAGGATGTGGCCTGGGAGAGTTGCTCCCCCTAGAGAAAATGATTCAAAGGAACCTCTTATTGAGAAGTAAAGGTGCCATCCAACCACTGGCCCAAACATTCCCTTTAGATACAGTTGTATGGAACAAGGAGGGTGTATGAAGTGCAGCAGTAGTGGAGGAGAAAATATACCACCAAACTGTGCCCTGTTATGTGAGAAACAAACTTGTGAAATGGATGCCATCATTGACTGAATGTACAGAAACAGCTGAAGTGTGTTGGTCCATTTTCAGATGGCTGAACACATGGGTGGATGCGGGAAGCGTTTGGAGAAAGGATTTTGTCAGTTACCATCATCTCTCAGCCAGTGCCTAGACCAGGCTTCCCTACTGCGGTATTGGAGGACAGCTCATTTCATCCTCAACCATCAAGATCATTGCTCATTCAGGCTGGGGATGATGGGGGTGATAGCCCAATATATCGGGAGGTTTGGAAAGCCTGGTTTAGTGTCATCAGGAGGGTCCTTATGCTACGCAAGAAAGACAATTTGACAATTAAACAATTAATATGACAATTATTTTTTGCCAATTAAAACAGGTTCCAAGGACTCCAGAGACTCATACTTGCTGAAGGTATTTAGATCATCACACACTCACTCAAACTGTTATCTTGGGCTCTGGGGGGGTAAAGGAGGTGGCCAACCCCAAGGTACCAACGTTTTGAGGCACACTGGCCTGAAACAAGCTTTCCCTTTAAAATAAAGCCTGCACAAGAATTAGTGAAGGCTTTGTGTTAACTCTAGTCATATTATATCAAGCACAGCCTCCCACTCCCCTCTGTAGGCATTTGCAGTTAGTAGGAAAACTTTTGCATCACTATAAGACATGCTACTATCAACATCTCTCTGGTGCTTCCAAGTGATGGTTTGGGGGTTTCCAAAAGCTGCACAGAAGAATCAGTGAAGAAGAACCTGCCATTTGCAATGCTAAAAACAGCCAGAGCCAAATCACACTTGAGTCAGTCCAAATAATGCATAGATGTGGGGAGGCTGGGAGAAAGAACACATTCCAGAGATGGAAATTCACCTTTCCTGTCTAGAGGAGACAGCCAGCAGCCCTGACATCTCCATCTCCATCAGTTGGTCTTGGCACATACATGCTGGGTGGGGATGACAGAAATTATAGCCCAACACACCTGGAGGCCAGGTTGATGAGCAATTCCGCAAACTTGAATGAAGGGCCAACATTTGTGGACACAGGGACAACTGAAGGACCGCCACCTTTCCAGAGGAGCTTAATATGTGAAACCTTTAGAAATAGCAACACCTCACCTTCAGCTGGGGACTCAGCTAGCACTATCTATGGGAGTGAGCCGCCACACCTGCACTGTTCTGCAATACTGTGCTTCTGTTTCTGCACAACTGGTGCTCACAGCTGACATTTCTGAGGTTGTACCAGGTACTACCCATGCACCTTCAAGCTTTGCTTTGCAACCCTAAAGGGTCAGAAACATGCCTTTGGGCACAGACACATGATTCCCCAGACTATTTAACACAGGCAAAATATATCTAGAAGAGCTGCATGAACAATGAATGCACATTTATAACAGAGTCCAGTTTGCTTCCACTCAGGGGTAGGGGTGGGTGTGGGTGTGGGTGTGGGTGTGTGTGTGTGTGTGTGAGAGAGAGAGAGAGAGAGAATGAACCTAGGCAATACTGTCGAATTGGAGCACCCTAATATGTCTCTGTGTTGATCACTCATGTTTTCAGACCTCATCTGTGGAAATGTTTGCCAACAAAATGCAATCACAGCACAAGCCTTTCTAGCACGGCCAGCCTATGGAAGATTTTCAGCTCTCCTGTCCCTTTAAGTAAAAGTTGGCCAGTAACAGGAGCTGCTGTTTTATTGCTGGAGCAATTAATGATTAATAGTTTTTGAATGTTCTCTTGAAGACCTTCTCCTAATTAGCCCAGCAGTGTTGTATTTTCATTTAAGGAAGGAAGAAAAATGGGAGAAGCAGTAAATTTAAGTCTCCCCACAACCTATAGTTTAAAACAAAAGCTAACAACCTCCCCTGCCCCCCGCCCCACACTGGGCAATTGGGAAGCTATTCAGGCAGCAGTTAACAGACAATTTACCAATAATCCCCTTTCAATGCACAACAGGAAAATAAAAATGACAAGACCATGCCCCCCATCACCCAAAATAGGATACTTCTAATTAACACTGAAAAGGACCCTTGTTAATGTGTGAATAAACGTTACAGGAGAGTTTTGCCCCTGGAAGTGCAACAATTATGTGGAAGCTCCATTTTAATCCCACTTCTAACAGTGCTTACAGGCTGCCACATAATTACCCTGCCTGGATGTCACAGCAGTGTCTGGCAGCAAAGTGTGCATTCATCAACCTACACATTGCAGCGGCTTCCCCTTCCCCTTCCCGTCTGCATTGACTGCTGCCTTCAGGGATTGTTTCTGGACGGGCTGCTTGAGATTGTTCCTCAGTTAAACAATACCCAAGTTATGCCAGCAGCAATGCCTTTACATCCCAACTGGACCAAATGTGCAAAGCAGCCTGCAGAAGGCTTTGTTCGACATCTCATATTAAATGTTGGCCTTGTGCAAAGCTGCAAGTCAGGTGGTGTTGCCCTTAGGACACTGCATTATTAAAAATGTGAGGATAACAACAGCAATCACAGTGTTGTCTCTTTTACTGCCCCATCCCTATTCTGAGATAGTTGGGAGCACTTTGCACCCCTGGGAAATTCCTGTTACAGCATTTTGCTCCTATTGCTGGCCCACAGATCCGCTCCTTCCTGTCACAGGCTCTCATACCATCTGCAAGACATTTTAATCTGTTTGTAGTTTATTCTCTTATCTGATAATGGATCTTTCCTCCCTCTGAAACATCACAGACAGCCACCGTCACTTTATATCAAGCTAGTGTGAACTTAGGACGGAAAGCTTGATTTTTTTTCTTTCACCAGCTTTAAATAATCATCCTATGTTTGTTTTGGAAAAGACAAAACACAACCTGTCCTAGTACAACCTGACAGTGGGTTCTGGGGCTCCTCTCAGTCAGAGGTGACCTTTGGAATAAAGTTATTTTACCTCCAGTACCTCTGATGTGGCTTGCCTAGCTTTCTCCTAGTTGCTGCTTGTGTTGTACTATAGCCTGGAGAGCACAAAGATGCCCTGAAGGGACTCTTGGCAAATGGAAGGGCCTGGACTACATGGTTTCCATACCCCTACAGGTATAATGAGAGGGTACTTATGTAATTCCCTCATGGCTCAAAATGCAACAGAGTCAAAGAAGCTGGCACTGACATTTTGACCAAGTCCAGGGCCATCATTTATTATTGTGTAAATATCAGCCAGGGGAAGATCAAGCGGCCCAGAACCACGAGGGTGGGGAAGGGAGGGGTGATCCTTTCTCTCCCTATCATGCTTCCAACAAAAGTGCTTCCCCGAAGCTGTGGTTTGGGTTTGCAGCTTCAGAAAGGCGACTTGCCCTGGTGCTTGGCAGGAAAAGGTAGGACTAGTTCATACCTAAGGGCAAGCCGCAAATGGTTGATTTCCCCATTATTGTTGTGAACTGCCCATGTAAGCCAAGGCGGAGGGCACACCACAGAACCCAGGTGTCCTGCAAGCCAGGCCAAAGAATTAACGCCTCCCTTTCCTAGCCTAGTAGTCCTGAGGCTGCCCAAGCTTCTTCCTGGCTGACATTTCCATGGTGTTCACATATCAGGCCTGCAGAGCTCAGAGCCAGTTCCACTACAGTCAGAGAACAGCCTTCCCGTTCTAACCTATGGAAAGCGTTATACCCTGGTCCTGGCCTTCCAGTGTCATATTCTACACATACCTCTCTCTCTGTATAGGATATGCAGCTGTTATGCTCCGAGTCTGAAAAGAGATGCACTGCATGTTGCTGGCTGAATAGCTGCAAGCTACAATGCTCATTAAAAACTGCACAGAGTAGGAGGGAAAGTGTTGAGAAAGAGCAGCTTGCCTTGAGAAGCTTACCCAGCACAGGAAGCACCTCTGCTCTACCTGGGTGGCAGAAAGGCTGGAAGATGATGCAGCTTGGAGCTATCCTTGTGGTATACAGAAACATCCTTGGTTTTTCTGTACAGTCCTTGAGCAAAGGCAAGCTGGCCACATCACCATCTCAAAGTGGGAAAGGCAGCAGAAATGCAAGTGCTTTCACTCTGCTGCCACACTGAGCCTCCTTTTTAGGCTTGCACACAGTGGAAGGCACTGTCATTTGTTTGTGCCAGTCCGTCACTTAAAGCCAAGTCCCCAGAGGGGCATGTTCTTCAGCCAATGTTTATGCAAGCCTCCTTGTTTGCACTAACTGCAAACTCTGTTTAAGGCATACATGTGGGGAAAGTATCAGATGATGACCAGAATTTTCATTTCCGTCATGCCACTGCAAAGTTGCTGCCAAGTCAACCACAGCATCCTCTGCTAAACAAGTCCCCCTCCTATGCAGTACTGCTCAACTCATTTATACCACCTTGTTCTTGACCTATAACACATCTGGAATGGAGAAAGCAAGTAGGTTGTTCCTAAAGCCCTGCATAAAAAGCACAGATGTGCCAACTCACAATCTCCTTCCCATGTATTTTCTCATTCACATCAAGACAGGAAAAAGTTACATCACATGGGCATAATGACATGAAGATTGACAAAGAGCAACATTTTAAAAATGCACACAATAGCGAGTGATGTTAATTACAGCTTTGAATCATCCATCTTTGGTCCTTTCTGCACTGTGTCATTACCCTTCCAAGCAATCTGACAAACCTATCCAAGTAAATACCTGGTGACAGAAAGAATGGCCCTTTATTTTTCAAACCTGCAAGCCTCTCCCACAGGCTTCTGTGCAGAGGCACTTTGATGAAGGCATCGAGGAGAAACAGACAACATTATACCAGACTCCCTTTTGTTACATACCCTGAGATCAGCCCATCATTTTTCCCCTTCAGCCAAAGCATTTTTGCACTCATTAAAATGCAAGAAGAAAGAGGCAGCATGTGCACTATTGACTCTTCCTTATGATCAATGTGCATGAACGTTTGCCTCTCCTTCTACACTGAATACTTGGCCATATCGCTTTTATCAAAGGTAACTTTGGTTGCAAAGTAAATGGCCACCAACCCAAAGCCGGTTGCAGATGCCATATAAGCAGTGACTGACTGTGTGAACTGAACAATTGAACCCATGAGGAGGGACGGGATGACCTGTGAAAGGAGGAATGCACTGTCCAAGATGGCCAAGTCTGAACAGATGCCCCGGCTTGCAGCTGTGGTGTCTGAGTCTCCCACCATTATCCTGAGAGAGACTTCACAGGGAGAGCTGACGCAGAGTGGAGAGCCAGCCACGGGAGGTGAGAAGAGGCCTCCACTGTGTCCATTCTGGTAGGTCAGTTTCTGGCCAGAAAGGTGGCCTTTGAGGAAGCCATGCTTCTTATCTAGTTGAGCTGCATCATCTTCTTTGCTTTTATACATAGGCAGATATATCTGAGGGGACAGAAAAAGACTGGTTAAGATGCAACAAAGACATCTTTGTTGTAAAATATGCTATAAGTTGGCTCAGGGATAGCAGAAAGTTATGAAAATTCAGGTGACTGAATTGATGAGCTGCATCAGTCTGAGATCAAGGGTCTAGGACAGGCCTCGAGAGCATCTTTGCCCATCTAGGTTCTTCCTCCCATCCAAACTCAAAAGGTACAATATCAGCTGTAGAAGAGAAGAAGGGGGCAGAACATTCCTCCAAGGGTGCCAAAAAAGAAAAAAAAAAGAAAGAAAGAAGCTACTGTAGTCAGTTTAAAATTTCATTCATCACTTCCAAGGTGGAGTTCCAGTCTCAGCCCAGGCAACAGGTTAGTTGCATGGCTAGCTGAAAGGAAAACAGATTTCTGCCTGCTTTTACATATACTTTGAAAGAGAAAAATTGGGACTTAAGAAGGTCTTCTCGTGTCCTGAGAGAATGCACAGCTGGGTGCACACACATATTTACTTGGTCATAAGGTAAGAAGACTGTTGCTGAATCTGACCAGTTTCTCATCTAGCTATGAAGATCCACCTGTTTGTAGTGCCTTCCCAAAGAGCCGGTGTTCTTTGTTGCTAAGTTAAATTTTGTTAATTTTATCTGGCAATCTTTTTAATGGATTCCATTCAAATAGGTTTTTATAGATTTAAACATCTGTATCCACTTTGTGTGGTCTTTATCTTATGTGCTGCCTTTAGAGGGTTTGTAAAGGCAGCCAAAAACACTTTTACGTTAGGTCTAGTTCAGGATTGTTTTCCCACCCTGACCAACTAGATACCTCTGAGGAGCCCACATGAGGGCAGCTGCCTTCCCCTGCTGCTGGACGACCCTCCTGGGCAGATCTGGGGGTGAGTCTCCAAAAGAAGACAGGGAAGTCCCACGGCCCAGGCATGCTTGCAGTTGCACAACACTGATTCCAAGCCAAAATCCATTTGTCTGCATTTTGGCATAACAATAATCCGTGGTTAATGGAAAATGGAACCAATGGGTTTTTAAAAATGTTTTTTTAATGGCATTTTTGAAAGCAAAGAGCAGATGCAGGGAGCCTGATTAAGGCTGGGCTCTTGTATGCGTATGGTTGCTTTAATTCTATGCTCCTGACAGTGTCTCCACTCTGGATCAGGCTGTCTTTTCTTGTTATTTGCACAAATGGAAACTTTTCTGCCCTGATGCAAATGCCACCTATGAGGCAGCAATCCAGATCAGGACCACAGTGAGAGACATGCCAACTATCTACTTTAAAAATCACTCATGCAGACTCACTTTCCGACTGGGGCTTCAGCAATGTCTTGTGCACAGAACTGAAGCAGCTTCATGAGTGGGAGCACATAGGATACTCTGTGTGTGTGCATGCATGTTTGTGCATGTGTTTCCTGTATTTTCAAAGGTCAAGCAACTACATTTTAGCTCCAGCAGAAGGAATATAGGAATGACTAGACAAAAAAAATGCAGCATAAATGGCTATGCAAACAGCTTGAATGGCTAGAAACGCAATGACTCTTCTTGCGAATTGAAAGCTCAAGCATTAGATACCAGTAGCTTCAGTGCACAATGGCAACTGAAGCGGGCCGTATTGATTGCAGCAGGAAGGAAGTTGCTTATGCGTGCACCAGGCTGTTGTAGGTAGCTGGCTGGAACCAGAGGCCTCTCAGGGGATAGAAGGCCAGTCCTGACCTGCTCTGCAATACAGTGTTTGAGCATCTAGCATGAATGAAACACTATCAGCAGCAAATCTTTGCTCGTGGAGCTTTCAACACGGAGCAAACATGATCCTGACTCTAGGCACAACTTCCACTCCATCCTTACTCTCTCCAACCAGCGACTGAGAGTTATGACTGCTCCTGGAGCCACCAGTTTTCTGTAAAATGTTTATAATAGCTGGGAACCACCTAAATAAGGATTGCAGAGCACTTTCAAAGATTTGAGGCAGGAACAGAGGCATATAAAACTGTAAATCTCTCTTGGAATTCCTGGCTACTACTGGAGTTAAAATACAACACTGAAAATATTGCATAACAAACAGAAAAAACAAACAAACAAAGGCTTTCCAGTAGTCATAAGTTAATCCATAAGAGCCAAAGATTCCAGAAATTCAAGGAATCTTGTTGCCATTTACCATTTGGCCACTAAGATGTTTATGCAGTGCCACCTGCCCCAAACCAATGTAAGAGACCCAGGGAACAGATTCCTCAAGATTGGAATGCTCCACTCACATAGTTTTGTCTGTATAGTAGGATACAAGGACACGCAAAATATGCAGCTGACCTACATGACTTGCAAGCCTAAAGCTTCACACAGGGTTAGTTTCATGGGCCCGTCTAATACCAGAGTGGAAGTTATTACAGGGCACCTCACTTTGGGAGATAAAACAAAAAAATAAACAAACATGGGAAGTAGATTCAAAGATTGACAAGAGCGCTTAGAATAGTAATACCCTAATGAAGAAAATGGTTGCAAAAGAAAGCTATATATTTAACTGCGGTGTAATTTAAAGGTGGGATGGGAGGCATCTGCTCCACTCACAACCTGGATAAAAGGCAAAATTTGCAAAGATCATGTGACAAACAACACACACTAGAGCATGTCGACATTACTTTTCAATGCTGAAAAGACATGTTTTCAACATAGTATGTGAAAGCCCAGGTACAAGCCTGCTTAAAGGGTTAAGAAAAGCAGCAGTAGACAAAGGGTGTGATCCTAGATATGTATAGACAGAAAAGGGCTTACAGCTCTCAGCAGCATAATTGGCTGCGGAAAGTTGAAAGTTTAAAACATCTGGAGAACCATCTTGCCATAAAACTTCTGGAAAAGTCCAGGAGTTGATAACTGCTACTAAATGTTCCATAAGTCAGGTGAACCCATCCACTGAAAGCACAATCACTCTTCTTCCTTAATGATTTAGTTTCAAGAAACTTACTAACCCTATTTATCAAAAGTGCTATGCTTGACACCTCAGGGACTACCTGTCATGATAACCGCTCACATGGAAATATTGCTTCCTATAAGAAAGCACCTAGATATGGTGAAACAAAACAAAAACAAGTGAATATACCACGGCACCTTTTTTACATGATGCATTTGGCAACCTGACTCCCTCCAAATGCTTTGGGTGACAATCCCCATAATCTTCAACCAACATGGCCAATGGTAAGGGATTTCAACTGAAGCCAAAAATATCTGGAAAGTACCAAGTTGCCTACCCCTAATGTCTGAGGCAATAATAAAGCAGGTATCTAAAAGTATTGGATCGCTGATGGACATTTATTCCAATAAGCAGATTAGTCTGAGAGTATTTCCAAATGGACCACTCCTACTGTTGCTAACCAAAAGGAATTGTGCAGTTATTCTGTCTTCCCCTCCTTAACAGGTTTCCTGTGTTAAGAAAAAGACAGAGGCAGAGATGGGTGACATGGGAGGGCTATAAATGAAAGATGACAACTTCTGGACACACCTACCTCCAAATTCTGTTAACAGAGCACAGTCAAGCCACATCTAGATGAACTGTTAAGTACCTTTGCATGTACCCTTTTTGAGGCCTTAGGATCAAAGTACCACATATAATGCTATTTTCTGTTTTCACAAAAGTCAATAGAAGCCATGAAAAACCCAGGAAGATAACCAATAGTTTGTTGCTGGGTTGAGAACTCTGGATTGTTTGTGGTTAATACTCATAGTTAAATCACAGGGTAGAGTCTGCAAATAAAGATAACCTATGATGCTGCAACAACAACTCATATTCATCCTGTATTCTATGTTGTTATTACATGTGAACCAGGTCATAGAATAGAGGTGAGTGTTATATGGTTCTTTGAAATAATAATATTTTGAAACACAGCTTTAATAAACATTATATCCTGTAAAAACGGGCAGGGACAGAAAGTTTATTTGCTGCTGGGTGTCTCATTTGTTTTATTTTGTTATGGTTCCTTACAAAAAAGTTATATTTTCAAATTTTCCAATGGGATATTTAGATTAGATAATGGATTCAGAAGTGATAAGCGAAAGAGGAAAAAAGTAGCAGTGTAGATTCTTTTCCAGTTAAATATCTAGGCAATTGAGAATTTGCTTATAAAAGACACTTCCTTTAAAAAGAGTGGGTAATTCCAGGATCATCACTCAGAATAAAATACTGGCTATGCTGGTTTTTAAAAAGCTGGATAGATCGATTCCAAGTGGTAAGGGGCTCAGAAAAACAACCAAAATGCTTTCCTTTTATGCTTGTCAGGCCTATTAAAATTACTTCAGCAAGGCAATCAGAATTGTGTTTTGCATGTAATGGCTGTGGTTCCCCCTCCCTCACAAAGGCCTCCTAAATCTTAGCCCTTTTCTTCTCCCCCCCCCCCCACACACACACCTGTTTTTCATGATGATAAAGAGATGCCAGCGTGTACGGCAGGATCTGCAACACTGAGAAGGGAAAGCCCGTCAGAGCAGCAGAAACAGTGACTATGACGATGCTCTGAGAGAAGCACATGATGAAGGCAGTCAATGGGAATAAGGCTACACTGGCTAGGTAGACAATTCGTGTTCCAAATTGCTTCACCATCCGGTCCATGATTGTCGAGAAGAAGATAGCGATAATGCACTGGAGAAAGAGGCCCAGGCTACCCATCCGAATACCTGGGAAAAGAGAAGAGACGGTAAAATAGGAAAACAGTAGGCAGACAAGCAACAGACAGGTTTTCAAAAGTCAAGTGGTCTCAGTGCTTTGAGCACAATTTTGCCTTTAAGATCTTCAAGTCTTATTTATTCCCATTAACAGACAGGCAGAATCACTTAACTTACAGCAGTTCCCCATTTCATGATTGTTGTACAAGATGAAAGCATAAAGTAGATTTCAATTTAAAATATTTGCAGGACTTGTTCAGGTATTCATTTTAAAAGTTAATTCTGGCCAAGAAGTTATCTTAACTTCTTCACCTAAGGAAGAGGCACTGTGACCACATTACACAGAACAGCAAAAGTAAAAGTGGTACTCAAATTAGTGCCAAGCCAAGAGCAGCTTTCCTTAACCAGATGCCCTGCAGATATGTTGAGCTGCAACTCCTAAATGAAGAATGCTGTAATCCAACACTTCTGGAGGATATCATGCTGGGAAAGGCTGTTCTAGAGTTTCTGAGCCATAAAACCCTCTGAAGCATCCACAACAATGCGGAATTCTCACATATCACTAAAGGATGATTTATATATGAGCCATAGTTCTAGGTTGCTGTGATTCTGAGCATCATTGTGTGTAGACAATCAAGCATACAGTTTTGGCAGGCCGCATAGGAAGTGCCAGGATGGAAATGTTAAATATTAGTTAAATTCAAGCTGGGTCACTCAGACCTTCAGTTGGACTATTATACTGGAACAAAAGTCAGGCAAGGGACCAAGGAGCTTTAGCAGGAAGCATTCAAACCAAGAAAACGTTTCAGTTAAGAAAGGCAAGGAATAATCGCATAGATCCACAGTAATCTTGAAAGCACATGCAATAAAACGGGAACATGTAAAATGTGGAATGGCACATGCCGACAGGTATGAAGGGGGTCTTGCAGAAACTGAGTTCAATTCATGAAGAGCTGGGTGGTGGGGGCTTCTTGTGGGCCACTGCTAATTATTCCTGAATCACTCTTAGACCCTGAATACAGTCAGAAACTATTAAGAAAGGAAAGCTATTCAATAGATCAGTCTTGCCTTCTCTACATGTTTTGGACTACAAATCCCAAGGTTCCTGACCGCTGGCTTCACCGGCTGGGGCTTAAAGGTGATGATGCCCTAAAATTTAGAAGCCACAAGTATTGTGCAGGTGGGAGATTGAATGGCTTCTTTACACCAAGCAGGAAACAGTCTGGATCAAGACAGGGCAAGAACAACAAAAAATATCCCCGCGATTCCTCCACAGCTTTGCTTTTGACCACCTCTCCAAATGGCGATGATGATCAGAGGCTGTATTTTTTTCTACATAAAGTTGTTGCAAAGGAAACCTAGGGAAATTACATGGCAATGTAAAGTGCAATGCTGCACTTACGATGGGTAGTTTCTTAGAGAAAATAATAGGAATAATCCTATGTGCTGAGGGATGGCAGCTAGACTTTCTGTTTTAGTTACACTGAATTAACAAAAGTGCAACTTTGTATGGATGAGACCAGAGCTTCACTCCTACCCCTCTCCCCTGTTACAAAAATGGTCTTTCTCTCCCAAGGTTTTATGGAACTGCTGCCAATCACAGTCAACTAAACTGGGCAGCGAAGTGGTCTAGTCCTACTTAGTTTAAGGCAGATCCTCATTTGTTTAAAGAACATTATATGCCCCAACTGTCAAAATAAATAAATAGTGAAAGTATCTTTTCTCAGAGTCCTTACATGGCGTCTGCAGAATATTAACATGCATGCCCCTAACAGGTTGCCCACCTCTGCTTGCCTCCTGCATACTATACAGGTTGAGAAAATTGTCCTTGGTAGACACAGAAACTGCCATACACGTTCAGGTCTATGGGCCTCCATGACCTTTTGAAAAGCGGGCTTTATTTTGCATGTTTGAATAAAACAGATTTCTTCATTACGGCGAAGAAATTCAGGCTTAAAGTTGATCATAAAACCAAGGCAATTCAGTGTGAGCACATTGCTGAATAAGAAGGCTTTAGAACTTGTTTTCCCAAATCTAAGGCCAACACTAACAATGGACCTTGCTCACACTAGCTGGCCTCGTTCCCCCCACTTCCTTCCCAGAGTATTCCAAGTAAAGCAAGCACCAGGAATTTGCAAAAAAACCCAACAAAACAAAACCCCCCACCAGCAATGGCAACTTCATGAATTCTTTTTTGCTCTCATAATTTATCACAGTTAAAAGACTGAATTTTCTAATTACACAATTTGAAGGGCTTTCACGGTATATGTTCGGGTACAAACATCAAGCACTTCTTGCAAACACACCGCAGATCAGGTTACCTTCATCGTAATGTCGTCTGGCTTCTGTGCCTGGCTCAGCTCTGGGGACTCCCTGGTACAATCCTTCCCCAATGAAGTCCGTGTAGAACAGCATGAATGTCATGAGGGCCATCCAGCTGCACAACTCAGCAACAAAAAGCTGCCGGATTACTTTGGGGATGCGGCAACACACTCCATGCAGGCGTGGGGCCAGAGCACAAAGGTTCCTAAATGCTTGGACCAGATGCCTGGCCCTCAGAAAGTTTTTGGGAAGTCGGAAGGAGCAGCAGGCAAGGGGTGGGGGCTTGGAGGGATCCTTCATTGCAGGGCTGGCCAGAACTTCCACCTGAGATGCCACCTCCTCTGTCACAAAGACGGTGGCCAAGACAGAGCCGAGAAAGATGATGGTCAGGAGGCTGAAGAGACATTCCTCCTGTCCACCGAGATAAGGAGACAAGAAGCTATGGTCCCAGTCGATCGCTGGTAGAAGGTACCCAATGCAGCCTCCCAGGCTCACCATGAGAGAATACATGGAGAAGGCCTGCCGACAGGTGTCAGGCTCCTGGAAGAGGTCGGAGAGCAGGGCCTCCAGCGGGGTGAAGCAGACCTGTCCACAGAAGTCCAGCAGACCAACACCTGTGATGAGGAAGGCCACCTCCAGGGAGCGAGTATCCAAGGTGATGAGGCTGGCCAGGCGATGCGCGTGAGGGATGATCAGCAGGCTCAGCAGAACTCCCAGGCACAGGACCCAGATGAAAGGGCGGCGGCGGCCATAGCTGCTCTGCCATTGGTCACTGGCAGAGCCAATGAGTGGCACAAACATCAGGCCTAGAACGGGCCCAATTCCTAGAATCAGGGGAAAGGACAACGTGTTAATGGGGGAAAGGGATTGGCAGAGGGTTGCTGTCACTTCAGACACTGAACCATGGATCTGATTCAAAGGACTGTGGCCCAGCCTTAAGGCTCCAGCAGCATCAACAGCTCCATAAAGGAGCCCTCACAAGGATAAAGGGAAGCCAGCGAGTAAAAGGAAATCAACTCCTAGCCACTCCTGCTAGATCTGTAAGCTTCCCAGCAGCTGCCATCACCCAAACAGGGATGTGTGCCTGCAGTGGATTAAGACATGTAGATGGCATTTCCTTCTATGGGAAACCTCGGGAGCCAATGGGACAGCATATTTTAATTTTTTAAAAAAATTTCCCTACTTAAAATTTCCCCTACTAAGGCCTTATAGCATTTTGAAATCCCAGATTTACTATTCCACAAGCCTTCATGGACTTTATCAGAGGCATCAGTATATGTTTATGTCTTATAAATGTAGCAGTCTTCAATGTTCCACAAAAGTCTGTGTTGTTTTAACTGTGATCCAGAGTAACATGGCTAGAATTAAGGATGACAGTTATTCTGTTTGGATTGTGGAGGCCAAACTATTACCCTGAGAATCTCTGTCCGGGAATCTCCTGACCCTGCGGACCTCTTCTCACATGAACCAGCCAGTGAGTTTCACTGGATTCACATACATTACAATATTCATCATATCTAGAGATTGTGCTGTGATATAGCAAAGCTTTTTGAAAAATGATAAATGAAAGCTAAAGCTATTCCTTCCTGAAATTCAGAATCCTCAAAACATTTTTGTTTGGTTCCCAGAATGTATAGTCTTTCAAAACCTCAGTTCAGTTCTCTGTCAGACATACAGTGGAGATCCCCAAGGTCCTTGGAATATATGGGTCTTTTCTTTATACACACAAACACACTATAATAATGATGAGCACACTGCCATCAATACATACTATCTACACACACACACACACACACACTCATCCATCCATCCTGTGGGGTTCAGAACTAACTCACAAGATCACACAGCAAGAATGACTGTCTCATATAGAAAAACAAATGCATTAGTTAAGAAGTCTCTTACCCAGAACCATGGTCATGAATTTCTCTTCCACGCCCACTTCCAACAAGAGTGGTGGCACATAGGTGATGCCTGCAGCTAGACAGACTTCCAAACCAAATGTCAGGGAGTTGACCAACAATAGCTGGACTTTGCGGCTCTGGAACAGCATGCTGAGCCAGGCCCCCCTTGCACCTCAGGATCAACAGACTGTGTGAGGCCAACCGCATTCTCCTCAAGGTGATCCAGAGCAGGATATCAGAGTCCTGTGTCTTCTTTCATGTCTCAGTAGCAAAGCTGTGTCAGCCATGTTTTAGTCAGAGGTAAACAACTTGTATTATGCTGCACATGGATCAAACTCAATAGGCAGAGATTGAACTCAGGAAGGCAAAGTGAGTGGTCTGGACTGTTTCCCGTGTTTCACATTCTGCATGGAAACAAAAGTGAAGCATCACACACTAATCTACAGAAAATTTCCTCAAGTCTGCACACTTTTCCAACTGTAATGAAACCATTCCTCAGTTGAGTAGTTCTCTATCACTACGACCCTCTAAACCACTTTTACTGTGTTTTGTGTTGTTCACTGTGGAAATTGATCTTACAGTGTTACAGCCATTGCCTAGCTTGTATCCTTTGCTTACTTCAGGGGCACATCTGCACATACTTTTTCATGGCCTTGACATTAGCTTAATTGGTGTAGATTCTCCAAATATCTTTTGAGAGGCTGCTAAGGATTCTGTTAAAGATATCCTGGCTTTATATCTCAACTGAACCAAAACTCCAGGATTCCTTGGTTGAGACAAATAACACTTTCAGTTCAGTCCTACGCATCAGGGCTTGGTAACCTCAGGTCCATAGCCCAAATCTGGATATACCCCTTTTCCCTGGGCACAGTACCCTTCCTCTCAAAATTTGGTGATTTTACAGCTTTTGCACCTTTTCTTCCCACTTGACATGATTAACATGGCTCAGTTACGGGGAGTAAGAGTTTGAAAGTAAAATAGGGGTTTTGTGTGTGTGTGCCATCCCTTTTGCCCACCCACTAGCAGAGTGCAGCTTCTGAGAGTTTCTTCAAGATGAAATTCCCCATTCTTGCTATACATGACTACTCAGAGATAAGGCCCATTGAGTTTAATGGAATCTACTCCCAGATAAGTATGTGTATGATTGCAGCCTTAAATTGACTAAAACCAGTTTAGGGCACATCCTACGACTGCTTGAAGAAGCTTTAATTTGGAGGCCCAGCTCCAACCTCAGAAAGCACTTCAAGGTCAGAGCCAGGGCACAGAACTTGGGACACGCATCCTCTGCGCTTGCAGCTGGCACAGTTCTTTCCTTCCCAGCTGCATCTCCAAATGAAGTATCAGGGGTCAGAGAGAGGAGGAGAAAGAAATGAGAATACTTGCCAGTGCCTGAGTTCCCTCCTCTTCACAATCAGGAATGAGACAGTTTGAAATGGGCTATCTATGTATTTTGGAGGGTGAGGGAAGTGTGGAGGCAATCCTTGCTTCTGTGCTTTCCCTTTCTTCCACTGAATGCCCATAACTCTCTGAATTCAGAGGGTTATGGGAAGCCACACCGGATGGCACCCTTAATCTTATTTTATGTATGTGTCTGAAAGCACTAGTGAGCAGAAAGTAGATCTTCAGCTGTTTTGGACCTCTGCTCCCAGGATTCCTGAACAATGGCCATGCTGAGCGGGACATCTGGGAGTTGAACTCCAAAACATCTAGAGACCTACCTAGAAAGTATGTCAAAGAAAAACATCAGTGAAAGCTTTATTATCAGAGTACCAAAGTGCACCCCAGCTGTGTGTAAAGGACCTAGTCTATCTATTTATCACAAAGTATTAGCAGCCAGTTTCACATATTATATGGTACCTTAAAGCTGCAATTCCCCTGAAATGGCAGAAAAGTCAAATGCTGTTCACCATACGTAACTGTAAAAACATGCACACTGGGCACGGGGCTGGGGGGATGTGAACGCCACCTATGGAGCCTCAACTAGTGGTGACTAATCAGGAGAGTGTTCTAAGGTTCATGGAGGATAATGCAGCAAACACATCAGCCCTGTGTGCAGAGCCATGAGAAGACAAGTTCCATGCTAGAATTCAAAACCTGAAAATGGTAACAGCCAATTTTGTAATGCCTTTATACAAATCTATGGTGTAGCCATACGCAGAGTACTGTATTAATTTCTGGAATCCCCATAAATATTATGGCTTTAGCTTGTATGCAGCTTTCCCACATTAATGCGATCAAAGAGCACAAGGACAACAATACAAAAACATAAACATGTATCAATACATACTTTCAATCAATCGCATAGTATCAATTCGTGTAAAAAAAAAAAACCCCAACCCAAGCATTTAGCAATGTTTTGCCTATTACAGTTGTTAAAATGTAGCTGTTCATATTATTTATCCATAATGCATACATCTTCCAAAGACTACTGTTGCTACAAGATGCAGAAAAGGCCAACCAAGATCATTAAGGGGTTGCAACACCTCCCTTAGGAGGAAAGCTACAACTTTTGGGACTTTCATTTGGAACAGAGCTGGGCAACATGCAACCCTTTGGGGCAAAATTTTTTTGGGGCAACACTCCCTCTTAGGGACAAGGTCCGCAGCTTAGGAGTACTCCTCGACCCGGAGCTTTCTTTGGAAGCTCAGGTGTCAGCGGTGGCGAGGAGCGCCTTCCTTCAGCTTCGGCTGATTAATCAGCTGCGCCCCTACCTGGAATACAACTGCCTGGCGACGGTGACACACGCGCTGGTGACTTCCCGCCTAGACTTCTGTAACATGCTTTACGTGGGGCTTCCCCTGAAGACGGTCCAAACACTTCAATTGGTGCAAAATAGAGCTGCCAGGTTGCTGATGGGGACGGGGCGTTATGCTCACATGACTCCAGTCCTCCGTCAGCTTCACTGGCTTCCCATTGAAGCCCGGGCCCAATTCAAGGTGTTGGTGATGACCTATAAAGCCCTAAACGGCTTGGGTCCTGGCTACCTGAACGAGCGCTTACATCCGTATATGCCCGACCGCCCCTTGAGATCTGCAGGAGAGTCCCTTCTCCAGGAACCCTCCATGAAAGAAATTAGGAGAGTAAGTACTCGGAGGAGGGCTTTCTCTGCGGTGGCACCCAACCTATGGAATTCACTCCCCAGAGAGGTCCGCCTGGCACCGTCGTTACTGGTTTTTTGGCGCCAGGTAAAGACCTTTTTATTTAAACATCATTTTAATTGTTAAAATATATGATCTGGCCAGGGCAACTTCTTCTTCCTTCTCTTTTCTCCTCCTATATTCTTTATTTACTTATTTTATACTGTTAATTTTAATTTTATATTATTGTATCTCAGTGTATTTTTTGTATTTTTGTATTTAGTGGTAATTTATTATGTTCTATTGTATTTCAATGTATCTTATTGTGTTGTAAGCCGCCCCGAGGCTTCGGCAAGGGGCAGCATAGAAATGATATAATAATAATAATAATAATAATAATAATAATAATAATAATAATAAATTCACCCGCCACATTCTTTCTAGAAAAAAATGAGGCACCCACCTGGTCTCTGGCTGCACTGTCAGATTACCAACTATTCTCTTGTGAAATACAGGAAATGCTACTGTGCATAGGAAATAAAGCCCTTGTTTTCCAGCAGAATCACACTGGACTGTCCATCAGATAAATGTTGGCAGACTGGGAGGGGGAGTGCAATTCTGCTAAAAAACAAGCTGTGTGCTCCTTTACCTTCTGTTTCCCCCATAAGAACTTGGGGCAACCTGTCAGTGTGGCTATTTCAAGCAGGGGAGATGTTTACTCCCAAAAGCAGAATTTGTTGTTGTGTTATTATGCTGTCTCTGACTTAAGGTGACCCTATGAATGAAAGCCCACCAAAATTATGCGTGCTGTGGAGGTATTGCAAAGAGAGAAATTTCTCATCCTTTTCTCATAACCTGGGCTCACAGGGACTGACTTTTAGACAAAACATACATAGAATGAGATTGAAAATATCTTTTGCCAGCGTATATTCATTTCTGAAAATGACCTTGCTGCAGAAAGGCTAGTCCTGGAGTGTCAACCTACCTGGTTTAACCAACTGCATTACTGAAACAAATATACTGTTTTGGAATAGCTAAAGGCACTGGAGGGGCTGGTATGGATCCAGAATAAGTTGTAATTGCTATTACAAGCAATGCGTAATTCCAGGCCTGTTCCATAAGAATGAGGCCATCCTTCTGATACTGCTCTTATTCAAAGAAAGACCTCAACAGAGCTCCTCACCTGAAAACACACCAGATTTTTATGTCCATCACGTGAACAGGGACATGTAATTGGACTAAATAGGTGGCACTTCATTCTGTTCTCCGATGAACCTGATCCAGTTTGGCTTCCTCTGCCAGGCAACCATAGTTATTTTAATGATTCATCTGAGGCCTACATTACTGTCACTTACTTGCCTTTCAAAATCCCCTTTATTACCTCATCCAGTGAAAATAAAAAGCTTGCAAGTAAGGAGACACTGCTTGACAGACAGACAGCTGTAACAATATGCTTTCCTGCCAACTTGGGCTTGGAGCACAGTCCACCTCCAGGAAGCCACAGGTTATGGGACACACCAGAGCACACCAGTAGGTGGCATTATTGTCTCCATGACCATGCCTTATTTATCACTATAGAACTTAAAGTTTACTCCATCATAATTCATCCCTTAACAATTTAACTTCTTGCTATGCTGCTTTTCTTTAGTTTTGGATAAAAGCCCAAAATATGTAGGCTGCAAAGTAATATGGTTAGTATGAGAGGTTAACAAAGCTTTCTATGATGAAGAAGGTTCAAGTCCTCTACTACACCCTAAAATCCAGTGTGTACTGTATCATTCTAAAAACCCTTCTACTAGGGGCCAGTCCACTGGAGTTCAAGAGGGAACAAAGCCAAATGGTAGAGAAGGGCTCTGCAAACCTCTAAAAGCAGATGCAAGTCCAGATATGGGGCAGCACAGAAGTAGACAGAAAAAGGCATTGTACCGGAAAATATTAGCAAACAAAAAATGTATTTGATACTACATCTAATCACAGTGGTGAGGATTGTGCTTGCTCAATACTGGAAGAGTGAGGAACTACCCACTGAGGAACTGATTTTAAAAAAGATTCTGGACTGTGCAGAAATGGACAGATTGACTCTATTATTGAAGGAGAAAGAAGATACTGACTTCTATCAAACTTGGGACCTTTTTTACGACTGGCTGGAGAAACGGGACTTGGGTTAGATTTAAAGATGTCTTTAAATTTTTATAAATCGAATTGAATATGATTATAGAATGTTAAAATGTTATAGGGGGCTGACCCAGTACATCCAATGTATTTGATGATTGATCATTTTTTAGTTTTTTAGTTTAAAATCTTAATAAAAATGTGCAAAAAAAATGGAGTAGACAGAAAAATACATAAAATGGAGGTCTAGCCGCTTGGTTTGGATGGGTAAACAAAAGTGATTTTACTGTGTGTTACATAAGCCAACTGCAACTTATCCAGTTCAGATAAATGTGATGCTCCTTTATGGTCACCTTATACAGAACAAGGTATTTTGTGAACAAAACGCCTCCAATCTTAAGGTTTACAAAACTGACTGAGCTTTTCTGACCAATGGCCTTCTCTTTCCCCTCTCAAGAACATAACTGCTCAAGAACACTGCAAAGTTGACAATAATCTGAACCGCAACAGAATTTTCCAATGGCCTGTACCTATCATTTTTATAACCAGAAAACCTGCATCTGTCCAAACTATACTCCCCACCACCCCAACAGCCAAATTGTGGGAAGTGGTTCTAAAAGAAAAAGGGAAAGGGTGGGGAATGCAGAAATATTTATGTTATGGGAAGCACTCCGTAAAACTCCTGCAAATTTTAAAATATTCAGACACAAAGATTTTTAACTGCATTTGCGCCTTCCATTTGCACATGGATATCCCTGCCACATCAAGATTCTTTGCAACAATTATAGTTACTTTTATACAAATTACCTTATTGACCCAGAAAGCGACAGCAGTCCTGTTACTACAAAATACTAGGCTGTCCAACGACCAAGGCAAGCTGTTGCATGATGAATGCAGGTAATTCACAAGGTCAAGACTTCTCTAACATCCAAATAAACGCAGGGGGATAACTCAGAAGGGACCGACTCGCATTAATTAACAGACCGAAATGTATGTGGCTTTAGAGAAGGCCTGTGTACTGTATTCCCAGGCACACCAGCCTCTCCCCAGAGAACCAATTATGGCCCTTACGGGAGGGGCTTCTGTACTCAGAGTTGAGAAGTTCATGGGGCCATCATCTTGATTCTACACATAACTAATACAGACATTTTCATGCCTCATATCCTTCTCTCCCTGCAACACTTCATCTGCCCCTCACCCATCTACATGGTTTCAGTATCTGTCAACAGAAGACTGAATTTATCCAGCACACTGAGGAAACCTCCATACCAAGGTGGAAGGAGAAACACCCCAGAGAAAGTGCTGAACTGGCTCTGCTTTCTGGATGGAGGTCATGATTATCTGGATGATTATCCTTCATCTCCTAAAGTTAGATGCCTTGGGGTGCAATCCTATGCATGTTTAGACAGAAAAAATCCTCCAAGTTCTAGCATTCCACAGCCAGCCATAGTGGCTGAAGAATGCTGGGCGTTGTAAGACACTCCCCCCCCCCCCCAACACACACAGGATTGTGCCTTTAGATCCTTCCTGGTACCTTCCCAACTTCACTGTGACTGCCTGCAAACATAAGAAAATGGAAGGCACTGACATGGGTACGGATACTGAAGCAGCGTTTCACATTGAACAAGTTTTCTTTCTTGAAAGCCAGGGGTATATGATTACTTATACTCCTGGACGTGCTTCTCATGCGTCCCTCCTAATTATTCTGAGTTAGCAATAGCAACCCACTGATCAAGCTAAGAAGCAAGAGCATCTAGAAAAGCCGTCACAAGGAACATGCCCAGTTCCTGGAGGGGCAGCCATGCTGGCCTGCTGCAGTGAGAACAAGAGAGTAAGGTGCCACAAGATGATCATTTCCAAATATTCAGGATTAAGACAGAGGCACCGTGTAGCTACCACTCCGCGCACTGGTACTGTGTAATCTGGATGACTGAGCGGAACACTGCTCTACTACCCTCACGAAAAAAGTAACCGCCACCACCAACAGTGTTTCAGATTCATCAATTAGCTAAAGTTTTAGAAGTATATGCATTAAGGTTGGCATGTACGGAACACTCTGGTACAAGTTCTGAGCTTGGTGTTTTAAAATCTACACAGATGACAGGGCTAGTTAGATACCTGTCCTGGATTATACTTGCAGTCTCACCATGTGAAAGGGAGTGGTGGCCATTGATTTTCTCTGCATATTAATTCAATTTTATTTATGCTAGCTGAAAATTGCCCTTTGGCTTCTAGAAGATGAGCTAATTAGCTCTGATGCTGACAAAAGAAGAACTAGTCAGACCATTTAAAAACTTGTCAGGATGAAAACCTCCTTGGGGTATGCGCTTACCTTAAAGCCATGAAACTCAAATAAAGAGCACTTTAAGTCTTTCTGAAGTATAATCGCAAATGAACTCAAACATTTTTTAAATACAGGTTAAGAATTTGGACTGTAGTATACTGATTTTGGTAGAGTCTGCCATAATGTACCATTTGAAGTCTTTCATGTAAACTACTCCTTTTGTTTTGTAGTGGTGCTAAACACCAGGCAGGTCAAAACCTGAGGTCCCGGGGTTCTCTCACGTGCAAAGCTAAATCTGAAGTCAAGATGCACATCAAAAGCAGAGTTCCAATAAGGAAAAAAAATCATTGAAATTCCTGGCTGCCAGACAAATCCTCTCTACAAGTATAATCAGGAAAAATATACTCTCCACAGATTTGTAGCTGCAATATTCCAGTGATGAGTTTACACAACCACAATTTTCTGTTGAAATCATATTTCTTTCAAAATGTTTCCTGCCCATTTTAGCACCCTGTGGTGGGTGGGGAACAGAGCAAGTGAAAAGAGAAATCAGAAGAATTATTCTGGGATGGAAACAGAAAACAGTGTACAACTAAGAAAGAACAGCAAGACTGCACTGCCCTAGTCTATAAAATTTCTAAAAAGCCACTACTGAATTCACAATCCCTAAAAGCAACTCACCTGATTCTCTGCAGAGGCTGTGAGCCAACAGGTGAACTCCAAGCACATTGGTTTCATTCCCCCAGACAAAGCTTCTTCAACAAACTGAGTTTGACCCAGACACAGGGAGTGTGCCACTCACAGGGAGTGAGAGGTAGCTTCAGTTTGCAAGGAGGAGAACGGAGGAGGAGGAGGGGCCATGTTAACCTATATACTCAGCACACCTATCCTGTCTGGTTTGGGGGCCCTCCTTCCTGCTTTTTTGTCATTTCTTTTTCTGTCGCCATCACCAAAGAACTGTGGAACTATTGCATATTTCAGAAGAGTTGAATGCAACACCAGAGCTCTAGTTACCGTGCACCTTTATCTAGAATATCTCTGCAGCACAGAACACAGTGGAGGGCCATAGGAAAAAGGTTCCCCTTGCTTTTGTCACCACTTTCTTTGCTGTTTTGCTTTTAACAATAGCATTATAGATAGTAATTCAACAGAGGCAGCCACTACCCTAGCATTTTATGGCAAGCAATGCTTCATCTGTTGAATTTCTACTGTTCATACAGTTGCTTAGAAGGCACATCATCCTGCTAGGAAGGGAGAAATACCATCAGAAACCGTGTCCTGAAAGCATTCTCACAAGCTGTCTACCAGGACAGTCCTTTCTTCAGAAAAGAAGAGCTTGTACTCAAGCTGGCTTCTTGGAAGTGCTGCAAGATCATCCAGAGAACTGGCAAGGAATAAAAGCAGTTGTGGCAAAGTTCTTACATGCTTCATGACTAGTTCATCAAGTACAAAGTCACTGTTTAACTCTTCCTGACTCAGAGCAACAATGTCCCTATATAGGAACTGGAATGTGTATGTCTGGTCAGTCCAAGTTTCATGCATATTAAAAGATCTGTCTGTTCCGCCAAGATAGCGCTTTTATCTGGGTCCATTTGTATTACGGCAATATTAGAAAGGAAGAAGCAGCAATTAGAAACTGATTTTTATGCAGCATCCAGTCCAAATGTTTTTATACAACAGCAAGGCCAAAATCAGGGTTGTTTTGGAAAAGCTGTCCTTAAAAGTAGCTTCTGCTGACCTGAGTAGAAACTCAACAGGAAGAACAGCTGGCATGACTCGGCATTGCTCACTTTCAAATGAATGGACTAGTCAAGAAATAACTGTAGGTTATTTCTCAGTCATCTGGAGGAAAATGTGGATCAAGGTGGGCGGAAGGGGAAACCCGCTGTCCTCCATTCTGTGCTCTCTATTTTGCAGGTGCCAGTTTGGCTAGAAATAACAGCCTGTGCTGAGAACAGGCGTATATTATAAACCACTAATCTCCACCACAACACATTCGCTGGCAGACTGGACTTGCCAGGCACAGTGCCAAATTCAGATGCTACAGAGGAAGAGTCCCTAACAAATGGGCACATTTGGAGCCCACCATGTTGAAAAAGTGGCAGTGGTCATAACACACAAAGGAAGTTGGCCTGTTCATGCTTTGAAATCCACCCCCCCACACACACACCCCTCTAGAATTCTAAACTCCACATTAAAGAAAGACCAAATTCGACTCAAAATTCAACTGAGTATGCAAGTCTGCATATTATTTTCTTAAAGTTGTTCAGCTGGAATAATTTAGACATATGAAAGTGGCAGTATGATATAACTGGAAGCCATGCAAGACAATAGATACTTATGCAAGGTACAAAAAATGGTTACATCCCAAAAGCAGGAGGGTTGGTAACACATGGCTTGCAGACAGTTCCCCACAGCCTTATTTGTGCCCCCACTGCTGAATTTGCTGCTGTAGCGAGCAAGAATCATAGCAATTTTGCAAGGAAACAAGGCATGTGGAAAGCACTCGTCTGGTTTGCAAGCAGGATCATGCTCCCAGAAGCGCCCCGTCTTTCTTGAAAAACTGCCAAAATGTGGCATCTGTAGTGACAATTTTAGCAGGGATGGGATTTGCAGTGCAGCCCACACTCCAAATGTTGCTGCTGGCCTATACCTGAAGCTGCATTTGGATTGGTAGCTCAATGCTTTGTGCAGTCAATAGGCTCCTGTATAAAATCCCTGGAGAGATGCTGACTGACAGCAAGCTGACAATGACTGACTCGACAAGACATGCCAAGTCAGGGGGCTTCGGAGCCGCTGTCATTTACCATGTCACCTGAACCTGGTGTGCTTCCTGCTGGTGACTCTGATGGGGCTACAATGCCACCTGAAGAAGCCATGGCTTGGTCTATGGTTCATTTAATTATTATTTAAAGCATCTGCATGCCATTTGATTAGCATAATACTTTCAAACCAGTTTACTTGATGTACTCTTGGTTAGCTTGCCATCCAATCCCAGATGATACACTAAGCCACGGTCAAGCCAAAACACAACACAGCTGCATGGTCAAAGGGGCAGAAAAAATGGCCGGTCTGGCCAAGTGCCTCCAGGCCAGCACCTATGACAGCTGACCTCCACCCGCCAACTCCCCAAGCCCCTGGAGATGAAGTTCAGCAGAAGGTAGCTTGCCCCTGCAAGGGGTGGGGGTGCCTCTGATGGCTGCCTCAAAGTGCCACTGGCACTTTTCACTCTACTCCTGCCAGTGCTCCTGCAGTGTAGCCTAGGGTCCTTGTCAAAGGACTGAGGTGGAAAGAGGTGCCTCTGAGCGTTAAGCACAGCATGGGCCCTGGGCAAACAAGCCACACTGCACAGCTTTCAATCACTTGTGTTGTATAGACCCACCTTGTTGAGCTAAGCAGGCCAATGGCCTGATTTCACATAAGCGATATTCCTGTGGTCAGCACAGTCTAAGGTTGGCTGACCACAGTCACAAAGAAGTCATGGAAATATACAGTGCAGGAGAGCTACTAGGTGAAGAACACCAAGGGATGCTGATGCTACTTGGTCTGCAACATCCTGCCAAGTGGTGTGAAGAATTTTACCTCAGCTCTATACCTGATCCAAAATCTAGCAAAGCAAAAGAAACGGATTAAAAGAGAGGGGAAAAAATCTCTCTTAGCAGGATGTTAAAGGCCATACAACTTGTCAAGCAGTTACCGAACCATTTTGAAGTGTACAAAGCATCTAAAGATAACATATGAGGGACAGGTAGGGTAGAAGCAGGTTCTGATCCCCCACTAACCTACATCAGCCTTCCCCAATCTGTTGCCCTTCAGTGCTGCTTGACTACAACTCCCATAAGTCCTTGGGCAGCATGTTTGGGGTTGAATGATCTACATCCATGAACTAGACTAGCTTTCAACCTTTTTGGACCCAAGACCTGCACGGCTGCTTTGTACAAAGCCAAGGTGCTAGCCATGTCCACAGAGCCAGCATTTTATCTTTGCTTTAAATGCAGTTTATATCCTGCTTTCCCTCACAAAGGTTCCAAAGGTAACTGACACCATCAGAATAAATCCAATATAAGGCAATCCCAGAAAATATAAAGCAGTATATAAAACAGGAAGATAAGAAGGTAGGCTCACAATGGTTATGCACTGTAAAGGCTAGCAAGGATTAGCGTAGTAAATATATGTAAGGCTTTCTGGACATAGATTGTATCACTACATTCTGTACAATTCCTAATACTGGATTTCTTTGCTAAATAAATGCTAATTGTAGTGGTACTCCTTAAGTGAATCTCCAACACTCAAATTCTTTGCTAACCTAGGTTAAATGAATGCATTTGAGGATGAAAAATTTACCCCACTGCTCCTTAATTCCCATCATGAATTTCTAACACAATTGTCAGATGTTATCTTCCAACTTTAAATACATCTCCTGTTAAGCTGTGAATTATGAATGCATTGTAAGCCAACTGCTTTTTGAACTTCTTATGAAATATGCACATTTAAGCAATAAAGTGAGCAACTGTCTTACTGTGAATGCAATGCAGCCAGTAGAATTTAAGCTGATCTGGCACAAGATCAAGACGGCTCTGCTTTATCCCTCTCGTGGGAGACAGACTGAAGATTTTAGTTAAACACAATGTAGATAAGCCCTACCCAATGAACTGAGAACAGCATTTCCCCCCTAAGAAACAAGGGAACAACTAAGCAAAACCTCCTTCCCTGAAAATCAGGTAAGTAGGCTGGGCCTCAACATGATTTAAAGGGGAACAGTCAGACAAAGGAAAGGTAGATTTAGAACAAAGTTTTAGAGGACAGCAGCAGCTCTGACAATGGGCCACCTCAAACAAGACAGGATGTTTAACATTCCTACAGCTTCAGCGCAACTTTCCTGCTATTCCACTCTGCAACATCCTGATTTTTTTTTTAAATTTTGATGTGCACCTTTGAAGCCAGCAACTTAGTAAAACTTTTCTTTTAATGTTCTTGGGCAAAGGAAAAAACCACCCAAAAAAAGCAGGAATGCTTCCAAGAGAAGTTACTCACTACCACCAACACAGAATTGGCTGTAATATTCTGTGCTACTCTCAAACTATAAAATAAACATTAATACCTATATTTACTTCAGCAGTTGATGAAAGGTGGAATATTAAGTATTCGTATGCTACTTTTCCTTTCTGCAGTGTGCAAATAGCTCACAGCAATAACATTGATTCTCTTCTGTTTCCAATGTCCAAAGGTAGGTATGGAACCAGATATGCCAGAATAGACTACCCGTGCACAAGGAAGAGGTACAAGCAAGCAAGGTTTATGGATGTACAAAGAAACGGGGGTGGGGGGGTGGGGGCAGAAATAAACAAAACAGCCGATTGGCAATGCAGGCAGAGATTGCTCAATGCCACAGAATGCTGACTGAGAGGAGTCCTATCTAGCACTACCAATTAAAAGCTATTCCATCCTTTCCTCCTTATCAACTGTTCTGTTACAAGGAGGAGGAAATAGTGCAGAAATACAGGCAGGTTGCAAGTGGAAGATAACTATGGCACCTGAACCCCTTGTACAGTTCTGTGTTTGAATCAAGACAACTGCGATGAAGTATTGACTGGGAACAGAAACTCCCTGAAACGAAAAACATGATTTAGGAAGGTGGACAGAGGTGAATATCTTGAAAGAAGGTGTGGCTGATTGCCTGGTACCACAATCCTCTACATGTGTATTCAGAAGTACATCTCATGGAGTTCAGTGAGGACTGCTCCCAGGTACCCTATAATGAGTTAGGCCACTGATCTATCTAGCCCAGTTGACACTAACTGGTTTGTACAGCCACTGCAGCTGCTCCAACCCTGTAGCTTATTTAACTGCTGGTGGGTTACAATGTGTGCTAGTGGCCATTTTGAATATTCAGCTTCCAGTGGGATGTTGTCATGGTCTTTCATGGCATCTGAACTTGAGTGGCAGGAAGTAGCAACACTCAAATAACCCTTAGTCTGTTGTAGGATTATATGAGGATTGTTTAAACTGCAAATAATTTCTGCTATGCAGTGTGGATGATATGAGGAACTGTGACACCCCCCCTTGCTGGGAAGAACAGAAGGTGCTTTTTTAGTTAATGATATCTATAGCACCTTTCTACATTGAAGAGAATTTAGGCTAGCTTACAATAAAATTAGATAGGTGATTACAGAACTGATGCATGTGGAAGCTTGGATCAAAAGGAGTGGCATGGGGTAGAAGGTGACAACTCAAAAGGAAAAGGATCTGTGGGGCAATAAATTCCCTTTTTCTCCTCTGTCTATCACTTGTCCTCCACTACTTGTCTGCCAGATTATAGTCTGATCAGTAAACATGAAGGTCAGTTGATTAAAACCCTTTTGATAAACTGAAACTGTGCTCCCAGCTAATCAGGTGACAGATTTCTTTTAGATGCTGTTAAATATAATTAACACAAGAGCTTAAAAAAACAAAAGCCTATTAAACAGCTTAGCACCATATTAGTAGAGGCATCCTCATTTTCTCCCCCCTGCCCAACCCTCCTGGTGTTAGCATGCATGGACTTAAGTCCTCTGCAACCAATGAATACCATCCATCCATATCCAGCAACCACCAATTAATAGACACCAGACTACAGGTATGCCATACCTGGAAAGCACAAAAATGCTCTATATGCAGAGCAAATAACTCCAGAACATTAGCTAAGCCACACGCTGTGGGCACTTCAATTATGTGCAAAGATACCATCAAAGACTTGAGCATGCCGAAGACTTTCCAGAAGGTATCTGCACACAGGGACATAAAAATTAATCTTAAGAGAAGTAATGTTTTGTTAAACTTGATCAGTGATAACACAAGCTTCCTTTCTCAGTCTCTCAGGATTATATCCAGTGGCTCCCTTCTGCTAGTGGAATGGACACTTATCAGATCAAGTTCTCCAACCTCCTTGCAGCTGCACCTTTGTATTCCCCACATCAGCTCCCCAAATATATATCCCTATATTCAAAATGGTGGAGATAAACAGGAGAATGCTATTTTAATGCCCAACTTACAAGATGCATTTTAATGACTTTGTTATCCTCCCCATTCTTCAAAAAGTGCATGGTTCTCCCCTCTGCCTATATTATACTCCTCTTGACTACCCTGTGAGGTGTGTTAGTTGCAGTAAAGTGACTGGCTCACAATTCCGCAGTAATTTCCTGGCTGGGTATGATTTGAACTGAATTCTGGGTAAAGCATCAGACTGAATTCTTAGTCTGATGCTTTACCCACACACTTTACCCACACACCTTACCCATGCTTTACCCACACACCTTAGTCTGATGCTTTACCCACACACCTGCCTTCTCCAACGGGTGCCCTCCAACGGGTGCCCTCTACCTATATTGGACTGCAGGTGCCATGATTACTAAGCAATATGGTCATTGGACTTGCAATACAACACTTCTGAAGGGCACCGGGTTGGGGAAGACGCCACCAGATCTGGCTGACAGCTGTTGGAAACAGGATGTTAGACTAGGCCAGCAAAGGCACTACATGTCCTATTCCCAAAAGTACTCTCTGCTCTCACACACATAAACACGATATCCAGTTTAAAGAAGGCACACTAGTTAATATCCCACACAGATTCATTCCATTAAAATTCATCTCCAATTGATGTATTCCCCTTCCGATTAATTTACCTTCCAGATGTCCTCAATCCTTTTGTTTATTTATTGCTTGATTCATTCAGGATCTTGCCAAATTCAATTTCCTTTTCCCTGATTCCCCCTGTGCATCTGTACAGAATTTCAAAGGTACTAGACTACTTGTTCCTGCTCTTCTTCCCAACACAGCCAAATTGTGAATTATAGCCCTATGACGCTCACAACTCAGAGATCCAGGTGCAAAGAAATATACCTGGGCACTTAATACACCTAAAATGTACCTGCCCCTTTAAAGGAGGCGGTAGTCTGCCCAGTCCTAAAGAAGGCATCCCTGGATCCAGAGGTGGCTGCCAATTATAGACCAGTGGCCAACATCCTGTTTCTGGGCAAGGTGTTAGAGCGGGTGGTGGCGGGACAACTCCAAGCAATCTTGGATGAGACTGATTATCTGGACCCATTTCAGTCCGGCTTCAGACCCGGGTACGGTACTGAATCTGCCTTGGTCGCCCTGTACGATGACCTGTGCAGGGAGAAGGACAGGGGGAGTGCATCCCTGTTGGTTCTCCTGGACCTCTCAGTGGCTTTCGATACCATCGACCATGGTATCCTTCTGGATAGGCTTGCAGGATTGGGGGTCGGAGGCACTGCTTTGCAGTGGTTCCGCTCCTATCTCAATGGCCGATTCCAGGTGGTGGTGCTGGGGGACTATGGCTCTGCGCCATGGCAGCTATGCCATGGAGTACTGCAGGGGTCCATTTTGTCCCCTTTGCTGTTTAACATCTACATGAAACCGCTGGGGGAGGTCATCAGGAGGTGTGGGCTGCGGAATCATCAGTACGCTGATGATACCCAGCTCTACCTCTTGTTCTCCACCAATCCAGGTGAGGCAGTGGCTGTGCTGAACCGGTGCCTGGCTGAGGTAATGGGCTGGATGAGGGCCAATAAACTGAAGCTCAATCCAGACAAGACAGAGGTCCAGCTGGTAGGCGGTTCAGGCTTCGGGGTGGGAGACCTTGACCTTGTCCTGAATGGGGTAGCACTCCCTCTTAAGGACAGAGTCCGCAGCTTGGGAGTGCTCCTTGACCCAGAGCTATCGTTGGAAGCTCAAGTAAGAGCTGTGGCGAGGAACACTTTCTTCCAGCTTTGGTTTATCCATCAGCTGCGTCCCTACCTGGAGAACGACTGCCTGGCGACAGTGACACAAGCATTTATTACTTCCCGATTAGACTTCTGTAACACACTCTACGTGGGGCTGCCCTTGAAGAAGGTCCGGATACTTCAGATGGTGCAAAATAGAGCAGCCAGGTTGCTGACAGGGACTGGGCGTTGTGCTCCCATGACTCCAGTCCTCCGTCAGCTTCACTGGCTTCCCATCGAAGTCTGGGCCCAATTCAAGGTGCCGATTATCACCTACAAAGCCCTTAACGGCTTGGGACCTGGTTACCTAAAGGAGCGCCTGCGTCCATATGTGCCCTCCCACCCCTTGAGATCGGCAGCAGAGGCCCTTCTCCAGGAGCCCTCCGTGAAGGACATTAGGAGGGTGAGCACCTGGAGGAGGGCTTTCTCTGCAGTGGTGCCCAACTTATGGAATGCGCTCCCCAGAGAGGTCCGCCTGGTGCCGTTGTTATTTGTTTTTCAGCGCCAGGCCAAGACCTTTTTATTTAAACACTATTTTAACTGTTGATTTTATTTATTGATTTTAGATTTGTGGCCAGGACGTCTCCAGTATTTTATGTATTTTGTATAGAATTATGTTTATTTATGTATAGGAAGCCATCCCGAGGCTTATGCAAATGGGGCGGCATACAAGTTGTCCAAATAAATAAATAAAATGTCCATGAAACACAAACAGTTACTTAACTAAGGTGTATTTGTTTGGGTGACAGCCAATGATCTATATGTGGGACCCCCCCATCACATAGGCAGAAGCTGTGTTGGTTCTCCTTTACAGCTTTTTGTGCTGGTAAATCCCTTTCCAGTTCAGCCTTTTCCCTTGCACCCTTATGTTGGTATTTGGGGAAAGAAACTGGAATCTGAATTCTTTAATGCCCAGGAAAAGGGAAGCAAACTAGCTGAACATGAAATTCATCATGGAGAGTAATTCTGCCGCTCTTGCGTGGGACAGAATGGAAACTTCACCTGACATCCTCTAGCCACCTCCGCAACTGCCTTTCTAAAGTATGTGTCTAGAAGAGCTGGTGGAATCACAGCTGTAATTTATTTAATTTTATCCTTTAGTATTAGCTTCAAGTTTCTGGTGAGCTGAAACTAGCCCTTCATCAAGAAGCAAGGTTAATAACATGCTGCTAGAAATCCTATATTTCCCAAAATGGAAGACAGAAATGTTGCCTTGACATGGCAACTTTCCTGGGTAGAGAGAAAGACAAAAACCCACAATCTCCCAAGCTGTACACACTCCCTTTTCTAAGATTTGTGAATCAGCATTCAAGTGCTTGAATAAAACTACAGCTAATGGTATAATCCTATGCATGCTGGTTTGGGGTAAATCCTACTGTATACACTATGATTACCTTTAAGTCAACATACAGGATTGTTTTGTAAATATAGTGTTTTGCAATTCAGTAACAAGAACAGCAACAAAAGGTATCAGTCTACTGTTTCGGCCCTCCATTAAAAAGAAAAACAGTTATAGCATTGGGGTACAGGGTTATTTTTCATGAGCTCACATCAATCACCAGAATGGAGGTGGGAAGTGCCCATAACAATACTTTGAAAGAATAAGGCAAAAAAATATTGGGCTAAAATATATAAAAGGCTTGAGGAAATGTTACAAAAATCTTTAATATTTAAACCTGAAGTCTTTTTACTAGGCATTGTACCTGATGATGTTGATAAACAAGCAATGTGTTTGATTCTACATGTAATCACTGCGGCAAGGATTGTATTTGCCCAACATTGGAGGAGTGAAGAACTACCCACTGATGAACTGATTTTAAAAAAGATTCTGGACTGTGGTGAAATGGACAACTGACTTTGTCTCTGAAGGAGAAAAAGGATACATACTTCTATCATACTTGGAACTCTTTTTATTATTGGCTAGAGAAACATGACTATGCATAGATTTGAATGTTTATGGATTGCTATAAAAAAAAAAAAAATAGGGGGCTGACCCAGTAGGTCTAATGTTTCTGATGAATGATGTTTTTTAGTTTCTTTTTTTTAGTTTGTAGAAAATAATAAAATTTACTTTAAAAAAAAACAGTATTTTGAAAGAGAAAATGAATTCTGTTTCAATGAATTCTGTGAATTCTGAGTCACATAATTAAAAGTGCATACTTGTTGCAATATTTGAAGTAGTCCAAAAATATGCATTGTGGATGACTTTTTCTCATTCCCCTCTTCTGGTAGATTAAAGAGGGCTAAAACATGAGGAAGTGAAACAAGCCACAATGACTAGTATCAAAGTGACGTGAATAAGCAAGTTCTTCAGAAAAGCAGGAACAAGTATTTCAGATTACTGTAAAATTTCTTTAAGAAAAGTTTGTTCATCAGAGCTTGTTTGAAACTCATTTTGACATCTGCCCTGAAGTACTGCAAGTCACTCCACAGGGTTGTGTCAGCAAGGAACCTGGAGCCCCACTAGGCAGAGTAGCATCGTTTCCGCATCACAAAGGCCCAGTCTATGGTTTCCACTGCATGCAGGAGCATTTAAATAACCCACAGACCTTCTGCCTGTGGTTTGGCTAGCATTACATACATACCAGGCACTCTGCCTTGCTTCTTCTCTGACAAGCCAGAAAAAGAAGCCATGATTTGTTGGGGTGGCAGAGTTGCTGGCTTACATGTGACAGTCATCAAACTGCAGACAGAAAGCTTATTCACAATAGCAATCCATGTTTTTCAAAATTGTGGGTGGCTGTGACATGTGGACCAGGACAACATGGAAGGAGATCCAAGCATCAATTCTTTATGGCCACCAAAGCTCACTGAATGGCCTAGCTTGCAGAGATAAAATAATTCTCACAAGTGTGGCACAGCGTCTTTTGGTGTACTGAATGTGTATTAATTGCACTGCAAATATGCATAGGTCTAGAAACATGTGCTAGCCTGAACATTTCAGAATGGTAGCTTTTTTTGCCGGCTTCTAAGCACAACATCACCATGTGAAGGAGGCTTGCAAATCACAAGCCAGTGGCCAGTGTTGTACGTTGACATCCATGCTCTGCAGCTAATAAGATGCTGTCACTTCACCTACATTAACTAATAAAGTGTAGCGGTTAGAGCAGCCTTCCTCCACCATGTGCCTTTTAGAAATGTTGGACTTCCATACCTATCAGCCCCAGCCAGCATGATCAATGTTCAGGAAAGCCGCAAATACCAGGGGACCTCATCTGAGGAAGGCTGAGTTAGAGCATCGGGATAGGACTTGGGTGGGAAGCCCCACGAAGCTGCCTGGGTGAACTGGGGCCGTCACATCTCTTGGCCTAACCCACTTCACAGCATCAGCACTGCAAGGATGAAAGGTGCAAAGGGAGCCCAGCACCCTGCCTTGAGCTCCTTGGAAGGAAGGTAGGCTATGGAGAGTAAAAAGTTTTTATTTTTTTTTTATTCTTTTAAAAGAAGGCAAGTTTTCCTGACATGCCATCATTAAGACAGAGTTGAGCTTTGCCTTCAGCCAATGCGCTCGGTCCCAGCATCTTGTCTGTTTTCCCCTCTGTCGCCCCCCCCCCCCCAACCCTCCCCCAGGTAATTAACAGAAGAATAAAAATGTAAATCAAACCAAGTGGGAAAAATGCAGAGCAGCTCCAAGCAGGCGCTCCCCCCCCCCCACCTTAACCTCTAGGCCATGGCAGTGGGCAGGGATTAAACCCTGCGCCACATGACCGGAGTGCTTGCATTTATATGTCACTGTGTAAAACCCACCCTGCTGAGCCGCCTTTTCTCCGCCTGAGGCCTGGGCCTTCTGCTGAGCGTCTCACCCAAGAGAAACACAAAGGGGATTAGCCAAGAGCCTCTCAGCCCTGCAGAGTAATCCATCAAATTAGCCCCTTGTTGGAGTTGCTGTCCTCTTCATAAGGGGAGGGGCATCTTCTAAAGGCTTTTGAAGGAGCTGAAATTACACTTGAGCCTGGAACAGTCTGCCCAGCTGCTTCCAGCCCGAGCACCACAATGGGATGGTTGTAAGCAGAATCCTGAGAGATTGGAGGGGAAGGCGAGGGGAGACGTGCCAGGCAAAAGGGGACAGGCAGACACTGTTAAAGGGGCAGTGGCTTCCCCCATGTGTCAAAATCCAACAGGTGGCCCAACTCCCCCCGCCACCGGTTCCTTTCTGTCTCCAGTAACAGAAACAGCAGCACTGAAAAGAAACTGACAATCTATCCCCACCCCTTTGACATTTAGGGAAGGGGTCTACATTTCTAGAAGTTGAGTTTCCTATTATGTAGCAGCATCCCAGGCATTTTCTTCCTTCCAAGGGATACCAGATTCAGGGCCTTTGCATCTTTTTCCTGCTTCTTCATGCACAAGTGCCATTCCTGCCTGCTTCAAGTCACAGACTGGCCCAGAGATAACAGCCAGCATGTCCAGTTTGGGGTCAGTGCTGCAAAGGTTTCACTTACAAATTCCTCGCAAGATCTGGAACATTATTTTTTGCAGGTGAAGGAAGGAACCAGAGTGCTTGTTTGCAGTTAGCCTGTTGTTAAAATGCTCATTTCAAAATCCATTCACTTCTAGGCTCTTTGAAAATCTGGACTCGGTTGCAAGATCAAAATACGTCAGACATGTTAAGTTTTATTCCAGGAGGTTACCTGAGAAAGCAGGTGATGGAGGAGAGGATTCCTTTAACCCTGCTTTCTGACAAATTCACATCTCAGCTGCACATTGGATACATCAGCAGACCACTGCCACAGGTGGCCAACAGCAGAGATATGGGCCATCCTACCTGAAGCTGAGGTGAACTGTAGTCTAAAACATCTGGGGACACCATTCTGAGTACCCCCAGTTTGCCCTGTAGATAGATTCAACTGATGTTTTTGCTTTTGCCAAGTTTTAGTCAGATTATGAGCCTTGACCTGTCACATGTATTACTATTTATTTATGCATTTCTATGAGAGTATATAACAATTTCCCCCTAAGGAGATCAAAGCAGTATCCATGGCTTTCTCCATCTTATCCTCACAATAAGTTTGAGAGATTGGTTAAGCAGAGCTCACTCTATTGTTATCCTAGCTTCCTCCAAGGAACTCTGGGAAGCATATATGTCCTACCCCATTGTTATCCTCAGAGCAACTCTTTGAGGGTAAACTAGAAGATCAAGGTCATCAAGGTGAGCTGCATGGCCAAATGATTATTTCATCATGGGCCTTCCAAGTCTTTGTCTATCACAAAGCACTTTGCAGGAACTGTGTGTGGCTACAAGACGCATCTGGACTCTGACTTTGGGGCATCCCCCCTTTGCCTTTGGAGCTAAGTACTGAAATTCTTTCCACACCTACAGCAGCTCCAAGATCCTAAGGCCTACTTTAGAGGTAGCACCAAGGGGCCATTTCCTTGGCAGGGAGGGAAGGAGTGAGCCTCAGCCTGTCTTCCTTATGAGAAGGTACAAACCAGCTGGAAATCAGCTGTTTAAGTCCTTTGCAGAGTGGGAGAAGTACAGAAGTGACCTCTGAGCTGCTTCCATTTTTGATAGAGTTCCCCGGGCCTACCTCTTCAGAGGTTCTTTGCAGAAGCACACTTGATGTTCCCAGAGAAAACAATGCAGAAACAGCTGGAGGTGTAAGACAACCCACTGTGACTCATTTACTTACAGTCAGGCTGAGAGCACATACAGGATGAGTGTAGCCACCATTCTGCACACCCAACCTCTCCTTGGGGGCTATTGTGCAAACCTGATGAGTGTGGGTCATGCAAGGGTCAAATAACCATCACAAAACCCTAGAACAGACCAGGACACACTCTGTGAGGTCACTTACATGGCAACCGTTCCAGTGAGGGTGGGATCAGCAAAGGGAAGTCTATGAGTGCTGCAGCTCAACCTGGGTAAAGGAACCCATGACATGCTGCACTGTATCATGTGAACCAGGCCATACCTTGGACATTTTGCTCTAGAATATCAAATAGTGGCTTTCCAATTTTCTGTTCATTCCTTCCTTCTCTCTCCACTCCCTAGACCCACACTTGCTTTTGTGGGTGAGGGTATAATTTCGTGGGTAAAGATATAACTCAAGTTCACATTTTTTTAAGAAAAATATTGCAGCACCAAAAACACTCAGCATTAACTAGACACTGAAGGGCACATGATCTGAAGAGTTCCAGGCTTAGCCCCCACCCTCTGGACAGAGACAGATACTTTGTCAGCTTAGCATCACTCCATGGTGTCAAGAATCTGAAAAATGCAATCGGCTTTAGGAAGGTCAGACTGAAGAGCGCTGCATCAACTCCTTGCCCCCTGATGGCGCTGCCTGGTCACGCTGTCAAAGACAATTATTTACATTTTCCATTTTGTCATCTTCTGCCAACCAGCAACACAGAGACCTTTGGGCCTGACATTCAGCAGGAAACACAAACTGATGCAAGCAACACTTCAGTAAGTATCCAGAGTTTGCTGGTGGAGAATCCAGTTAATGAATCTAGAGAAAGAATGAGTGGGACCTGCAACAGACAGTTAACAGTGCAGGGTGTTCCAGTTTGGGGTTCCAACCAGCAAGGCTTCTTTTAGGACACTCCGGTGGCCTCCTCCTTGTCCCCTGCCACCATATCCATCTGTAGTCTATGGCCACAAAGTAGGCTCAGTCATCAATGGGCCAGTTTTGGGAGGGGCTGCACCAAACCTTTTCTCTTTCTTTCTCTTTCTTCCTGTAAATTTTGAAGCTACTGAGCATGCCACTACCTCCCTCTCATGTCTACATAGCCCCCGAGTTTTCTATGAAGAAACATTACTTCCAGGATAGACATGTAACTTCTAGGGTCACAGTTTTCCACACTAGGTTGAGATGTGCTGCATTTCCATTTATGTTATTATTAGAGATTATTACTACAATATCAATTAGATAAATGCACATTTTGTGCAGCTCTGTGTCCTCTTTTTTCACAAGTGGGCATCAGGACCCCCCTCCCTTCAAGTTGGCCTTCTTGTTGGCAACACACCTCACCTGGTACAACTTCATATCTTTTTTTGATTTGAGTTAGTAACACCTAGCAATGCATTATGTAAACTTGCATTTATGAAGAGGCAAAAATTGTCTCTCGGAACAAATGCTAGTTGCTGTTAGATGTAAAGGCTACAGGAAATGAGGCAGTTCTAATGGCTATTGAACTTAAGTGACCTTTTCAGCGACTCCTATCATTAGGGTTCATTTAGTGTTTTGTGCTATTAAGCAGGGGGAAAGGGAGAACAGAGATAAGGGGAAGGAGAAGAGTTTTAACGGTAATCATTAAAAAAAGGAACCGAAATGGGAATATACCTAGAACAAAAATCTAGTATTATGCCTTTCTGTGAATTCATGTTCCTTAGGATTAGAGAATGCTAACTAAGCATTTGAATACACAGAATACATATTCCAGAAATGTCCCACAAGCTTGGTTTGCTTACAGTTCACACAGGGCTTACATCTGCTGCATGAATACTACTGCTGTGCAGGGAAGTCTGCATTCCTACACAGCATTGTTGTGTTGTGGACAGGCTTGTTTGAACATAGGCAAGTATGGCAGGAACTCACACAACCATGCTGGGCTTCCTGGAATCTCCCCCCACGTGTATACAAAAATGGGTGTCACATAATAGTGTCACGGAGGATAAGGCACTGGAAAAACTATCAAGGGCTACTAGTCATACTAATGGCTAGTATGATTCAAAGGGAGTATGCTTCTGAATACCAGGTGCAGAAGAACTTGCAACTAGAACAGCATCCTTCTGCTCATCTTACAGATTTCCTAAACAGCTGGTGTGAACAGAATGCTGGACTACATAGGCCTTTGCTCTGATCCAGTGGGGCTCCTCTTACGTTGGTGCCTGCAATTATATATGGTAGCGATATCCCTTGAAATGGTTCTTGGAACCATTTGCTACAGCATTATAATGCCAGAACACAAAAAATCAACACGATATAATTATGCTGTAATTATTTGGCTTGAGCTATGCGCACATTTATGATCTGTACATACCTGTCCATGAGGCCAGTGGGAACTCAGCGCACATTTACTGCAACCTTCATGGCAGGAAACTTTTCATGTCCCTATTTTAATTTTTAAACAGTGCTTATGCAATAATGTTATACTACATCATTGTTTCAGGAAGGACAAATAGTGCTATAACACTGTAATTTAAAAATGCAAATTTCAAATAATTTCAAGTTGTTCTGTCCACTGCCATCAATTCAACCATAAAGAATTGATTTGGACAGTATAATATTATAGATTATGTTGTTACAGTAATATAGCTCTCACTTAAAAATATAGCTGGAAAAGTGTTTTAGCAACAATTTAAAAATCTGTTTTTAAAAGGTTATAATGAATGTATGCTGAACTCCAAATGGTCCCATTCATGGCAGCCCCACTTACACACATAACACAAGGAGGTCATGTCACTTTTTTAGAGTGGTCCATCTTTAATTTGAAGGGCTGCCAGAGGACGTTCCTCATTTTGAAAAGTTTGGGTTTAGGGAAATCCTGCCCAGATCTAGTTTAAAGCACCCTACAAACAGCTGCTTGTCCACAAGTACCACCTGGGCAGCAGCTGGACAGGCAGACACAGGTCACCTGGGCAGTCTTCCACAGTATTGCATTTTTGTTTAAATTATAGTAATACTTTCTAGATTTGCATGAATAGATATTCATTAGCGTACAAAAATAGTATGCGGTGGCCTCTGCTTTGGTCATGCATCTCCTCTTTTTGGTGACTGCAATCTAGCTCAAGCTAGCAGTTCTGTGGACCAGTGAGATCTGGAATGATCACAAAGCTGACGGACTGCTTGACATTATACCAAGTAACACCCAAAGGGAATCACTTCTCCAGGACTAACTGCAAGCAGCCCCCTGGTCAATTTAGTACTAATGATAACCAGACAAAATGGCAATAAAGTTAAAACCTCTGCACTAGAAGGTAAGATTTGATGGCAACAGAGAAACCTCATTTGAGATGCAACACCAACAGAGCAGTGAGAAGAGAAAACCACACTCTCCAAAATCTCAGCCATAAGAAGCTTTGAAGAGATTATGACAGAGGGCTCCAAGTTTTATTACTTTTTCTGATTGAAGTTAAGAGCATGACCTTGTGCTCTTCATTGGAGGATACACATTGAATCCCAGACACACCACACTAATGGTCCCTTTTGTAATCACATGGTAGCTAATGCATTTTTTTCCTCCATGGCAATTTTCTGGTCTGCAATTCTAGCTATTTATATCCCTGCCAGTGATGTTTAATGCCATCATCTCTCTATGCAACCACTGCCAGCAGGTTTCTTCTCTGCAGTCTTCAAAAGACGACGACCATACAGCTGGGTAACAAAGGACCTTTGCAAAGCAAGGAGGCAAATATTTGGATTCATTTCAGTTAGAGAGGACTAAGCAGAATCATGACAAAAACAGGTGAACGGGGCTGAGACAAAGCTCTTTTCTGTAATGGAAATTGAAAATTACATTGATTCAGAATTAGACTCCCATGGTCAGGCTAAATGCCACTTCTCCCTGCATGAATTCCATTATTTTCAGAGCCAGGTTGTGGATCTTTACAAACCACATCAACCAAATTGATTCTGCCCACTTAAAAGAACAGTAATTCTCTTATTTATTCACCTGTTTTGAGGGTGGAACCTTTCTGTTTATTTTCAGTAGGAACTATTATCTATCATGAAAAAGTCACTTAGTAACGGGACTGAAAGTTATAATGTGGGAGTCAAGGTAATCTTTATGGTGAGTTCAACTTGCCCCAGAGTCAACTGTAGACTTAAGAATAGCTAAGTCAGCCTCCCGCAACTGGATGTTCTCCCTACATGGTTGGCTTCTGCTCTCATCTCTCCCGCCCAGCACAGCCCAAGTTGGAAGAAGCTGTGTTCCCTTCAGCCTTCCCATCATCCGCCACATGCTTCAGGATTTTGGCAGATCTCTCTTGGTTTCAACTACCCCCGTAGGTCAGTCTCATTGTGCAGTGGGGATGGTAACTGACTTAATAGCTGCCAGATGATCAGATCCTAGTATGAGGAGGGTCTGGAAGGCCCTCAAAAGAAGTTGGCTTCAACAGTTGAATATTGGCTCAGGTCTTTTGGTGAGTTGATCTTACTTGCTACACTCTGACTCAAATGGTCTAGTGCTAATACACATGATGGCTAACAAGAACAAGCAAGACTATCAAGCAAATGCTCTTACTTACTGGTGCAATTGGTACATTGCACAGACAGGGTTGCCTTTGAGAGAAATCTTTTGGATGGTCCCTGGAAACTGCAGGGTGCACCCTCTCCTCCCAATAGCCTCTTTATGTTTAATTTCTTCAGATGTTTGCCCACCTCTAGCTGTGTTTACAAGATCAAAGTTCATCAAAAACACAGGTGAAGCAGGAAAGTAACTGAATAATCCAATTACAACAGTTTTCTGGCACCTTGAAGAGATGTTTGCCTTTAGAAACTTGAACTTGTATTCATAAAGCACATCATGTTTTACCAGTGAAGTATGTTTTGTGTCAGATTACCTTTTTGACTGTGTGATACAGGCATCAAGCCAGGCATGGAAAAAAGAAAGACAGTCTTAACAACTGCTGAAAGAAGTCTTTCCACCAATGACTAATTTCAATCTCAAACTGGTCAGGATTAAACATCGGGTACCCATAAATGACACATAGAGTTGAATGTGAAGGGGTGGATTATGCTAGGGTCCTGTTCCTGTCATTCCAATTTGGAGCTAGAAACAATTGGATAAGATGTGAATCACAATGTAAGGGTGTTTCATAGCTGCAGATTTGTCACTTGAAAAACTGCAGTGTCAAGTAACAGATCCTCTTTTACAGATGGCAACCTGTATTTGAAGGGCTGTCAGAGCTTTGCCCTCTATGGGCAATGTCATCCATTTGAAGGCTGTTCGGTGGGTGTCTGTTTTAAAATTATTTATTTTATATTATACTTTTGAAAGCTTTCTCTATATTAAGAATCAGTGTAATGCAACTTGGCATCTTCTTTTGTGTGTGATACATGTCCTCTCTTTTGGTGATGCACACTAACTATTTTGTAGTGTCAGTCAGAAATAACTCCAGTTACTTTAGGTGAACAATGGAGGAAAGCAGAATGTAACCACACTGTTCACTGACTGATACAGTGCATGCAAGAACGATGAAATGCAAAATGAAGTAGAGTTGACAAATTTGTTTGTGCAGGACTATCAATGCATCCAGTAACATAACATTCCACTTGGCAGCAGGACAAAAGAGGCGCGACCGAGTCTTCCTCTATCTGTTTGTGGAGGACAAGTTGCCATTTCACCCTTTGGTTCACCTTGGAACAGTCTGTTTCTGTGACCATTCCATGGCATCTGGCCATTATGTAATATCATTACGTAACAGTATGAAAGAGTGGGACCTCAGTTTGCCTCTTTTCCTCTTCCTAGAGCATTCCTTCCGTGTCCATCCATTATCCTAAACTGAAAGAAGCCTTGACAGAAAAAAAATAAAGGCAGTGAGTGAGCAGCAGACAGACAGTACCTGCTATAAGATGCTTACTTTAAAATATAATAGGGAAGGAAGCACAAGGAGGAGGGCAAGAGCAGGGAGGAATGTACCACGGCTAATAGCAGAGGACTGTGAAAGAATATAGTTAGATGTTACTTCAGCTGAGGTGGACACTAAGGAATTAAGTTAAGGCTTGATGGACAAATCAGGTTTTGGAGAAAGAGGGAAGTAGCATCATGTGGGTTTTTTGGCAGGGATGTTCCCAGGGTATTCTGCTGGGGCAATTCAGCCATTGTAAATAGGAACGCACACAAGCATTTCTATTTGTTATGCTCATATCTCACCCTTTCCTTGCCCAAGGTTTTCCCATAAATGAGGAATCAAGAATGTCTCTGGATAATTCAGGTCCAGATCTCATACATATGTGAGACACACACATAGCTGTTACTAGATTAATAAGGCTATGTAAGGCTTGAGTGTGAAAAGTCAGCTCTTCCCTTTGACTAGTCCAATGTCAATAGACTGGAGGACAAATACCTTTTACAGGGCAGAGACATTGTTTACAGAAATAAAAGAAATGAAAAGGGCCTTGTTTCATCATCATTGTCCTCTTTCAGAGACACAGCTAGAATACAGCTTCAGTTCAGCATTCACCATGACATGATGAAGGGAAAAAAGGAACAGATACCTGAGCCCACAGTTATGTGATACTCATCTGCAGCTCAGGTCCTGTGTATCCTTTGCAGAAACAGCACTCCTTGGTCTTCTCTGACAATCCAGCTGACCATTTTAGATTCTGGACTTAATGATATAAATTGACAGACTCATGAACCGCCAATACCCTGGCAACTCTGGGGCAAACCAGCATTGCCTACTAGCAAAGCAAGAGCTGATCTGCAACACAGAAAACAGCAACACTACTCTGGAAATAAATTCCAGTACCATGCAGGTCTAGACAGCTATTCATCATTGTATCAACAAAGAAAAGTGAATTGAGAACAACTGTAAGTGATCTGTTTTGTAGAGGGAGGGAGTCTTTTCACACAGTAGAATACCAAGCATGGTTCTGCTGGTGCTCAAAGACAGTGCATGTGGGAAATTAGGACTCAGTGTTACAGCAGTAGCCATTTCTTAGTATGACACATGACAGCAAGCAAGGGAACCTAAAGAATCATATAATCCGTATCACAACAGTGAGATTCGCTGTTGATCTTAAACCAGTTTGTCATCTGAAGTTCCAAGACTTAGAAGGGTTAAAATTCAAGATGAAGGAGTTCAGTGATGCACATTAATCTGCTAGCAATATCAGTATAAAAAGGTCTGGACACAGTGTTGGAGGGCTGGGGGATGAATTACAGTCAGCTTCTTAAGCAGTTTGATAAATGTCTATATTTTAAGCCTAAATGGACTTTTGGAACATTAACTTTCCATTTTCAGAAGTTGCCATATACAAGTCCAGATTTCAATGCAGTCCTCCTCACTACAATCCTGTAAAAATCTGGTGCTTTAGAAAGGCTGCCAAGAGATGACACCATAAATCAGAGCAAAGCAAGCAGAACTGCTGTGGTCCATTGAAGTCTGCATGATTAACCTTCTGCCTGTTCAAGTCAGGCCCAGAACAGGTGATGCTGACTATAAACAGACTATAAGGTGCAGAGATCATTTTGAGAGAGAGGATGGTCAATGCACATTTCATGGAAGAGGATACTTCTCCTTGATGTTCTTGGTCTTGAGAAACAGACCTTTCTGACCAGATTGCAGCGACGTTACAGCCATGAAGAGTTGTTTTTATGGAGTGCTCGCAGGCCTGGCACCTGCTTGCTGTGGAACATAGCCCAGTCCCACTCTGATTCCCCTACCAAACCAAACCAAACCAAACCAAACCAAACCAAACCAAACCAAAAAACCCCAAAACCAAAAACTGCTGTTTGAGCTGTGTTTCTTCTATTCCATTTCTTATTTTCCCAAAACATGTGCCTTAGACTGGAAAAACATTACAATAAGTCTTTCCAAACTTAACGCATGAACTGATTTCTATTTGGAAGGGGCAGGGTAGAATCAAAGATGCTACACAAGTTCAAAGGCCTTCCAGGAAAGAACAACAGGGAAGAGAAAAAGGACAACTGCAAGAATACAGCAAATTTCTTTTGTCATTTCCATAAAACCAGGAATTTAGCTTTACCAAAGACATTCAGAACTTCACAGCCTTACATCTTAGAGATCTAGGCCTCGTGTGGTGGAAGCAGGTGCACTGCACCATTGAACATCTCACAGGCACCACGGATATAGTTAAATCTCTGAGTTTCACAGTTTGTGAGATGTCTTCTGTTCCACTGTCTGCTCACTGATAGGATCAGAGATTTGAGAGAGATGCACAGAACTTTTGTTCCATTTATGCAACACACCTTTACATTACTGTGCATCTGTACAAATCCTGACCCACTCCAGGAAGGTAAAAAAAAAAAATCTGCAAGTCCACAGACTCTATGCACCTCAGAAAAATGCTAGTCCACTACAGAATCCATAAAATCTATTTATTTAAAACTATTTTAAATCATCCCTTACTGAAATCTCAGGGCAGTTTAACAGTAGGACAAATGGACTGATAGAAAATAAAACGGATTTGAATCCATTGCTGAATTCTGACATCCTCACCACTTGGTCTACATGTTTCCTCCTCTTTATGCATACTTAGCTCCTATGTATTCCAGTTTAAAATAGAAGTAACTACTAAGCAACTTTTCAGTTTTCATTTACAGTCACCCTAGAAGCATTCTCCCCACTGAGGCAGAGAAAACTAATTCTGTGCTTGGGTCCTTATTGATGAACACAGCTACTTATTCAGTTGCTGATCAGCCTAGAGATCTAGTAATGACTGGACTAATACACAGTAAAGGGGTTGAACTACATCTATTTTGAGTCATGGTGTGAGGGACATATATAAATATAACAAGCACATCTGTTCAACACGGCAGATTAAACTTCTAATGGGCCAGGTTGTCCTTGAACATAACATACAGAGAAATCCACAGCAGATCAACAGTGAAAGTGGATCTCTACAGAGTGCATTGTGTTAAATGTTTGCTATCTTTAAAAGCTTTCTAGTACTTTCAATGTTAAGCAAACTAATTACACAGCATTTATTACACAAAGTTATTATTTTGTGCACTAGAGTCCAGTTCACTACATGTGTCATGTACAGTGTGATTTCATGCCAAGTTGGTACATACTTAACTGGTTTGCACATTCACCATGTTTTAAACAACCAACCACAGTAGCTTGTTGAAGCTGCAGAGTGTGCCAGAGCCACTGACCTAGCTTTCTGCCTGGTGACAGCTTGCCAAGGCTGAATCCAGGCAGCATGGCCTGCTGGAGGGGAAAATAGCCCTCAAATGACAAACCATAGGTTATTTGAGGGTTGTTTCTGCCTCCAGTAAGCCATGTCATCTGGGTTCAAATGATATGAGAAGATGCACCAAGCCAGGTAAGGAAGGAAATGGCACCCATCACACAGTGTGGATTAAACATGCCACCGTGGCTTCTTTAATAGGCAATGATCATGCAAACCCATCAAAATGTGTCTGCGAACTGGAAAAAGTGAGGTCAAGTGGCAATTTAATGCAATTTGCCTAGTTTGTGATGCTTCAGTTTGGGACAGTGAAGAATGTGCTGTTGAATCCTATGCATATTTACTCAGATAAAAGTCCCAGTGAGTTTAGAAAGGCTAATCCTAATGGAAGGCTGCACTTCCATTGCATTGGAAATGCAGCTGACATATACCCAAAATAACAGTGTCCATTAAGAAGTTACTGTGCTTGTTTTGCATATGCTTTAGCAACATTAAATTGCCACAGATTGTGCTTTTTGTATTATATTGTCACTGGAGTTGCAAGTTTTCCACTACACACTAATGGAGACTAACACTTCATGATGGAGACTAGTATGCAAAAGCACATGACAGAAATAAAACTGTAGGATTTAAAGTGCCACCAGACTTTTTGTAACTTTGGGCCACTTGTAAGTACCTTAACACAGAAGCATCTGTGGAAACTGCATGGTTGTTTTTATATCTTACCTTCAAGAGAAACCTGTGAAAACCCCTATGAGTCAACAGATTAGACTCTCAGGAAGGGTTCTTGTTGTTAGTCCGACCCATCACGACCCCATGGACAACATTCCTCCAGGTCTTCCTGTCCTCCACCGTCTCCTGGAGTCCACCCAAGCTCACGCCAACTGCTTCAGTGACTCCATCTAGCCACCTCATCCTCTGCCGTCCCCTTCTTCTTTTGCCATCTATTGTGCCCAGCATTAGGCTCTCCTCCAGGGAGTCCTTCCCTTTCATTAGGTGGCCAAAGTATTTGCGCTTCATCTTCAGGATCTGGCCTTCTAAAGAGCAGTCAGGGTTGATCTCCTCTAGGACTGACCAGTTTGATCGCCTTGCGGTCCAAGGGACTCACAGAGTCTCCTCTAGCACCACAATTCGAAGGCCTCAATCCTTTTGCGCTCAGCCTTCCTTATGGTCCAGCTTTCACAGCCATATATTGCAACTGGGAAAACCACAGCCTTGACTATACTCACTTTTGTTGGCAGGGTGATGTCTCTGCTTTTTAGTATGCTGTCTAGATTTGCCATAGCTTTCCTCCCAAGTAGCCATTTGTAAATTGCCAATAAGGAACAGCAATTTATGTTTTTCGGCACCAGGTTAAGACCTTTTTATTTCAGCAATATTTTAATAAGTTTTAATATCATGCCTTATATGTTTTTATTGCAGCCATGTGGGTTGATAATACAATAAAAATAACAAAAATAAAATTATCTATGTGAGTCATCCTGAGGCTTTCGCGACAGGACAACATATAAATACATTAAATAAAATAAATAAATAAATTTGCATATGGTGATTTATATGCAAAAGGAAAAAGGACAACCTTGTAGAAATAATTATGAGAATTTACATAAAAATATAGTACGTCTCCATGACCAGGTGAGCTTTCTGTTTCACTCAGTCTGCTGTCAAGGGACTAACTGCTGATGGGTACCTGTGGCCCAGTTCTTCCCCCAGATGCTCTTTATAGCAGACTTACATAGCCTTTCCAAGAGAGGATGCCTTCAGAGAGAGACCTGGCCCCTCTAAAAAAGACACAAAGCTACCCTATTCCCAGGCAGGATCCAATTAGTAAGCGCTGTGTAAAACATACCAAGTTCAGTCACTGCAGATCTCTGAAGTAATGAAGCCAGATGCTATCAAAAAAGGAAACTGAGCCTTCCAGTTATTGGGTAACCTTTTCTTTTTCCAAATTAAATACTTATGCTAGGAAGTCTGAATTTTGATGCTTGCCTAATCACACTGAACATATACAACAATATTGTTAACTTAGGCATTGCAGCAGTAAGGAGGCAAAGAAAAAATGTATTTTCCTGCGTATAAGGAATGTTGATTAGTAACCCACTGTAGAAGGAACCACTGTTGCTTTAAAACCATTCTCATACATGACTCATACAAGAGCTCTTCTATGTGTACCACAGGAGTGGCTCCGCATGCTATTTCTGTCACAGGAGTGATTTTATGGCAGACAGAAATTAAATGTACCTTCTAGCCAGGGGTTAAGCAACATTATACACTTTGTGTGTTAAAACAATCCCACATAAAAGATTGTTGATAAGTAGGGCCTTGTGCAAATGCACACTACCAATAGTTTTAATATTCCAAATTAAGCACTCAAATACAGTAGTCAGAAATCCCATATATTGTGCCAGAAGTAAACTGAGAGGCAGTCAGATGAAGGAAAGTGCCACATATCTTATTCTGGTGCAGGATTCAAGATACTATTGCCAATTCATAAAGTTAACGGGCAATCAGACTGGCCGAAGGAGAAGCAAATGGGGATGATTGCTTGACTCAGTGAGACAGTGAAGGAAGCAGGCGAGAGCCACGAGAAGTACCACCACCACTTTCTGGGTTAATGATTCACCAGAACTGTCTACACAACGAGAGAAGCCGACTTTTCATATGAGCGGAAATCAAGGTCTTCCAGTGTTCCATGAAAATGCCGCCTCTCCCTTATATACCCGATGGCCATTTCCTGCTAGTCCCTGCACTATAGGAACTATTCACATTCCTGAGCCTCAACTGTAATTTATTTTAAATATTTATATCCTACTTTCCCAGATCAGGAGTTGGTCAAACATTAGACACAATAACCAAGGGCAAGAACTGAAGGGGTAACTAACACAAAGAGCACAATGAATAAATTTCACAGTAAATAAAATAACCCACAGGAAGCAAGCAGACAAAATTCCAGAGCAGAGCAGACAAAGCAGCCTGATGAAAGTATTCATCTGTGTTTGATTTAATAAAGCTATTTACATACCCAATGGACAAGGCAGCTTGTTTGTTTGTTTAGTATTGTCAGAACACAAGAAGTGTTTCAGATTTTAAGGCCAGTGCTAATGTTCTTTATCTTAAAACCAGCTTTCCTTAAATGTCATGCTAGAATATGGTATTTCAGATTGCTGAACTGTCCAGAGATTGGCCACCTTGATAAATCTCTGCTATACAGCTGCAGACTTTGCTCTGGATAAAATGATTGCTTCGCGGGTAAGTCATAAAGCTTTTCATGGTTATTAAAGTTGTTTACCTTTTTTTTCTTGGACGCAACAGCAGTAACAGAATGCAGGAGTTGGAAACAGGTGGGGCTGCATTAACCGCTCTGCCATATATGGTACAGAAGGAGACTTTGATCATACTGGAACCACTGTAGTCAGGGCCAGTGCAAAACATTTTCTGCCTGAGGGAGGATGCCCTGCCCCCTGCATTGCTGGCAGCAGGGTGGCTCATTCAGCCACCAAAGCATCCCTCTGAGGAAGGGTACAGGCAGTCCCCAGGAATACTGCACCCACAGTACATAATTCTGAGAAAGGACCCCTTCCTCACAGCAGGACATGAGGCAGCCTGGGTGCTCAAGAGAGTCTAATCAGCCACAAATATGGTGAATGGTCCCAGGCTGATGGAAGAAGGAAGGATGAAGGGTGGCTGCCATTCTGGGCAGGAGCTATTGGCCCAATCTACTGCCTGAGGCAAGGGTCTCATCCTACCTCACGGCAGAGAAATCCCTGACTGTAATAGTCTAATTATCCCAGTACATACATATTGTGTCTTGCTTTTCATCACATTTTCTGGATACATAATGAACAGAATGGAGAGTTACAGTCCTAGACATGTTACAACAGAAAGAAGTCCTACAGTTCCCCAGCATGGCTGGCTGGTGAATGCTGGGAATTGTAGATCTTCTTTTTATGGAAAAACACACACATAGGATTTGTACCCTAAAACAGTCTTCCCCAACCTAGTGCCCTGTACTGCCTACTTCCTTGACCACTGGACATGCTGGTTGGGGCATGATGGGAGTTGTAGTTGAAACATCTGAAGTTTCATGAAGAAGGCTGATCTAGAACATGTTAATGTAACTTCAACCCAATGACTTACTACAACACTTAGCATAGCCATGCTGACATGTGGAATTCTCTTGGTTTTCAACTTGCATGCTACTAATATAGCTTCTTTGGAAACATAACTTTTTCCAAAGTTAGTGAGACTGCTTGAAGAAGCATCCATACTCTTTCACCCTCTTTCTTATGAACCACTAATTCATAAGAATGTAATCTTGGTTTGATCATGTTTTACAAATATTCCTTTCCTCTGTGGTACTTCTTTCCCCGCGCCCAGTTATATATACATGTGTGCATTCACAATGGACATGAATTAGCCTCTGAAATAAAGTGTCATGCTTCGCATATACTCACAGAATTTAAACAAAGAAAAAACTGTTGGTTGCTATATAAAGTTCTTCTATGGAAAAAGGAGGGCAGCATCACATGTGGAAAAAGCACATCAACATCCTGTGTGCCACTAAGCCACACAGCAGTGTTGATGCAGCATTCATGATTCCTTTTATGTTAGTAACTGGTGCATTTGTTCCTCACAGCACAGCACATCGGGTGCTCCAGGCATTAATCAGCCTACTGAAGTTTCCAAGAATTTATGTACATCACACATAAGAAAAGGGGAACTACACACTTAAAGAGCTGCAAAGGAAGTTAAGTTATGCGGGAGCCTAGAAAGAGCATCAGTGCACTGGTTCTGAGATGAACGCACTTGAGAAAATCTAAGCCTGCTCATTACTCAAATATTTGCACTTTCCATTATCATTGCACTAAACGACTGCTACAGACTTGCGTTAGCAGGTGCTCCATATCTCAGATAATCCCAACTAAAACACTGGGGTTATATCTTATGCTGTCATAAGGGCTTAGAGCTACTTAGAATCCATTATTCAGTCTCCCCAAAGCTAGAAAAATAAGAAAACCAAGGCAATAGCTCTTATTGGATTAACTTCTGCTGATACAGGAGTGTGCAAACTTGATTTATACAAGCCTATTCAGCGGGCAGAGTTAACAAAGGACTATGTGAAGCACAAAAGCCTGTATGCTGTTTGTATACACCAGGTTAATCCAATTTAAAAAGAAACAACTGAATTATTACTTGTTTTCTACAGTCAACAACTGGCCAATGCCAAAAAGTTAGAGAACAGCTGCCTCCTGATTGTCCATGTAAGTAGAAGAAATTACACAAAAATGGTTTAATCAGCTGTTCTGAAAAGGATGTTAATAAGATGACATGGTGAACATTCCATATTGTCATAGTGGATATTATTGTATCCAACCTAAAAATAAATTTCAACTACATAAAGACACCCTACTTAGAGTAGACTCATTGCAGTTAATTGAACTTCAGCTAGCGTAAAATTGGATTCAGCCCTAGGAAATCCTTAATGGACCTTTGTGTTTGAGAGAGAAACACTGGTAAGCACCTACCTGAGACAGTCAATTTGCATGTCTAACTTTCCCAACACACAGCAAGCTCTGCATATTGGGAAGCACACTGAATCTGATTTTGTGAAAGTGTGTCTGTATGTGGGGTGACTGTTCAGCCAGTAGGTATACAGCATGTTTCTAGAGTCCCCTGCCAAACACATGCTCACAAGGGTGCCTTGCACATGGTACACTCCATTCCATACATAATGCCAAAGCTGCCAAAAATGTAGTGGGAAAATTTGTCATCTAACGCAGCCTGAAATAGTAAGTGATGTTATTTTAGTTCAACATGAAACTGGCGTCAGCACCTGGCATCTCGAGCCAGCTGCCATGGCCCCAGGATCCTGGCAGGGCCAACCGCTGACACATACCCTGCCACCCCTTTAAAAAACATCTCAGCCCAGTGCTTAAAGCAGTGTTAGGCTGCTGAATCTAGCTGCCATTTAAATTTCTGACATTGCCCTTGACAGAGGCACCCAAAGGTACTGCGGGCAATTAAACTATTCTATTTACCTCTTAATTAATATTGCTGCCTGTGAAGCTGGGCACCTCCAAAAACTAAGTAAACACAATATTAAAAGATTGACTAAAACATATTTACAAATCACCAAACCTTACGCCATGTGCATCCACAGCAAAATAATGTGTGTTATTTAAAAAGTCTGAGTGGGTAAGACCTTCACTTGGCAAGAAAAAGAACAGTAACTGCTCCAAATGACTTCTCTGAAAAGGCTGGTCCATAATCAGGGTGCTACCACCAAAAAGACTTTTTCCCTTGAAACCTTCACATTCATTTCTCCAGGGGGAATTTGGTACAGGGCCACTGAAAATGATTTTAAGGTTTGAGTGGATACACTTAGAGAAGATGACTTTTCAGGTAACATACAGCCATTTAAGGGCTTTAAAAGCTAAAACCAGCACTTTAGTTTAGGTCTATAAAATTGATTAAAAGCAAGAACAACTGCTGGGATTTTAAAGCCCACAAAATCTGGAATTTTAAAACCAGCTCACCAACTCTCACCTTAACCTATTTCACAAGGTTGTTGTGATGATAAAGTGGTGTGGAGGGGGATTATGTATGCTGTCTTGAGTTTACTGAAGAAAAAATTGGGCTACAAATATATAAATTAAATAAAATAAAATAAGTATCATGCTCAGAAGCCTTTCTAAAAACCAATGGGCAGCCAGTCCACTTCCAGAAACTTTTAACAGCAGGAGGCATGAGTGGATGCTCTGCAAGAGAGACTGAAGGGAGGATCTGTAGCTTTTCCCCTGGCACAAGAAAGCTACTCAGAAGTATTTTGTTGTGCGGCACCGGGCAGCCAACAACTGGACTGTGTCAAGCTTGAATCTGAATCTATGCGCTGCTATGTACAGTTAGCCACTGACAAGCTTCCATTCAGAAGCCTGACTCCTTGTTTAGATTAGCGGAGCCAATGGCAGCGCACGTACCCCGAAAGAAGTGGAAGGCAGAGGCAGCGAGCGCGACTTTGCGAAGACGAGGCGACCGACGGTGGCTCTTTTTCGGGGCAAATGCGAATTCCTGCCTCCACCCACAGCCCGGCGGCGCGTCCTGGGGTACCGCACAGCGGCCGAGGGGAAAACCATCCGTTCCTCCGCCCGCGACTCCTCCGCGCTGCCACCGAAGGGCTCTCCAGACCTGCCCCAGGTGAACGGCAGCCAGGAAACCGGAGAAGTGAAGCAAGGAGTCTTGCAGCGGCCACCCGGCCGCCGGTGAAGACTGCCACGAGTTCAACCAGAATAAATACACTAGCGATTAAATACGTGACTCATGCCTCCTCCCCCACCCCCTTTTTTCCGGAGACGAAAACCTGACCGGGAGAAAGCCAGCGACTTCCCAAGAGGGCTCCGAGATGACGCCGAGCAAGCCTAAGAGAAGTTTTCCCTCGTAGCGGCGCGCGCTCCAGCGCCGCAAATCCTCCCGCGTGCCCGTCTTGCCGGCCGGCCGGCCCCCGGACCCGCAAGCCGGAGCGTGGGGAGTACGAGGACCGTCTGCTCCCGCACCCCATGATTCGAGCCCGCAGGCTGCGGTCCGCGGGATCCCCGGGGGGACCAAACGCAGGCTTCGCCGGCCTTTTCAGGGGCAGGAGCGGGGGCGACTAGGGGCAAGAAGCAAAAGCGGCGCTGCGCTCATTTGCAGTGGCATCTCCCGGGGCACCAGCCCATTGCCTAGCGGATCACATCACCTGAAGGAGAGGTTGGTTGGACTCACGGGTAGAGAAAACTACAAGTCTAGGCAGGAGGATGTACAACGAAAGAAAGAAAGAAAGAAAGAAAGAAAGAAAGAAAGAAAGAAAGAAAGAAAGAGTGGAAAATTGCTCGTTGACTTGGCAGAGGCGGGCGGCCTCCGAAAAACTGGCGCGCACGTGCTCGTTGAGTACCTGGAAAAGGGGCGCAGCAGGCTGCAGGTCTCCTTCGCAAGCGAAGCTGCCACTGCGCTTCACCCGCCGCGCCGCGATTTATACGTGAACGCCGTACCAACCAGAGTCTCGCTCTAACCGCCTTTTAAATCGCCAGGTCTCTCCGCGCATGCGCCGACGTCTCCCTGGGAGGAGTGAAGTCGGTCTGCTCTGATCCGATTGCGAAGACGCCCCGAGCGAGCCGGCGCGGGGACGGGGCGGCGGGCCGTCGCGCTGCCCCGGGCGCGGCCCTTCGGGTACGCCTCTCCGAGCTGTTTGCGAGCACTTCCACCAGGACGCCCTCCGGATGTGGCCCAAATTCACTCTCTCACACACACACGACTTGGGGGTATCCTAAAGAGTAACAACAACAGTAAGGCAGATAGATGCTTGGTCCGCTGTCCATTTCATCGAATGAACGGTTCGCCTAAATAGTCAGGCACTCGGATGGGAGTGAGCGGCGGAAGAGCTGCAAGAAGTGATGGGAAATGCAGAAGATACAAACGTGGCTGTTGCATTCAGGATGCTGCCCTCTGCATTTTTATAAAGAAAAAATGTCCAGCCGAGGGATGCAGAGGCTTGTAGGACTTTGTTTCTGTCTAAACTCGTATAGGATTGCACCTTAAAGGAGCTTGCAGATAAAGGGTTCCTGGTGCCAAGAGTCAAAAGGCAGTGTGCAGCTCTTGTATCTTCTCTTATGCAACAGATTCCCCTTTGGGGGGTGGGGTGCATGAAACAAGGAGAAATGGGGGGGGGAGTCTAGAAAACAATGGCAGGTGTAGGACCCATAAAAAGCACACTCAAACTTTACTGGATTTGAAATGCTCATGGTGACTTGAGGTGCTTCCAGCCAGATGGCTTCTCATGCTAGCAATCGGAAGACACGGGGCTCCTATGCTGCCTTTAACAGAAGTAGTGAGAGTAAAATGGAAGAAGTAGTAGGCAAATATGGTAAGGTTATAAGTTGAAGATGGCATGGTGTGAAATTCCCCCACTGTATGCCCTGTATGCAAATACACAGGGCATACCATGAATGGGAAAGGGCAGTGGTGCCATTTCATACATTTCAATGACATTTATTTTCAAGTTAAGAGCCCACCGTAAACACACATATTGCAATGCAAAGGTACTCAGGCATGTCCTGTTAAACTGATCTGGAAACACCAAGAAAGGACTCTACATAAGAAGATAAGAGCAGCCCTTCTGCATCAATCCAAAGGCCTAGCTAGTCCATTATGCTCTTCCTACAGTGGCCTCCTGGTTGGTCAACCCTAAATGCAGATCGCAGATGAACAAGATAAAAATAGCTGCCAGTCCCAGTGCATATGTAGCTGAACAAGGAGCCTGCAACTGCTGAATCAGAACTGTTTCATGTATTCTCTAACCAATCTTGGTGGAAGTAATCATTTGCAGACCAATCAAACTGGATGTCTGTTTCCCTAGAGCTTGTCTACATAAGGAGCTCAAGCCACCCCTTTATTAGGGCATCTTCTTCCATTTTTGTTACTGGGGGGAAAATGCATCCTGAATGTGGACTTTTCTCCTGAGGTTTGTATTTCTCTGCCTTTCTATATATTAACCACAAAGCAGTGCTGCAAAGCTGCACTATAGCAAATCAGCAGTAATACATGAGGCTTTGATTTGCAATTTGTTCCAATTTGAGATTTAATACCAGCCTTTCCTTCCTCTAAACAAACAAACAAATCATTAAAATGCTGGAAAACATGGGAGAGGCTTTGGAGGATGACAACATTGTGAAAAGGCCATGTAAACTTCCATGGGTGAGAGATAATGAAAGCCCAATTCATGTTTTGCGCAGGGAAGCTCATAGGCTACAAAGGGCTATTTATCATCTTCATGTCTGGCAAATTTCTAGTGGGTCAGGCACCTACTGCAGGCACTTCACAGATTTGAGTCCATGTTTTCTGTCATCCATGTGCCAATTGCAAATGATAAATGCTCAGTTTATTTCAATCCCATGCAGATTAGTATGGATATGTATCACTTCTTCATCCATAAATGAATACGAACATTTGCTGAACATCTGTGTGACCAAATAAATGTTTATGCAAATATTCACAAACTGAATCACACATGAGTGAGGGGACCAAAACATCTGTTATCCAATCAGGCCGACATTTACTGATATACAAGTCAATGGAGCCAGGGCAATTTATATTAGCTCATAACTGGACCAGGAGCTTAGCCAAATGTACCCACTTCATGAGGTGCAGTTAAAACTTTCGGAATGCTAAATATTGCCCTTTCCCCTTCACTCAGCATCTCAGTCCTTACACTTCCCATTTGCACAAGAGCCACCTTGTTTTCCCACTGGACAGCTGTTCCATCCAAATTGCTTACAGGCTGGAACCCGCACTGCATGGGAAAAAGGATGTGGAACATCTGCAGTCGTATTCTCTTGAACCAATGGGAACGAATCCATTGGCATGGCTTTCTGAGGCAACAGAAGGGTGCAGAAAATCTAGCACTGTTTCCTGTAGAAGTGCCGTGTGCTTTCCAGCTCACTCTGCAAGCGCAAAAGAGCTGGCTTCTATTTATATTTGTAAGAATAACAAAGTTCAAAACCTGTGTGGAGAGCTGTCTGGCCAAGGAACGTCATTTATTTAGCATCTGAGGAAGGTAGCTGGATAAATGTTAATGTCAGTTGCTTTCACTATACTTCATTTCCAGATAAGTTTGTATTTTTCAGTGAGCAAAGTCCAGAAGCGTGCACCTGCAGCAATGACCAACATGAATTCATCCTCACAAGGGTGACACAGTCAGCAACAGAGTGGAAATCAGAATGCATAGAAACTACAGCTTTAAAAGCATAGTTTCAAATGGTCCTTCCTTTAAATAATGATGGAACCTGTAAGTGTCTACACCAAAGTAAGTTCCATAGGATTTATTCTGAGTTAAGGGTAGAAGACTACAACTAAAATCAGTTAAAACAAGATTCTAGAAAGAGTTCACAGCTCGTACACTTGCTTTGCCCAGCAATGAACAAGTTCCATGCCTCCTCCTAAGAGCAGATGTAGGCGGGAAGTGTTGACAAGACTGAAGCCAAAATGAGCCCACTGAGAAAGAAGAGGGAGGTATCAGCCCATTCAGGAGAGCCTGTGGTTTGCAGAAATATAAGAATAACCTTAAAAAAATAAAGGGGCAGAAAAATCCTAAACTGCCCACAAAGAGCGTGCTGAAGGACTGTGGAATGTTGAATGCTGATTAGAAAGAAAGAAGACAGGGAGAGGAGAGTGTGAAATAGCCTTTTGTTAGGAAGTGAGGAGATGCTGCACGGTTTCTTGTTGCTCTCACTTGTTATGTACTCGTATAAGACTGTAACACCATGGGACACTCACATATTCCAGATCATTATAGCAGTCTGGCAAACTTTTTAGCTACTGACTAAACTGTCTCACGGTCTCATATACTGTTAGGCATACATTCCACTGAAATGTATTGGACACTGGATTGCTTTTGGATTGGATTATGGCCACTGACTTCCATGCTCAGCCAACATAAAGTATTCTTTGACAGGGATGGCAGATTTGGGGCCAGTTTGGGAGTCATCTACTTACTGACTTTCAGTTTTTAGCATGAGATAGCAAAAACTTTGTGGAAAATATTCTTCTGGTAATTGGGAATAATACAGTTGTATCTTGCATTTGCTGAAGAAGGGAAGGAAAAGGGAAACAAACTGTCATATCAACTGCCCCTGAGTGATTAGATGCATTCACAGATTTTCCTGTTACCTAAAATTTCATGCCCAACCAGGTCCATTCATTAAACCATCAGGGTATGTTCCCTTTCCGATTAGTTACTGTCAATAAAGTGGTCTTTGATTTGATCTAGCAAGGTTCTTGCTGTGATCTTCATTCCCAACACTGTAGTCCTGATCCAAATGGGCAGAGCCACAGTTTGTTCTGCAAAATGTAAGGTGATTGGGAATATGTTCCTAGATCTCCACTGTTTTGTCTAATTTGGCCTGCTAGATCTTCAAAATATCACATCCCAGAAAAATAAACCTGAGCACTTGCATTCATATTAACCACTAGAACATTTTTACAGAAGGCAGTTAATTGTATCTACTTTAAGGTTTGCAACAGGACTGAGATGAATTCTGTACAAAAAGTTTTAATATACAAAAGATTTATTGTGTGTTCATAAATCCCTATTCATGGTTGTTTATTGGTTCTTTGGGCAACATCACAACCTTTCAGTTTTACTTCTGTTTTTAAACAGCATGTTTAGCAAGGATTTTTTAGAGCATGGAAAACATGGTATTATGTTTAAAAGTAAAAGAAAATACTTTTCCAGCTATGTAATTGTGCTATTCTGCTATACCACAGTGCCACCTAGAGGTTCTATAGTGGAAAAGTTGAAAAAAGTTTTTTTGCAGTGGTTTGTAGGTCTTAGTAGGTCTCAGTTCAGCAATGAAATGGAAAGTAGATAAAATCGATTAACAGCCTTCATTCCTGCTTTTCCACTGCTTAATGCCTAGGTGGTAATAACCTGTAGTGGAATAATTTGATCACACAAGTAGGAAAATATGCTTTCTTTTGTGTTCAGAAATAATGCTCCATTTTCCAACTCATTTTTCCCAGAGAGTGCTCTTACAATTCAGAAATGGAACCGGGGGCTTATGCTGTCATCTAAACAGAACACATAAACAGCCATAGATAAGGAATGATCAGTGTATAATAAAATGCCTCATGTGGAAAAGTGCTCAGTATATCTGCCAATGGTCAGTTTTAAATGAGAAATGGCTAATTAAATCTTCTGTTTGACAGGCAGAAAGATTGTATCATATGGTTGGTGGCTACCTAGTCAGTCCTGCAACTCCTATGAGCAGAAAGGAAGAAACTGGCAAAGACCAAGAGGAACTTTAGCAAAACAAATAGAATTTGAAGCATGGTGTCTTTACTTTCTAACAGTGTGGTCTCGGCCAGCCTTTCCCAATCTTGCGCCTTTCAGACTTGGTTGGACTGCAACACCCAGAATTTCCAGTCAATGGCCCTGCTGGATGGGAATTCTGGGAGTTGCAGTCCAAATGCCCCTAAAGGCCACCAATTTGGGGAAGGCTGATCTAGGCAGGGCTGCTCTGAACTTGAGGTGGTGCAGTTTTAGGTGGTGCTAATGCATTCGTTTAGGAGCTTGAGGTGGTGCAGTTTTAGGTGGTGCTAATGCATTCGCTGTAACATTTGTCTAGAAGACAGAGCATGCTCTCCTGGCTTACATTCACCCCAAGTCCCTATCTGTTTCTAGCAAACATGGGGAAGCACACTAATGACTGATGCTCAGACTTGCTCTTCCCTGTGAGCTCTAAAAGTGCAACATGTATATAAGAAGCTATTTATGCAAACCCCCAGAATGGAGACAGCAGGGTCCTTGACACAGTCAGAGCTGGCGGCCGAACTCTCAGGCTTATCTTGCCTTACTCTCTAAACAGGAAATGTTGCCTCCACTCAAGCTTTTTTCTCCAAAAATCAAGAGATGCCTTACACTGTTGGTCTCCTTTGGCAGCAGCAAAACTCAGATGTCTTCATCCATTCAGTGAACATTGGTGAGCACACATTACACAGCTAAGAAAATTCCAAGCACGGGTTCAGGTACCCAAGTGTCTGCTTGCAAGAATTTGCTTAGTTATCAGCACTAGATTCCATGACCAGGACTCCCGCACACTATTATTACATGCCTTTATCATGCACACAGAAGTACGGTTTGAGAGAAAAATTGTTAGTGTCTTTTAAAGATAACGGGCACTAAATTTGTGAGCCCTGTTTTACCTACAGCACATACATGTTTCCTCAGAAGTCCCACTTTGTTCAATGGGACTTACTTTAGGGTAAATATGCATAATTACAGCCTTGAAGATCAAGGACAGAGCTGAGTATGTGATAAATGGGAGCCAAGAGTGTATACTTTTTCCAAGTTTGCTCTACGGATCATATAAAGTAGCACAGAAGTACAAATACTGACCAAAGGGCGGAAAAAGCTGCAAAGGAAATTAAATTGCCTGGTCAATGTCACACGGCAAGCTAAGTGCAGGAACAATATTTTTAAAAACAAAAAAGCTCTGGCCCTCTAACTGGAGTTTTGCCTACTAGGCTAGACATCCTTTCTGATTCTCAGCATATACTTTTAAGCAGTTATACAGGAAGAATGGGGACTAATTCAATTTTGATGAGCTGCAGAGATGGTTTCATAGCATTGCTGCTGCTCTGGAAGCATACATACATTTGGCGTGATTTCTGCAAAAAATGGTTTTGTCAGGTTTTGGTGTGGTTTCTGGCTGGAAAAAATATTCTTCAGAGTATACTGTGCTTGTTTGGCACCACCCATCACTGCCAAATTGAAATACCCAGAAAGTGCCCAGGATGGTTTGGTACTGCGTGGCCTGAAGCCAGTCACTGACTCTCAGCTAAACCTACATCAAGGGGTTGTTGTGACCATAAAATGGAGAGGAAGAGGATTCTGTAAACTGCCCTGGGTTTGTTGTGAGAAGAAAGAAGGCAGGATATAACTGTAATAGATGAAAAACACGTTTGCAAGAGGATTCTCTCTCTCTCATACACACACACACGCATGCACACAGATGCGCACATGCACTTGCAGAAGCAAGCAGGCACAATGCACACATGCATTCAGGGAGACAGAAGAACACACATGCACTTCTTTGCATAATGTTGATCAAAAGGATGGCCAGCTCTGCTGTTGGGCAGAATTAGATGATCTGCCAAGGCAGCAGAGACTGGGGTGAGGTTAGTAACAGCAGCACTACTAAGAACTTCAGTGCCCCTTTTCCCTCACGGCTAACTGGCATGCACATTTTTGCTGAACTAACCTGTAGCATTGCCCTTGAAGCGCCAGGAGAAGTACATATTGTGGCAGCAGCAAGGGGAAACTCCAAGTAGAACTAGAGAGTGAGTTTGTCAGCAAAAACAGTTGGATTTTGTTTTGAGCAACATTTCAAGTGCAAACCAATCTGCTCATGGGGAAAAACAGCCTGGTGAGGCCAGAAGGTTGGACCAGAGCAGACAGCCTCAGTCTGAGAGTGAAGAATACGGCTCGTTGAAGGAAGTACTTGTAAGTCCTGTCAGGGTCTCATTTAACTGCTGCAAGATCCATGGAGTTACTGAGTGTGAGTGCCTGCTCTGTAGTCATAGATCCTCAGAAGAAGACAGCAACAAGCCTGGCTGAATGAATGGATACACTTGTAATTGCACACCTTTTCAAGCCAGCATGGCATGATGATTTAAGTGTTGGTCTGGAACTTGGGAAATCCATCTTGAAGCATCCACTCAGCCATGAAGCTCACAGGGTGATAGGGTCTGTCACTGACTTTCAGTCTAACCGTAAGTCACAGGGTTGTTGTGTGGACAAAAGGGAGAAAGACTTAGGTAAGCCATCTTGGGTTTCTTACAGCAGAGAATGTACAATAGAAGTATAATAAATGTCTTTGGGGAACTGGAGCACTTGTTGTGCTGGGCATAGTAAATGCAACACAGAAAAGTAAGATAACACGCCCACAAAGGATCTGCACTTCTGCAGTAATGTGCTAGGCAGTGGCCGCAGCTTATGCGTTATTTTAGCTGAGCAACCACTTAGGACGTACTGGGGATTGAGTACTCTGTGCATCAGGGTTGGATAACTGGTTTTCGGTGGTTTCCCAGAGACTTACACCCCTATCCCCGAGCCCCTCACACCCCATAGCCAACGTCCATTTTACGGTTGCCCAGCTGTTGTGCTGCTTTTGGACCCCTAGGGGACTAAACTATTAACATGTAGGAAAAGCCATTCTAAGCAGCTCAGATCCTATTGGATAGGGTGAAATATAAATCAACCAAATAAATTTAAACACGTGTGAAAGAACTGCAGCTATAAACCAAGAACAAGCCCTCTTGCCACATCTTAAACTGCAGGGGTCTTTTTCTCAGCAGCAAATTACATTTCTCCTTAGGAAAGAAGAAGAAGGGTGAGCACAGGCGTAAGCTCTAGACACTGGAAAGCGGCAAGTGACAAACTCTGTCTTGCCATGGAGCAAGTCAGGCTGCATGTGGGAGGAAGGCAAGAGAATTACTGGGAAGAAAATAGGGACGTAGAAGATGGGCCTGCATTTTGACTCACATGTCAAGGTGCACCTGAGGACGCAAAGGACTGTGCGGTGGTGACCCTGTTGGTGGTGACATTTACCCATAAGATGTACAAGGTTAAGGGAGGGTGAAAGACACAGAAAATCACCTGTCATTTGCATACAATTCTTTTAATATATGCCCTGGGGATGAACTAGCAAATGGCTAAGAAGCACCAAAAAGTCACACCTTTAAAATAGTCAGGCTCGTACTGCTGTGAATCACTAGGGGATCTGAAAAAGAAGTCAAGTGACTACGCCCTTCTTGAGAAGGAAAACCACATCTGGAACCCCCAGACAGAGGACTTCATGCACACTTCGTACAAATATTAATTACATATTTTTGCGTGCCATGAACTTGCTGTTTGTTTAAACGGCTCACTGACTAGTTTTTCTGCTTTTCTAATTGCATGGGAGTATAATCATGGGGAGAAACCTTACACTCATTTCTTGCCTGTATACCATCACTGGACACACAAAAGCTAGGTGTTTGCTCTTTAGAAGAATTGAGTGGGTGAGAAACCAGTGCTAAAAGGCACAGAAGTGCAAGCCTTAAAAATCCTTTACTTGTCTTATTTCAAAACAGTAGTCTGCTTTTTAAAAAAGAAAGAAACCATCCCGTTCTCACTGAGGTTCATCTCTTCTTGAATACCACATAAAGAAAAACTGCTTAATGAGAAGGGGCTATATTGCCACAGCTTGCATGTGGCAATGGTTGATAGGAAGGGAATAAATCTATAAATCTATTGCCTTGTCTTTCTGCCATATTCACTTAAAAAAAGTTCCGGCTCATTTTGTCTTGTTTATGAAGAAATTTGTGAATTTTGGTAAGTTGTGATTCATTTTTTTGATTGTTTTCTTGAAAAAAAATCAAGTTTTTACTTCTGTCAAACTTGGGACTCTTTTTATTATTGGCTAGAGAAACAGGACTTCGCATAGATTTAAATATGTTTTTTAAGTTATCATAAATGGAAAAAGAAGGGTGTGGGGGCTGACCCAGTGGGCTCGATGTTTTTGATGATGGATGTTTTTTGTAGTTTTCTTTTTGTTTTTTTAGGATTATAATTTTTCAAATAAAGCTTATTTTTTTAAAAAATCAAGTTTTTATTTTTTTTTTAAACTCAGCATCCCTATTGGCTGAGTTTGAGAGCTGGAAAGTCACTGGTTCAGGACCCCTGCTGTGTCTGATCATTTGGTAGGCACAGTGGGGTGGAGAAACCAGATTTAAGCCCAGAGTATCTTATAAACCAACCAGTCCTAACATGTCATGTGAACCTGACATTATAAGCTTGCACTGTAAAACTCTCCTGGGCCAATACTAGATAATAGCTGGAGTTTTGCTTCACAAGGCATTGATCATGTATTTGTGATTCACTAGGTTGCACAGAATCACAGAAGAGTAGAGTTGGAAGGGACCATGAAGGCCATTAGGTCCAACCTCCTGCTATTGCAGGACACCAAGTTATACCATCCCATTTAGATGACTGTCTAAATGCTTTTTGAATGTGTCCAGCGAGGAAGAGCCCATCACTTCCTCAGGGAATAAGTCCCATTGTCGTACTGCTCTGACAGTGAGGAAATTCTTCCTGGTGTCTAATCTAAATCCAATTGCTTTTAACTTAAGTCCATTATTCTGTGTCCTGTACTCTGGAATGAACTAAAAAGATCTTGTCCCACCTCTTTGTGACAGCCTTTGAGGTACTTGTACAGTTCAATCGTATCTCCCCTCAGTCTTCTCTTCTTGAGGCTGAACAGGCCCAGTTCTCTTATAGGGCTTTGTCTCCAATCCCCAAATCATCCTTGTTGCCCTCCTCTGTACCCTTTCCAGCTTCTCTGCATCTTTTCAAAACTTAGGTGTCCAGAACTAGACACAGTACTCCAGCTGAGGTCTGACTAGGGCTTAGCATAGTGAAACTAGTACTTCACGTGTTTTGGAAGTGATGCTTCTGCTAATTTAGCCCAAAATAGCATTTGCCCTTTTTGCAACTGCATCACATTGTTGGCTCATATTTAGCTAGTAATCTACAACAATCCCAAGGTCCTACAGGTACTTTGCACAATGGCATTGTCCTCCCGGGCCTCTCTCACACTTTCCAAGCATTTCCATGACTTTTTCAGAGTGAGGAAAATGAGGCTCTACATTTCAGCTATGGAACAAACTGGAATGAAAGACTCATATCGTGTTGCAATTCCACTATACTACAGCTACATTACAGTGTCACTTTGTGGTGGTTCAATGAGGGACACTAAAAGGCAGAAGAACCCCCCCCCCCCACACACACACACACACAAGAACGCATGTGAAGGAGCAGATATTAATCCCACAAGGACTCTGGAAACAGAAGCCTCTGTAAAGTGGTGGCTTAAAAGTCTCATGTAGAGAACCCCCCACCTAAAGCTGCAGATCCATTGATCAGTTTAGGAAAGAAGAGGGCAGCCTATGGCCCTCCAGCTATTGTTAGACAACAGTTCCCACCATCCTTGATCATGCTGGCAGGGCTGATGGGAGTTGGAGTCCAATACCAGGGAAGCTGCTGGTCCTCTCTCCCTGCTTTAGAAGTTCTGGTGTGAATCTGACACAGATGAGTACATAACTGATCCCAGTCAGCATGTCCCATATTCCCTTAAATCTCAGCAAGGCATGGAGCCAGCGGACCTGGGGAAACCTAGAAGGAAACACAGAAATGCAAATGTTGGCATTTACTGTCAAGTAAGAATGCTTGTGCCAGGCTTTTCCTGGGAGGTAAATTCTCTTCTGCTGGATCACTGCCAAACTGAAAATGTCTAGTATTGGGTGGTTAAGAAGAAAGCAACAACTCCCATGGCTCTGTTTTTGAGCACATTATGGCAAATTATGGTGTTCCATTACATCGTGCCTTTATTCATAGCTCTTTGATGATGGAGCCATTTGGAATGAGCAGTGCTCTGGGCTGATCCAATATATTTTGCTGCTGGAGGTGGAAACAAGCAGTGCTGCACACCCACCCAAGTCAAGCCAGGCAAGTTATTTTGGCTCAGAAGGCAGTAAATACCACAATCCCCTATCCCTGCCTTTGACAGTAAATCTAGAATAGTAACACATTAAATAAATGATACAACACCCAAGATCTGACACCCAAGATCTGCTGACATCCAAGACACCCGGACTTTGCTAATGTGGGGCCAACCTTGGTTTTGCCATGCTGCCTTGGCAGGGGCTGCTTGAATTCATTGACCTTGAATTACTCTAGAAAGAAACATCCTTCCTCCTTGGATCAGATCATTCTGAGTTGGTGGGTGGTCTAGCAGACATTTCTAATTTGAGAATGCTAAACTCCGACTCCTCTCCTGTATAGAGGTGCAAATGCATTCAAATGCTCCTTCCAAGAGACGGTTGTTTCATGCTCTACAGCATGATCTATAGGGACATAGCTCTAGTAAATTCTTTACATTTATTAAGGGATCCCTGTACTTATATATTTGGCTTTAAAAATCTAATTGTAAGTGTTATATTACTGAATTGCCTGGAGCTGGTACATTGTACTTGTTGTACTTGAAAAAAGGCATAAAGATTCAGAGGAAGTTGGAAGCCAAATGAAGATGGGAGTTTCTCACCTGATTGCTCAAGGAACAAAGAAGGCCTCTGTGGCTAGATTTTGTTAATTGGACTACAGATGAAATTTGGCCTTGCTCAGGGAGTGATGGTTTAGGTCTCAGATTTCATGTCTTTCTTTATGGCATTTTAATGTTTTTGCAACACATGTTTCATACACTATGCTTGGCCCCATCAAACATATGATATGCTTTCTTATGATAAATCCTGAACCAGTTAATGTGGAAGCTTCAGGCTGCAACCTTATTATGTGGGAGTAATATGGCACCTATCCACATCCCAATCTGCATCAAGTTATGCTAAATAGGCACAAGGCCCCCAATGTCATATAGTGTAACAAGTATGCTTTGTGAACTGGGAATGCTGGAGAAATCCACAACAGATTCAAATGAATTTGGGCTTCTATGAATCTGACCTCTGGATTCCACAGAAGCCTGGTTTTTCTGAGTTGCATAGATTGCATGGACTTGTGGGCTGGTTTTTCACTTTTTTGTGGCAAAGGGGATTCGCACTAATGCACATCAAGCAAACAACAGAATGCAGGATGCCAGGCAATCCATAAAACACTGACAAAATGGTTATAACAAAATCTGTACATTCCAGATGAAGTCAAAATGGGATTCTACAAGAGAGAAGCAGTCAAGTCTGGGGAGTTTTGAGTGTATTGGGGTGAGGGAAGAGAAGGTGGAGAACAATTCTGAGTGGATAAATGAAACTATACAGCTGGATTGAGTAATATGGAAACAACCACTAGTTTTTAAAAACCTTAACCCATCCCCTTTATTATAAAAAGTAATTTTGACTCTTACTAGTTAAATGTAGATTCTGATAGATAATGCACTGATTGTAAGATGTAATAAAAGAAGTGGACTGAAGATCCCAATATTTGGTATCTCATAGCAGCATTGATGAGGCAAATACAGCTTTTTTAGTTCTGTACAATAAAGATAAACAGATAGTCCCTGGGTTTTGAACTTCCAAGTTATGAACAACCAGTATTTATGAATGCAATGACTTCCATAAAACCTACATGAATATCTCTCATGAAAAGCCATGAATATCCCTAAGGAACTATGCAATACATTTGGCGACACATTATCAGTGGTCACATAGTTCCCGAGAGATAGTTACTGCTATCTCTAGGGAACTATATGATGTGTTTGGTGACACACGTCAGTTACAGAAAGCCATCTCCTTACAGCAAATGTTTTCCCCTTCTCCCATGAACTCTTCAACACCTCAGACAACATGTTTGCTCCTCTTCCACATAAGCCTTGTGCTCCATCAGGAACTGGAAGCTCATCAAACACTCAGCCAGGTCTGCCCCTGAACACTGAGCCACTGGGACAAATTCACCAAGGACTGAAGTGTTTTGAATGTAATAAGCAGGCACTGGACTATATTGCCCTAACAACCCATTGTCAGAGAAGATAACGAGGGACTGAACTTATATTAAAATTTAAGATGAACAGACAATGAAGCTCGAACCTACATTAAGCCAGGCAGAAGAGGTAAGTTTCAACCATTTTTTAAAATACTGTATACCTAAATGCAAAAACACATACATATAAATTTGTTCTGTCTCTTCAGTACCTGTAAGTTACTTTTTATTACTGTTATTACTATCAGTATTACAATGTTGCATTGTGTTTAAGATGTTTTAGTGAATTTGGAAGTGTTTCTTAAATGTTATATAAGCATAGAAATAAGGGCGGCTTATTTTATATTGTATGTTTGTATTTTATTCTAATGTTTACATTTTTAATTTATGATTATAATTATTTAATTTATTGTTGTAAGCCGCCCCAAGGCGAATGGGGCGGCATAAAAATGTTTTAATAAATAAATAAAAATAAATAAATAAAATATATGTGTCTACCAAGACAAACATCGGGCTTATTCATGCAATCTCACTTAACACACACATTCAACTAAAGGACATTCTCAGATATGGAACTTGTTCTTAACCTGGGGATTACCTGTGTAAGAACATATAAAGTATATGTTAGGACTCAGTAACGGGGTCCTACTTCACAGGAGAGAGTCCTTTGTTTTAAGGTGTACTCTGTTTGAAGGGTCACCTGGTCCACATATGGTTGTTCAAGAAGAAACAAGAAGAGAGAGCAGGACCTTGGAGTTGCTCACCAGCTGTTAACACCAAAGAGCAGACTGAGCATGTGCACAGGTCAGTTGGCCAGCATCTTCACCAGTGCAATGAAATGCAGTGGATTTCTATTTAAATCATTCTAAATGCAGGTGCGTGTGTATACATAAATTAGCATAAGCACATTTCAAGCAAACCAGTGCCCACTTGTTTCTTTGATTTTCCTCTCTCCCTTCCTTCCTGTAGTGATGCATTCTCTCTCTCTCTCCCTCTCTCCCTCTCTCTCTCTGGTGATGTACAAGTGAGCAATCTATTAGCAATAGTTCTGCAAGGTCTCAAGCAGAGGGTTTTTTCTCCCCACCTGCCACCTGACATCCTTTTAAACTGGGGATGCAAAGGATTGAATCTGGTCCTTTTACATGCCAAGATCTGCAATCCATGAGAAATATGATCTATATTGAGCAAATCATTAGCATCCCCATGGCAAAGAGGTAAGTTTCAACTAAGGGCCTCTAAACACTAGTATGTTGGAATAATAGTTCTAAAATTGTTAGTGGGCAGTCTGGTATAGCTGAAACACTGGAAGATCTCCAAACAACTGGCAACCAAAAATAATATTTGAAAATAATATTTATTTATATAGCACTTTATTTCAAAGTGCTACACATAAGGTATAGGAAAGGAGAGGTGGTGACTTTAAGAATTCCTTGCTGAAGCCACGGAATTATTTTCCCAAGGAAGGAAAAAGGAACCACAAAATAATCTTCTCAATGGTTACGTATGCAAGATCAGATCTTACATTCCTGCTTAATGGTACATATTCAATAAATGTAAGATAAGCAAAATGTCAATATAATGTATGCATGTGCCTTGCAGAAATAGTTTCTCAATGAATAATCAGCTTATTATGTAGGCATTAGGGACAACGTTTTCAGTGTTTAAACAGAACTCGGTCCCAGTATAGGAGCAAGAATGGCACTCTCTTTTTTGAGTGTTTGTTGCCCTTTCTTCATACACAAGATAACTCAGACAAGATGGTCTTTCAATCCAACCGCTTCAGCCTGGAATAGCTATTTCTGCCACAGTCCTACCATTTCTTTGCTGCTTTTTAATTTCAAACTTGAAACTCTTTTGTTTTGTTGAAACTGTTGTTCCAAGAGTATATGAATCCCAGGTTTCATGTCCTCAAAAGGTCATTTAGGGCCCCAAGTCCAGCCTGCCTATTCAGTGCAAGAACCCTGTGCCTAGTCTCTGTTTCAATAGTTTCAGCAATGGACAGCCCATTCCCTCCCTAGGCAGCTGATTCCATTTCCTCATTGCTCTGAGCACCAGGAAGTTTTTTTTCCCTAATGTTCAATCAAGATCTGCCTTGCTGTGAATTAAGTTCATTATTTTGTGCATTACAGACCTGGAGTTACAGAACAGGCTGTGGCCCTCTGATGTGTCAGCCCTTTAGGTATTTGAAAAGAGAGAGAATCTTCCTCAGTCTTCTCTATACCTAGTTCCTACTTTTCTTCACATGATTTGTTTTCTAGTGCCCTGATCACCACTGTTGACCTTCTTTGAACTCTTTCCAATTTATCTGACGTCATCTTAAAGTGTCCAGACCAACACACAGAGTAGAATGGACAGAGTCCCATTTCCTGGGCTTTTGAAGCTATACTTCTATTGATGCAACCTAGGTTTGTATTTGCCCTTTTTTGCAACCACATCACACTGCTGACATGTTCAGTTTATGACCAACTGCATCTCAAGTTCCTTTTCACATACTCTATTGCCAAGTCCACTATCCCCCATCTTGCACTTGAACACTTGGTTTCTGATTCCTAAAGAAAGGACTCTAAACTTGTTTACAACTGAACCCTGCAGCACGTCACTCAATTCCTCTCTCATGTTTGAGAAGGAACCATTGACAAGCACTCTGAGTATCCTTCTCCAGCCAGCTGTGGAGCCACCTAGTACTAGTGGCTTCCAGCCCACATTAACTAGCTAGCCAATCAGAAGGTCATGGGGTATTGTGTCACACATCTTGCTGAGGTCAACCTAGATTGTCCACTGCTTTTCTGTGTCCATTAAGGTTTTACTTGATCGAAGAAATGAAGTAAGATTAGTCTGGCAAAACTTTTTGACAACTTCTTGATGCTGGTTTCCAGTGCCCAGTGTCCTTTGGGAAAGGGAGCAAACAAGAATAGAGAACGTGCTTAAAATTGGAACAAATGTCTTTTGAGCTTCAGATAAGCTCCTTCCCCCATTCCCTTTTTGTTCATGCTTTGGGATTAGCCTGGGCACACTGCCGATTATTAAGACAAATCTCCTACAAATCCTTTATTTACTCCTCACTTTTCTAAGTATACCTCAGATCTTACATTTGCCTTCCTAAAAGAGTTAGGATCTCCAGTTTACTTATGGCATATTCCTATAACAGCCCAACATCTGAAGGACCACAGGATTCTGTTCTGTTCTGTTCTATTTTATTTGGAATCCCAGTAATGAGTTCCTTTGACTTCAGATGGCCACCTGACCTGGCACAGAAAGAACCCTATAGCTGTTTTCCAAGGAGTGAAATATACTGGTGGGAGGGGAGAAATATACTTTATGGGGCAAGAAGGAAAAGGAAATGAAGCCATCCACCTATACCAATTCTTCCCACCACCAGAGGCTTCTTCCCTCTCCCCACATTGGAGCTTTATCTAGATAGAGGAAAACAGACATCTAGCTAAAATACAAGGCATGAAATGCAATGGCAGAAATGGCCAGTGATACACCTCACTCTTGTCACGGGATGCTTGCAAGCCTCTGCAGTTTGTGCAGAGGCTTATGCGCACCTGTCACCAGACCAATCAGACTGTGCCCTTAATCTCTACCTCTCAATGTCTTCTCATAAGCCCATCCCAAGGCAGACTGAACCATGGCCTGGCTTCAAACACCAGAGCCCCTGAACCCAGCTGCTGAGAAGACAAAGCTAATTTCCCTACTTCTGGCTCCCTCTTCATCCACATTTTCTACCATGTAGATGTATAGTTGGCTTGTTTTGATTCACAGGTGCTCTACCACTTTCCCACATTAATAAGTGCTTATTTTAAATTCTTGCTTCTATTCAAGAAATACCCCTGTTCCTCCTTCTCTCTCTCTCTCTCTTTCTCTCTCTCTCTCTCTCTCTCTCTCTCTCTCTCTCTCACACACACACACACACACACACACACACAGAGAGAGAGAGAGAGAGAGAGAGAGAGAGAGAGAGAGAGAGAGAGAGATTGGAGTCCTACCACCAGACAACCTAGTGTGAAAGGGTCCCTTACTGAATGCAGATCTTGAGAATATGCACAGACTTGTACAAGGAGGACATTCATGTCAAAGCTCCTGTACATCATCATCATCATCATCTTCTTGATATACAAGGAAGATCCAGGAAGATCAGAGATTCTGTATGTCCATACAAGTAATACATAAACAATGGTTAGAATGGATTCAGTACAGTTCACAGTTTTGTTGATAAAAACACACAAAAGCCAGAGAGAACTACATTTTCTTAAATGCTTATAAACTCCTGATTTACCACAGGGAGAATTTCCATCTCAGCAAACCAACTCTGAAGCTAGATCATGTGACCAAATTCTGGGCTCTCTTTAGTATAAAAACAAATACATGAATGTCCACAGAGTGCTTATTTAACTTCATGTTGACTCTCCTCACAGATAATGCAGGGGGTGCGGCAGGCAAATGTAAAGTATGTCAACATCTCAACTAGGGGTGTGTCAAGAAGCAGCATTGCGAAGGACCACTTTCTCTTCATACCTGCAAGGGCCTACTACACACTCTGTAAAACCAAACCACAGCAAACAAACAAGTAAAACCTTAACAGATGTTTCACTAGAGGCAAACGTCACTGAGTTGATTGCTCCCACCTCTCTGGTCCTCACATGTGCTCCAGAGAATCATCCTGGTGACGACAGAACCTCCAAGAACACTTTGGCGTACAGAGGTTTTGCAGAGTCAACCCTAGGCCTGTGTATTCTCAGGACAAGCCATTTCTGCTCTTGGAAATGCACACGGAAGGGGCAGAAAGCTTGCTTTTGAATAGAGATGGGATTACTGCACAACCATTATGAGATTACCAGAACTTTATCAGCCAACCAGATGAACCTGGTTCCCTGGCTAGCTAGCATTTTGCTGATTTTGGAAAGGTGCCCAACTCCTTTGCAAAGAGTTGTGAAGAACGAAAAGCTGCTTGTGGGATTTACGTTCATCTCATGGGAGATCAAGCCTTTGGTATTCAGCACCGGACTCTCACAGACTGCATTCTTAACTTCTGACCCCTACACTTGTATTAAAAATGGAAACTTATCACATGCCTTGTATCATGTACAGACACCTTCTTTTATTATTGTCAGTGTTGCAATGGGCGAACTAGATCTGCCAGGCCCAAACTGAGCTAATCTTGGTTCTGGTCATAGCTGAACAGGGAGGTGCAATGCCATCTTTGAATGTGGAATTCTAGTTAAGCTTCAGAAGTCTTCTAGTCTCTGTTCCTGTGCTCAGGTAGGAAAAAATACATCAAAAACCTCCCCTGCGAGAGGCTTATCCAACTTATTTCCAAAAATGCAAATGACAATACTTTGATTTTCTCCTATAAACTGAACTCTTGAGCTTTAATGCACCTTGTAAAACTTGAGCTACTAGAATCAAGTAGCAGTATTTACAAGATCAGAGGCACTGCATGAGTGTATCTAATTCACAAGATAAGAAACGTACAGAGATACCTTTAGGGTTTTGTGGCTTGACTGAGTACAGACCCACTAGCAGCAATGGGAGAGCTGCATGGATTCTCACACAAGCAGGTCCTAGATCTCTCATGTGAAGAGTATACAGGTGTCAGGAGGAGGAGTGGCCCAGAATGGCTATGAATGTGGCCCAACACAAAATTGTTAACTTACTTAAAACATTATGAGATTTTTTTTTTTGCAATTTTTTTGGAAACCCCTTGTGCAGTTCACGTGTTTCAACTACTTTAATCGAACCAAATATTGATGCATTAGTTTCTCATATACAATGTCAGATATTCCACTAGTTTTACATTGCCCTCTTCTGCTCAACAATTTTGAAAGACTTTCCAAACAGGGTGCTGCATAATTAGGATTATTATGTGAGGACTTTTTTGCTTATCTGTTATGGCAGATATCACAAAAATTATGCACAGAGCTTTTTTAAATTTTTGCTCATCAGCTTTCATTAGTGTTTGTGTATTTAATGTGTGGCCCAAGACACTTTTTCTTCTTCCAATGTGTCCCAGAGAAGCCAAAAGGTTGGACACCCCTGGCCCACAGGAAGAATAATGCACCAAGCAACTGGCTATCCATTAGCAGGTCAGGAAAGAACTGCTACAGTAATGCCAAGAGTGCAGCTTTCATAACTGTATTTAGAAAAGGTAGACAAAGATTGCTGATATAACTAGTTCACAAGATTTGTTTATTGTTGGCAACTAATGCAAGGATTCTGCAGAAGAACAGAAACCATACATTCAAATCTCTAAAGACCCAAGTGAATAACACAGGAATAACTTTCCTTATTCTTGCCACATCTCCCCAACCACCCACAAATCCTTAGGTCTCTGTGACAAAATAACACTGGAGTTGGCCTCATTGGGACTTGATCCCAGTACGCTGTTGAGTTGCAGCTGGACAATTGCCATTATTACCTGACATTTAGTAATATCAATCACATGCTTGAGCCTGAATGGAAGACAGAAGTTGTACAGGCTGTGGCTGGAGATGTTGCAGTCTAAAGTGGACAGGTCAACTGTGAAAGGTAAGGAATAGGTTTCATAAATCAGAAGAAAGGATAGGAATAAGGGATGGAGATAAATGTGAAAATAGCACAAGAATAGATGCCATTATGGTGACGTGTAAATGTTTCACTAGGTCTTGAGAAGAAGGAGTGATGGCTGGTCTTCTATCACTCTCCATCCTAAGGTTAGAATGGAAGAAGGAGCGAAAAAAGGAGAAAGTGCAGAGCAGAGAGAAAGTGTCATGAATGATCATGTAGGTATCTTGTGGATATCTTGGGCAGGCTGAAGACAAAAGTTTGAGGCTAAAAACAATCAGCTAGGAAACAGGGACAATCTGATGTCTTCCCTCAGCAAGAATTTATGCAGAGTAAGAAAAGGTAGCAGCTGTGAGAGCTTTTGTCAGTTAGTGCCACTGAATTGCTCCTGTGGGGTCACCCAGCTTTCCAGGCCGGGAGGATTATGCCCCAGGTGGAGATAATTTGCCTTATGCCACACCCTCCAATACAAGAAAACAGTTTGTTGATCTCAGAGTCTAAACCATGGGCCCTCAAACTGCAGCCCGCGGGACAGATCTGGCCCTCCATGCCCGTCCATGCAGCCCACGCCACCGCCCGCATGTGGGCGGGAGGTGGTGGCTTGCTCGCTCGGAGATGGTTTTGAACTCGCTGAGAGATCTCCGAGTGAGCGAGAACCCGCCGCCTCACCGGCCAGTGCGCCCAACCCCACCCCTCACCAGCCCGTGTGTGTACTGCCGCCTTTCAACTGGCCCCTTATTGAAAAAGTTTGAGGACCCCTGGTCTAAACCCTGGTTAGACATAAGGCTGCTAACACAGACTCTGCCACAGCATTGATTACTGTTAGAATTTTTGAGTATCTTTTTTCCCCACAACTAATATGTGTCAATCTAGTTTATACCACACCTCAATGAAGTTGTATAAAACTTAGCTAGGTATTGCAAAAGGTTTTATTTTGTTTTTAAACCAGCATACCATGGCTTCCCCTTTTTGCTTTATTCAGAAACAATTTGAAAAGAAGAACAGAGCTTATAGCTAATGACAGTAATCTTAACAAGAATGATGGAACATTAGATTGCCTTATAATTACACTTTTCCAGTAATTGATTTTTAGTTGACTAAAACTGTCATATATTTCCTTTCCCTGTCTCATCAGTAAGATATTTACTGAAGATCTATCAGTAAGATATTTAGCACTGATTTTGTTCACAAGATCTGCTTTGATGATTGTTTGATTATGCCTACTAAATTCACAGTGGCTGATTACTTGAAACAGCAGTTTTTAATTGAATGTTTAAGGTGTTCAGCAACTATGACTGAGGCCATCTTTACACATTACAGTTTTTTTACACAAATATCATGTGAAAAGAAAGCTTTATGCAGTGTGGACACATTACTGATGATGAGCACAGATCTGTATTTTTATGCTGTTACTTCCTAGTACTACCTTCTTGAAATAATATTAGATGTGCTTTTTCTTACATGATTTGAATTTGTATAAGGAAGCCATACTTTCTGAACCAGTGTTGAACAATACACTTGGTTCTACATTTTCCATCATATGATGCTATGTCAAAGACAAGACTTTTCTGGACTAGCAAAAGTGGCCATGGATTGCGCAGGAAAGACAGGAGAGAAAAGAAACATAGGAACAGAGTGAGTCAGAAGGAGCCTCCCAGGCCATCTAGTCTGACCTCCGGCACCAGCCGGCTCCGCTCACGACATGCTCGCCATGTGCATGTCCAGCCTATCCTTGGACACCCTCACCGATGGGGCCTCAACGACCTCTCGTGGAAGCCCATTCCACACCCTCGGGGTCCTAACTGTCCGGAAGTGCTTCCTGGTATCTAAATGGAACCTTGCCTCCCTGAGCTTTGCTCTGTTGGAGCGCATCCTGCCTTCCTCTGCAGGGGAGAACAGGTCTCTACCCATCTCCATGTGACATCCCCTCACATACCTGTTTGTCGCCAACATTATTTTATTTATTTATTAAAACATTTTTATGCCGCCCCATTCACCGAAGCCTCTGAGTCTCCTCTTCTCCAGGCTGAAGAGACCCAGTTCCCTCGGTCTCGCCTCTTACGGCATCCCCTGCAACCTGGCCACCAACCTTGTGGCCCTACGCTGCACTGACTCTAACCTGACTATATCCTTTCTGTAATGAGGGGCCCAAAACTGAGCACAATACTCCAGTTGCGGGCGCACCAGAGTTGTATAGAGTGGGAGTAATACCCCTCTCGATCTAGAAGCCACTGGCTATGCAACCAAGGGTGGCGTTCGCCCTCTTGACCACCGCATCACACTGCTGACTCATGTTTAGCCTGCAGTCAACCAGTACCCCGAGGTCCCTTTCACAAGTGCTGCTCTCCAGCCACTTGTCCCCTAACCTGTACTTATGACAGCTATTCCTATGCCCCAAGTGCAAGACCTTGCACTTATCCTCATTGAACGCCATCCTGTTGTTCAACTTGAACAACTTGACTTCCAGCTCATTAACATTTAGTGGTAGGAACAGACCCCACCATTCTCCTTCGCCTCTAAAAGACTTGTGCATCTGGGGGATTTGGGAGCCTGACCATAGAGTCATCAAATAAAAAGCAGGCAAGAGAGTAACAAACCCACCAAACAGACTAAACTAATATTCTGGGAAGCAGAGTTCTGATGTCATACAATGAGAATGCATTTTCATTTTCTGTTTTGTTTGGCTGACTTGTAAAGTACATTTTCTTGAAAAGCTGTAACAGCGACCACAGTTTTTGTTCTTCTGCCTATTTTATTTAAGCACACACAATGATGGAACTGGTACTGAAATCTGAAAGTTAGGCACATTCTGTCTGTACATTTCTGCTGGTGTAGGAAAAGATACAAGCTATCATGAAGCTTGTATAAATTTGACACAGCCTTTGCTTAGGGAGCCCATATGTCATATTTTACAAAGGATAATCCTTTATTTCATAAGGAAAGCTGGATCAGGATCAGAGGAAAGACTGAAAATTCATGGAAGACTCCCCAATAATTTAAGATATGCAGATGATCCCATATCACTGGTAGAGAGCAGCAGCAAACAGGAACCCCTCCTGATGAAAGTCAACAAAGCAAATGTAGAAGCAGGACTGCGGCTTAAGAAAACAAAGGTCATTACTCCAGAGCTGTACTGCTAACAAAGAAAAATGTGAAACCATGAAAGATTTTACGTACCTTGACTCAGTCATCAATTCAAATGAAAACAGCATCCAAGAAATGAGAAGACTGAGACTGGGAAGGGCAGCAAGATCATCAAGTGTAAGGATGCTTCACGGGAGATCAACACCAAAATCATCCAAACTATTGTATTCCTGATCCCTATGTATGGATGTGAAAGCTGGAGAATGAAGAAAGCGGACAGGAAGAAAATGGATGCATTTGAAACATGGCGCTGAAGGACAGCTTTGCAAATACCCTGGACCAACAGAAAGATGAACAAGTGGATCCTAGATCAGATCAAGCCAAAACTTTCCTTAGACGCAAACATGAGGCTGTCATACTTGGGCACATCATGAGAAGGCAAAACTCCTTGGAGAAGATAAGCATCATAGGGAAAGTCAAGGCAGAAGAAGAAAAGGAAGACTAAATATGAAATGGGTTGACTCCATTAAGGACGCCACAGACTTAAATTTGGAATTGCTGGCAGTGCTGTCACAGATAGGACATTTCGGAGTGCTTTCATTCATAGGGTAGCCATAAACTGGAGATGACTTGATGGTACATAACAACAACAATCCCCCGAAGTGTTCCTTGTTTGAAGGTACTCATAGGAAGGGAAAGATGGGAGCCTGCTATTTCCCATCCACAGTTAGCACCTGGACTGCAGAGAGGTCAGTGTCTTCCTCACTATGGTGAGACATATTCCTTCTGTTTAAATTATGCAATTGTTCCTAAATTTGCATCTTTAGACATCAATTAGTAGATGTAAATGTTATGCCAAATGATGCCCCGCTTTGTCCTCTTTTTTGGTGGCTGCAATCTGTGCTCTGAGTTAATAACCCTGCTTTGAGACAAAACCCCAAACTTCCTTTTGTGTCTTCTCCTTACATGGCTCCCAGTGAAAGTTGTTCTCATTCTCTTCATACAGGGCAGTCACAAGTGGATGCATGATGTCCTTGTGGCTTGTTTTGTAATGAATAAACATTTCAACACACTCCAGTGCAAAATACAAACCAACCTGGAAGGGAATATACAACTTTCCCTGTCCACACTGGGTGGAAAAGGATCCTGGTTACTGTGTGATGGCTGCTTCAACACTCACTTTGGCTGCACCATCACAGTTCTGACTATGCAGTTGTCTACTTCACCCTGACACCCTTCACTCTTGCTGGAAAGCAACTCCCATCATCCCCAACACATTTGGAGGACACCAGATTCAGAAAGGCAGACCTAAAGTTTTTTGCCAATGTGATGAACTGAGCCTTCCATGCCCCTGCTACTGAGAAATTTGTGGCTTAAACCCACATATAAGCCCATGACATGCTTAGAGCCACCATAAGGGATTTTTAAGGCTCTTGCCATATGCTAAGCAGTTTTCAGTTTTCACCTTCTGTTTCTTTCAAATTGTAACCCCTTTCTGAATGTATAGTCCCCCATTCTTGGGATCTTGGCAAGTAGGTAAGTCCGGAAACCACACAGAGAAAAATCCATTATCACAGGTTAGAATCAAACATTTAAGGTTACAAATGGACAATCCTTTAACTACTTGTCATCATTTCCCAGCCAGAGGAGGAGAATATCTGAACCCTTCTTGGTGCCTGACTGCGGAGCAGAAACACACATAACCATCTAAGACCTAAGACCATTAGGCCTAGAGCTGCTTTCTCCAACCTTCTGCCCCCAGTTTTTTTACTTCAACTTCCATTGTTCCTGATCATGGGCCATGCTGTATGGGGCTGATGGGAGTTATACTGTAAAACCTCTAGAGGACACTGAGGTGAAGATGGCTAGTTTAGAGACTAAGGTTTTTTTACTTGAGGATTTCAACCCACTACTTTACTGAAACTTTTGATTCCAATTTTTTGAGAGATTAAGATCAGTTCTTTTCATATGTTTGCCCCCCTCCACAGGTTTTTCTCTCCCTTTTGTTATGTTCCATTACCACTAGTTTGTGCTGTGGTACAGAGGAATTGTGCAAATACACCAGGGCAGAGGTGGCGGATTACTGCCATTCTGATATACCAAACTTTCCTTAGTAGGAAAAATGCTATATAACAGACATTCCTTATTAATAAAAAAATCTGATTGCAAAACTCTGAAAAGGCCCTGGAGAAACTGCTATGGGTTTGACAAACACACAATGAATGCCTCATATAGAAAGGCCGTAACTGTGAAACCCTAGGCATCTTTAGAAGAATAAAGTCTCACAGCATATTTCTGTCTAAACATATATGGACTGCACCTTGAAATGACTTGGCTTCACTACTATTTTGCTGCAGCGCAGCAGCAAGTAACTATTTATGATCACAGTTCTGTGGAAAGAGCAAGGGTGCAGACCTGGTGGTCTTTCCTTTAAGAAGGTATGCTGCTCCGTGCCCATCTGTCCACTCCCTATGTTTTCTCTTACGAGTCACTGTGGGACTACAGATAGTGGGTCAAAGTGGCCTCTGGCTGCATTGCACTGGTCTGGGCCTTGAGCCAGAGCCTGTTTTGAAGCATTTGTACTGGACAGCTCTGCCCCTCCTTAAAATTGCCTCACAAAACAGCTGCACACAGCAGGAGACAAAACCAAGAGTCTCTAGGGGAGGGGGATGCTCCAGAGAACATGGTTTACTCAGTCCCTTGCATCTTTCTTGGCCCTCTTTGAAGAGGACAGCAAAAAGGGAAGCTGAGTGCAGCAGAAAGAGCAGCCACGCACCCAAGAGAGTGACACTGCTATACTGAAAGCCACCCCCTTCTCCCATGCAGCAGGACCAGCTGTTTCCAGCACTCAGAAGTAAAGAAGCTAGCCTCACATCCAAACATGCTCAAATATAGGTGGCCAACCTGCAGCACTAGGGTGGCCGCTTACATATTGCGAAGAAAAAGGAAATGCATTGCCCAAAAGGAATACAAAAGAGGGCATCCCTTTGCATAAGATTTCCAGGTGCTAATTTATGTGCATTAATACACATTCAGAAATAACAGCTATGATTTGAATTAAAATGCCATATCTCATCATAACAGGGAAGACTAGCCAAAGCAAAATGTTCAGGCACTATTTTGTCCAAATATTTTAAGGCCTGCTCCAACCTTTCCGTGTTTTTATTCAGTGAGTAAAGTCACAGCTCTGTTTACTATTTCAGTTAGCCAAGTTGCTAGCCATAGATCTGTGAAAGCTGATACACCATCCGAAGTAGGGACTTCCTTTTAAAACCTTTTAAAAGAAGGTTTAAATTATTACTGTGGTGGAGAAATGCTTACTGCCGATAGGAAAACAAGATGTATAGTGTAACAGTGATTGAGCCATAGCATGTCCTGTCCAAAGCAAACAACATGAGCAGTGACAAGAGCTCATGTTCTTTCTTGATTTGCACTCCACCTCCCACTGCCCTTTTGTTTAATTGTCACTCCTAGAACAGCACAGGACAACGCATGATGCAGTTTTTAAGGACAAGTGAGCAAGTTGTATTAGTCTGGGACTACAAAAGCTGGCAGAGCATCTTTCCTGCCATGAAACTATTCAAACACTGCAACCAACGTCTGAGACATGTTTCCAAGTGTCTCCTCTGAAGCTCAGAAAGTAGCAGCTGCAGAGGGGCCTTCTTAGCAGTGTCTCCCAATTACGGGAACCTCTCTGCGTGGAGGTCTGCATGGCACCAACATTGCCATCTTTTCAGCAGCTAGTTAAGACTGTTCTCTACTCCCAGCTATTTAATGGCATTTATGTCAGCTGTTTCTATCAAGTCCACTACCTTATTGCATTGTTTTTAGCTATTTACATTGTTTCAAGTGTTGTATGTTGAGATTTTTATGTTTTTAATTGTCTTGTATTTATGGTTTGCAATTTTTGTGAATTGGCCAGAGAGCTTCAGCTATGAGAAGTACAGAAACTGCAAAAACACAAGAAGAATATAGATGCTATCTAAGACTGGGATGTTGGCTTCAACAGCACCTAAGACAGGGGCCTTCAGTCCTATCCACCTGGTCCCCTACAGATGTTTGTTTGTTTATTATTAAACTTGTATACCAGTCTAAAAGTCCGCCAGGTCTATAACTTCCACAATCCCTGACCAATGGTCAATTATGACCAATTTTGGCTAATGCTAGCTCAAAATATCTAATCCTGGTCTATTAGAAGGACTTCCACCAGATGGTATTTCTGGAGCTCAGATACAAAGGAAGAGTTTGTATTGGAGGAAGGTATGAACCATCCTGTTTAGGGATCACACTAGACAATTCTGCAATGATTTGCACGACTAGGGCACAATGATATTTGTTTTCTAATGATCTATAAAGTATGGTTGTCTAGAATCCAAGTCTTTGTTCAGAAGCTTACAGAATACTGGACACAACTTATACACTACTTCTGTATATGGACAGAATTATGCCCTGGGTTACCTCTGGTTTAGTGTTAGTTGACCTTTAGTCATGTGGTTATATCACTGCAAAGCCAGGAGTTTTGGGAGAGTTTTGGGAGAGGAGTTTTGGAAATGAAGATCGATTCGCAGAAGCCCTCCAGTGCTTTCAAAAAAGGCAAAAAGATAATTTTTGTTCCAACAAGGTGATTGGAATCTGTATTTTAAATTTGGACACAACTGTTCCATTATCTTATTTCTTTTACAAGTGGATCACAGGCACAAAAATGAAGTTTGCTTCAGGTAAACACCACGAGTCTGTTTATTAGAGTCAATGCAAACATTTCTCGGTGTGTTTATTCAGCCTGAACTTTTATTCAGAAACGTTTGCACCATCATAAGCAGGAAGCTACTACAGAACAGAAGACATTCCAGCTGTTATTTCAGTAATAGGTATATCGCACCATTTTTGCTGCAAGGAACCCAAGACAGCTTATCCAAGACAGTAATCTTTCCTTTCTCCATGTTATCCATGCAACAATCTTGTGGGGTAGGTTCAGCTGAGTGTGACTGGCTCAAATTCAACTGGTGAGCTTCATGGCCAAGTCCCAGCTGGAATCCTAGTCACAGTCCCATTCTAATCACTATCCTATGCTGGCTCCCATCTTGAACATTACCAACATGTTCACTCAACATATTTACTCAAGGGATCTGCATTAAATTCTGGCAGGTGAGAGATCAACAGATTCCTGTCCAGGAAAAGACAGTGGAATCTTTTCAGTTTCACAACCAGCACAGAAAGTCCTGCTTGGCCATCAACTAATCCTGCTTTCCAACCTAATCGAATTAATAAAAGGGAGGGTGATTGGGGAGGCTGCTTGTGGAACACTCCAAGGTCTGAAGATTCTATTCATAGGAGTCTGGTAGTACATTTTGCATGTGGAACACTCCAAGTCCACCTCCAGTTTAACAAAGACCAGGTAGCAGGAATCTCTTTGCCCAAGATCCTCCATTGCTGCTGACAATAGGTGAGCAGGTTAGGGTGCCAGATTCTAAGATGGCCACATCCCCTTTTCTTAACCCTGCACCTCTTTCCCTGCCACTGATCATTTGGTGGTTTCTTGGCTTTTCTGAAATCGCTCTCCATTTCTGAAGGATTGAAATGATCTTTTGCCTTCAGTCTCACCCACCACTGGAGAGCAGCCCCAAAGAGTTTAATGAAAATTGAAAATGGCCCTCAGGATGAAAGAGGTTCAACTCCCCAGGCTAGATGCACCGATGCTTCTGACTTGATGTAGGGCAGCCTCATGAGATCCACAGTCAATTCTTACAGCTCCTCAAGGACAGAATAACAAAAGACACTTAGCACCAAGGAGAAGTGACTAAATGTTTGCACTGATAGATTTAAAGCACATAATGTGAGTGAAGCTCAGATTTACCATCTTTCTGCTTTTCCTTTCTGTTTGCAACAAGCACTCAAAGGATCCATTTATAAAGTCAAATATTGACCATGGTATTTCTCAGGTCCTGGAAACATTCACAGTACACATTTTGAGCAAATTCAGACATATCTCCATCGCATTTCCTGTTTATGCAGAGACCTTATCATATGACACACCATCCCCTGCCCTTAAACAAGTACACATGGACAATTTTTACTGTGAGAACTGAACACATAACTTTCCTTGCAACAGTGCCATGGACTTCTGGATACTTTAGCTATTGCATCCTCCTAAATGTCTCAGTCTAGGGTAGGCCATATGCTGGCCCTCCATTAGGGCTAATCTGCTAATGGCAGTGGTGCTGCAGCTGAATCCCATCACCACTGTCATCTCCCAAAATATTCCAAAGCAATGCTGCTTGGAGCAAGAGGCTGGGTAAAACAAGCTGTGGACCTCACTAGGATACCAAATGCATCCCATCCCTTTACAGATTTGGTCATAATTAAGCACACTTCCTGCCAGAGAGAACTGCTGCTGAGCTGAATCAAACTTATTTCTGAGTAAACATGGCTAGGATAGCAAGGTTGAAAAAGTGGAGAGGAAAAGAACATGCCTAAGTTATGGAACGCGCTCCCCAGAGAGGTCCGCCTGGCACCGTCATTATTTGTATTTCAGTGCCAGGCAAAGACCTTTATTCAAGCGGCATTTTAACTGTTAACATTATTGGTTTTATTTGGCCAGGGCAGCTTATTTTATATTGTATCGTTGTATTTTAATTTAATATTTATATTTTTAATTTATATTTTAACTTGATGATGTGAGCCGCCCCGAGGCTTCGGCGAATGGGGCGGCATAAAAATGTTTTAATAAATAAATAAATAAATGCTGCACCCTAAAGGAGAGGCCTTGCTTGCCATACTGTAGCCTAGTGACACTCATTTGGTCATAGCACCAACAATGGCTTTTTGTGGCACCCACTATCTGGAATAATCTATTCATTGAGGTTTGGTGGGCTCCTAGTGTGGACTGTTTCTTCAGACAACTTAAGATGCATTGGTTTGTATTTTCCACAGCACTAGCATTGCTAACTACCCTTGATTATTCCTTTTAAACAATAGCAAAGTTGTTGTTTAATCCATGCCTTTCTGCTTTCCTGGTTGGTTTGATGCTATTTGTAAAAGTTCAAGATTTGGAATTTGTTTATTTTTAGATGAAAATCAATGTAGTGATCTTCTGAAATGAATAAAATGCCTTGTACCTGTAATATCTATGCACCTAGTTCAGTCAATGAGGGCATATCATGAAGTGCTCTCCATGGCTGCTTCATAAGTACTGCATTCCCTTCCTCTGCAGGCTGAGCCTTTCAGAAAAGCCTCAAGGCATTTCTAACATGGGCAGCACCGAGTGAGGATGCATGAGACTTTGTGGTACGAAGTTAGCACTCAAGAAATGAAGCATTCAAGCAATGAAGTTGTGCTAAGTTAGTACTGAAGAAACCAAAGGTTGAGCTCTTAAGAATCTGCTGCAGACAATGCACAGGCTGGGGGAAATGGAGTCCTTCAAGCAAATTCTGCATGCATTTGGACCCCACATATGGTGAAGGCATTTCAGAGTTGCTCTGTGTCCTCTGGATTGCCAGGACAAGGATGGATGTTTTAGTGGTAACATGTACACTGGACTTCAGTTTTCTAACTCATCGGTCAAGAACAGATTGCCACACATTTTCTCCATGTGTACACTTCTCCCTATTGGAAACTGCAGGGCTGAGTAACTGTCTTCCTTTCAAAAATAGTGAATGTTTGCCATGTCCAAGAACTTGTGCATCTCAGTATAGCTGTTTCAACCTCCACTCCCACTCAAACCACCAGAGAAAGTAAGGGAAGATGAAGTCGCTTCTGCTCAACAGAATATTCTACAGAATTGTTCAGAAGCATGGTATGTGAATAGGTGCAATAGTTTTTCGGTGCCAGGTGAAGACCTTTTTATTCAAATGTTATTTTAATTGTTAATATTATTTATTCATTTTATTCTTTGGCCAGGGTGACTTAATTTATATTGTTAATTTATATTGTTAATTTATATTTTTCTATTTTGAAGTTTATTTATGGTTGTGAGCCGCCCCGAGGCTTTGGTGAATGGGGCGGCATAGAAGTCTCCTAAATAAATAAATAAATAAATAAATAAATAAATAAATAAGTAGTGCCATATCACTCCTTAAAAGATAAAGGTTTCTGATATTAAATACGCAACAACAATGTGGGGTGGGGATATGCACAGATGCACATGCATTTGTGTGGTAGAATTGGTGAGAGGGAATGCTTAGTACTTCTGTTCCCATCAACTTTCTCTTCTGAAGAAGCTCTCCATAAGATCTCACATTCTGTCTGCTTGCACACATATACCTCACCAATACAGCAAAAATCTAGTCCAGTATGGATGGGAACAATTGCCAGGACAGATTTTTCTAGGGGAGAACTAACAGGTTGAAGAAAGGCGTTCAGTCCTGCCCAATGGGGCCATCTTTGAATTGGAACATGTAGTTCTGCCCTAGAAGGCCACACCAACTGACTGAACACAGTTGAAGTGTTGGAGACTGTGTTTCAGCCATTTGTTTGTATGAAAGGTGATCACACCCTGATCCTTTTTCACAGTGGGATTTTAAATGCAAGAAACAGGCTAATAGAGTTGGTGGGGGAAAGCCAACATGTCAGTATCCAGAAGTTTTGGCCTACAGTTCCCATCATCTCTAGCCAGCATAACCAATGATAAGGGATAATGGAAGATGCAGGCCAGAACTTCTGGAGGGCCAGTAGCTGCTCACCCTTGTAATAGACTTATGAACTAACTTTCACATGCAAATCACATGCTGTTGTCACAAAATACTCGTAGGTAAGAACCTGGTTAGCAGAGAGTTTTAATCAAGTTGCAGTTTCTCAAGGCAGCTTCCTTTGACAAATGCTGTGTAAAATATTGACCCAGCCTTGGCTAATCTTCCACCACATGGCTCACTGATCTAATTGTCCTGTTAGGTTTCACTTTGCCTCATAAATTTCCTCTTCCACTCACCCATTTATTCATGAGCATCATTTATATGCCACCCAATGGCAATATTTGTCTGGATGCTGACAAACAATAGTGATATCCAAAATAATAAACATGGAACTTTAGGGTTGGATCCAAATTTATGCTAGATCAATGGTGACAGCACAAGGCTACTCCCCCAGCTGTTCCATCCCATGGCCAACCCCAAATCTTTTAAGAATACTGCTGGCACTGAATGTGGTGCTTGGGAATCTCCCAATACCAGAAAGGGAGACCTTCTGTGAATGGAGTATTTCCTCTTGCAGAAGGCTAATCTTGGATTCCATCCATAAGCACTAAACTATGATCAAGAGATAAATAAAATATATTTTAGATATCAAATTAAGAGTTTAAAATGCCTGGGAAAATGAACAGGTCTTCAACTGCCTCTGGAAAGACCACAAAACATGTTATTTTTTCAGATCTAGAACTTCAGCAATATTTCTGGATAATTAATATTATATAATATTAATACATCATAGTGCTGCCCCCTCAATAAACTATTTCTGACTGTGCCACTTTGGACGGCAGTACAGCCATATTTCAAATGGTTCTTCCATGTAAATGTTCCCTCTGTATATCAAGGTAGAAAAGTTTGATTTAGTCCTCTCTCTGATATACCAATTTACTATATGGAAGAAGCTTTTTATGTGCCAGAGCATTCAAAAACATCTGACCTTTGGCTGAACTTGACATGGAAGGCCAGTCCATCTCAGCACCATTCACCCTCTCCAGGGCCCACAGAGTGATGGAGCAACACCAGCCAGAGCCTCAGTCACGGACTCAACTTTGCTTTATCTGGGCCTTACCTGTCTGGGAGACGCCCTTGGGGAATAAAGCAGAATGTGCCAGATTAACGTTCCAGCTGGAGGAGTTCCAGTTGCCACTTCACAGCTGGGGGTCTGATGATATTGTGAGAAGGTCTCCTGAAATCATCTGGGCTGTGCAGTGCAGCCTGGCCTCTGGAGGCAAAATATTCCAAGCCCTGTCCTAAGACTGCCACCTTGTTCCATGTAGATTGTATCATCATTCCACACTTGTTAGGAATCTTCTGGTGAATGCTTCCTGAGTCTGGGAGAAAAGGCCTTGGTCTCTTCTGGATGAGGTGTCATTCCTTTTTAAAAAAAATAACTTTAAATTTTTCCTTTAACTTTAAATTAAAACTTTAACTTTTTCCATCTAAAATACAACAAAAAACTTACAACTGAGATAAAAAAGTAAGATCATACATGCAATTAAATCTTAAATATACCATGCCCCCTCACCCCACCCCAGACCATATGATACATGTTACAAATAGAAAAACTTGTTGAAACTTTTTTTCAGGACATTTTGCCCTTCCAAAACTGCGATGATTCTCTTGATAGCTCAAACCCTTTCCCTCTAAAAAAAATACAAACTCAATAAATACACCCCAAATCTCACTAAATTTATTTTTCTTATATGCCCTTTTCTCACTTTAATATTACAGGCTTTTCTCACTTTAATATTACAGGCTAATTTATCATCAATACCTATATTTCAATACTGATGTTCTTCCTCAAATCTGTTTCCCACGTTGCTTTCCCACGTTGCTCTCTGAATCATATTGATCCTGTTCTTCTAGCAATATCTGATAAATTTTACTTATTGTTCCTTGTTTTTCCTTTTCTATAACCATATATTCAAATTTAGTATAAACCCTGCATCTACATCTTTTCTCTACTCATTCTCTAGTTCGACATTCTAATTGGATCACATTATGCCATGCTATTTTCTCCTTTCTTAGTATTGCTTTTATCTCCCAATTTTTATTCATTTTCTCTAACCAATCTTTTAATCCATTGAAATTACATTTCCTTTGAAAGACCAGGTTGAAGTCTGGATGTACTCCTAGATCCATCACTAACTATGAAGTCCAAAGGGACCGTGTCTGCCTTGGAATACCCTTTTTTCAGCCTCAGCTGGTTTGCCGGCTGCAGCATCTCCTGGACACAGTAGTACAGGCATTACTAACCTCTAGACAGGATTACTGCAAAGCACTCTAGGTGAGGCTCCCCTTAAAGCAGGTCCAGAAGCTCAAACTAGCACAGCTTGGCAATCCTAGGAGCTGCCTTTTTTCAACACTCCTTTGTTGAGGGAACTGCACTGGGAGCTTATTAGCTACTTAGCAAGGTTTGGTTTTGGTACTACTGTATAAAGCAGGGTGCCTCAAACCTTTTCTAAAGGCGGCCAGTTGACAGGTGCCAGCAGTGGGCACAGGCTGCCAAGGCGGTGCTGGTGGGGGGTGGGGTGCATGCGCATGTGCGCGCACAGACGAGGCAAGCCAGGGACAGGGGGCACGTGGGGCGAGGCGCCGGCCTGCTCGCGAGGAGATCATTTTCCCCAATCAAGTCCAAAACGACCTCGCGAGCAAGCTGAGCGCCTGCACACATCCAGCAACACCTGTGGCGTAGGCCGGTTAAATGGACATGGCGGGCCACATCCGTCCTGCGGGCCTTAGTCTGAGGACCCATGGTATAAAGCCTAAACAATGTGGAGCCAGAATACGTGAAAGACCTCTTTCTCCCTTACCAACCTGCCCGGTCATTGAGGTCATTACAAGGCACACTCCTCATGATCTCATATGTATACATGGCTTGATTGGAGTCCACCTGGGGAGAGGATTCTGTGTAGTGGCTCCATTTCCTTGGAATTCCAATAGAATAACAGAGTATTGTTTTGGCACCTCCTGAAAACAGCCTTACTGAACCAACCAGTCATGGGCTTCCTTGCTTTTAGCATCTCATGCTATTCCTTTTATCTGTTTTATTTTTCTGTTGTTAATGACTCTAGAACCTCTGCACAGGAATATGGAGCAATATATAAATGCTGTAGATAAATAAATAGCATGGATCCCAGTCATGGATTCCTTCAGTGCAATGAAGACATTTCCACTGTGACCTGAGAAAGAACAAAAGCAAAATGACCACAGGGATAACTTCACAATAAGCCTTTAGTTGTAAATCCCTGCAATTTAAAGCCAAGTTAATCGCTTAAGTTTAAAGCCAGAGAGCATGGATCTGAGGAGACTTTAACTCCAATTCAAGGCAGTGGCAGAAAGATGGATTAAACCTATTAACTGGATTTGTGGATCACCGTTTTAGTACACTGGAAAAAATATAAAAATAGTTTTCACAATTGATGTACTACTTTGCTAAGACTTCGTTGCCAAGTGAAGAGCTTCCAGCTGTGCTGTACGTTAGAGAATCCCAGCAAAGAGGGAGCATACAGGACTGGCTGAAATCCAAGGATGGCTCATGAAATCGAGGCTGGGTGTCAGGTGGCTGCAGCCATGCCACAGTCTGTGTGGATGGGACAAGCCTTGCCCCCTTTCCTCAAACTACTTGATTAATATGTTCACAGACCCATAGCATGATCTAGAAAAAGATGCAACCCTAATCCTAGCTCTGTGAACTGTGGCTGCAATGACTCACTGAGGATGGAAAGGTATTCTGCGGCATTTCTATTAATTCATATATTCCAGGGTTGGCCATGGCAGCAAAAGCTGTTTTCCAAGGCTGATCCCTCGTTCAAATTAAGTCTTTAAAAATTAAAGGCTTTGGTGCACTAAAATGTATGATGCAGTACATGCCTACATTGTTAGCCTCGAATCTGCAGTGGTGTCCAGATGAAGGCACCACACAACGGCTATCACAGCCTTCTGAGTCATGGTTCGCTTATCAGAGAATAAGGGAGTGCTCTGTGGAGAGGAATCCTAAACATATGGCCCTGATTATCTGCACATTTCACAAGGGTGTGTATCCATCTGTTGGACATCCAAACCACACAAAAAGGCCAGTCCTTGCTGATGCTCTCTGGCTCTAAGAGACATCATCCATGAGCAGATGCAGCCCCAAAGATAAGCAGAATGAGACGGAAATGGGCTTGCAAGGGCTTTGGAGTATTCCTGTAATTTATTAAAATTCCAGATAAGATTGCAATCCTATTCATATTTTAACAAAAAGTGCCACAGCTCCCACAATCCCCCCAAATGGCTGGCTGGATGCCTAAACATGCATAAGGTTGTACCTTAAGCATACCCTTTATAGACTCATTTTAGAGTGGCCAAGTGTCCTATTTTACAGAGTGCTCTATTTAGTTTTTAAATATAAATCAGAATCCACATTCTTTTTTTCCTTTAGCAAAACAATGTGTTCTGTTGCCATTTTTGATGATAAATTTCCTCTTTGCAGATGGCCTCCCTACAATTACAAGCTTTATTTTGAAAAGGCTGGCTTCTGAGCAATTCCAGTTAAGCTAGCAAGTCATCATTCCGTTCCCTAATGGAGTCGGATAAGGTACAGAGATAAATGTACAGACAAGCTCCCCAAAGATTTGCTTATTTGTTGTATCAGAATCACCCTTCCAAAAACTTCAGACATTTCTAGCAAGATAGGAACAGAGGAAGCTGCTTTGTACTGACTCAGTCCACTGGGCTATCTGGCCAATACTGTCAATATTCACTGAGAACGGTGGCTGCCCAGGGCAGGCTTTCTGACAGGCTTTTTCCAGCTGTACCCAGGGATGCCAGGGTTCCGAGCTGGGACCCCCTACATGCGATGTATGTGTTTGACCACTGATTTGGAAATGTGAGATAAAGGCAGGTTCTACTTTCCATGATGTACTCTGATACAATTTGTCTATCTCTCCACTTGAATGAGCGCCAGCATTTCAACTGAAAAGGGACCCTGCATCTTCCCTTCTCCTCAGATGTTTTGCAATCTGCAGAGCAAGAGAGAAGGAATTATCGTGAGGAAGTTGTATGGGTGTATATGTGGAGTGTCCATGGATAAGGGAGTGTGGAGAAGCATAGATGGATGGCTAGGGAAAAGCAAGAGGGGCAGAATGCTCGGGGGCGGGGGGCATAAGCCTGCCCACCTATAGCTGTTTTCTCCACTCATAGCAGAAGCAGCAAGGGAAGAAGAGCATGGAATGAGAAGAACAAGTGGAGCGCTTGTGATGCATACATTAGGGCTTGGTGTAGTGCTGTGGAGTTTGCATGGCTTTCCAGAGAGCATGCCCAGTGTGGAGCAGGTACGCCTTCCCACCTGGGGCTCAAGAAGGAGCTGTAGCTGATTGGCCTCAAGAAGCAGATAAAATCACAAGCCTTCCATAATAAGCCTCCTTTCATGCCCCTCTCCATATACCGGACACTTGATCTCAAGGAAGAACCTTGACTTGTCATAATAATCCAACGCAGTGACTTAGCCTTTGGGATCTTGCATGTCATTTAGAAGTATTATGTGCACACATGGATTATCAAGCAAATATTACAACCTACCCCCAGGGCAGTATCATGTGCCAAAGTGTTTAGTCAACCCTTGCTTAGCTTGAAGCCTCTCAAATATGAAAGAATATATTTTAAACCCTGAATAGAAATCTCATTGTTTGCCAAGTGCAAAATAACAAGCGTAACCAAGCCAGATGAAGTTTTCACCAAATCAGATGGTGAGAACCGAGAAAGTGTTATCTGTACTGCCCCAAATGCATGCTGAGCTCCTACACACCACCTTCTAGCAGTGCTTCTGGAAATGCCGTATAAAAACAGACAGGCACCAGAGCCAAGTCTGTACATAAGCCTTGTACACGGAAGCTCACATGCAACCAGGGCAGGGCATGAGGCATAACAGCAGCAGCCTCTGCCCTGCACCTTCCACCCGCCTTTCACCCATTTTTACCATTCAGAGAAACAACTGCTGAGTGGGAGGGAAACAGGATAAAGATGCTGCCTGGATGTGGTATAAGCCGTTGGCTGCAGCCTCCTACCTTCCCCGCCTGCCCAGCATGTCCTTTTCCTCCCTTCCAGGGCTGATATCAGACCCCAGGAAGGCAACAAGTATGGTTCTTCCAGTACTGATGTGATGAGGGAGGTTTAGAGATATGTGCTTGGGATCCCTTCTGAGTAGAGGACCTTGGAACTAGGACTCTAATTAATCCTATGGCCTTCTGACAATATTGAGAGGGCATAGGATTTCACCCTTTATCCTTTTATGTTACTATAATGCTCCCTGCATTTCATTTCCCTCTGACCTCAAAGTTTATAGTCTTCCCCAGCCCACAATTGCATTTATTTGTAACTTGGGAAAATATGCCATGCATCTGATGCAGTGGAATGTTGACCATAAAAGTATGTGTCATTAAATGATTATTAGTCTTTAAGGTAGAACAAGGCTCTAAATTGTTTTTGTAAATGTTATCAAGTAGTGCCTGCTCCAGGGTGTCATAAAGAGATGGGTTACTTCCTCTCTAGAAGACAAAGCATAGAAGAGTTGTCAAATGATTTACTGAACAGTATCCTCTTTGTGTTGAGAAAAAAAAGGGAGAGTTTTGCACATGTGAACATTCTAGAAGAGTTGAATAGTGTCCCTAATGCAGTTTGCCTTCCTTTATTGGTGCAAATATGATCTTACAGGCAACTGAACAAGCTAAAAACTTAAGCTAAGCACTTTTACTTCTGCAGGTTAAACAATTATTTGAGAAACCCACACATCTTTTCGAGTCTGGCTGTAGGTATTTACAATCAAAACAAAGATCCTGCACTACTGACCCTGGAGTACAACTTGTACATCACACTTAGATACTGATAAGAACTCAATTTGCATGATCAAACACATAGTTAACAAACTTGCAGGTGTGTGAGTGATTGAGAGCAAATGGGCTACATCTGGACTGCTCCCCCACTTTGCTAAACAACCCAGGAACGCCCTGTTTCTGCATTGCTTTCTGAAGCTGGAACTCTGTATTGTTGAGGGAGAAACAATCCATAGTTTTGATTCCATGTTTCCTCTTGAGTTAAAACTCTCAAGTACTCCTTCAACAGAGAGTTAAGAAGAAGAACATGGTACTTCTGGATTGTTTAGCAAAACAGAAGCAGGTGAGCAAGTGTGAGTCAGCCCATTTATTTGCTCCAGACCACCAGCAACTAACCAGTGGACCACCTGCAAAGAATCAAATCGATTCTAGAATGTATGCCTGGGATGTAGAAGATCTCAATGGACTCTCCTTGAGCAATGGCATGCAAAACTTCTAAATTAAGTAATTTAGGGTTACTTGGAACTTGGACCCATGTGTCTCTGTCAGTACCTTAAGATCAGCATCAATGACCCACCTCTCTGGCCCAGCATTAGCAAAAAAAGAAAAAGAAAAAAAGAAAAGAAAAGAAAAAACCCAAAACAAAACAAAACATCTAATGGAGGACATGGAGAATTTTGGACACTATGCTAATGGAATGCTTTCTTCAGGGAAATCAAATATTCTTAGGGGGATGCTGAAATTTCTTTTGACTTAAATGCTGTTGTATGTATTGTTTAAATTTAGTTTTAAGCTAATTTAGGCTATTTTTATTATTGCTGTATCTTGGTCTGTCCTGTAACCTGGTTTTAAAAAGCATTTAAAATGGGTATATAAAACATCCAAATAAATTATAAGCTGAGATCTGTTTACAGCAACAATGCATGAATAGCTGGGTGGAATATAGAATTGGTCACATTTATATTTCTCCTATTTGCTTGAGTTTACTTTCCCGGTGCTTATTATTACTTTCTTTTACTGCATCCTTGCAGATGCCACAGGGTTTCCCAAATATTGTTAAGTTCAAGAATATAAAATGATAAAGACATGAACAGGACACCATAATTCCATTAGAACTAGCATTAGTTTCAGATGCGGTTTAGTTTCTTTCATCTATAAACTAAAGTTCACATTCATCTCACAAGGATGAAGACAAGGACAATCTAGTGTTTTGGGATCAAGAAAGGACAAAGCCATACATTCAAAGCTATCCTACAAAAATTAGGCAGAACAGTTCTTATGATCCACAATGCTCTCATTCACAGAAAATGTTGTGTTTCTTTTTTGCAGGGAGGGGGAAGAATGAATTGTACAGAACAGAGCAGTGCTGCCAGCGTCCTTGAAGTGACAGCATTCAACCCAAGTCTCCAACTAAAGATTCAGTTCAAATTGCTTGGGAGGTGGAGGGAAAGTATGCTGGCATGACAAAGGAAATCAATCACTGTTGGGAACTCCATCTTATCTTCTGTAAACATAAATAATGTTATTCAACCTGAAAGACAAGAGAGATAAAGAAAGCTGGTCTTGTAAAAGAATTTGCAATGAAGCAAGTTGTTCTCCAGGTAGTGAAGGAAAGTAGTTAAGCAATCTTGGATTTAAACAGTCCCACCACAATCTTTTTAACTGTCTATCATATGCAGGCAAAGGAGCAAACTACTCAAGCCAAGTCCAGAGGGATGGACAGCATCACACTCGTCATGTCCATAGATGATGACTGAGTTCACATGGCAGGAAAGTCCATTGTGGGTTGCCTGTCATGCATGGGGACAAGGAATTGGTTACTGAACCACTCTTGCCTAGCAGCTCCTGGATGATTGCCAGAGCCAGCCATCCTAATGTGCCCAAGCAGCACTTGAGGGCAGCTGGCACTGGCCTCCTGCATCTCCAACAGAATCAGCGGGTTGTGGGGCCTGCTAAAGTTCTTTATGCCATTACATTCTAAAACCAAAAGGACAGCCTTCCCCAACCTAGTGGCCCTCAGAGGCATTTGGACCACAACTCCCAGAATTCCCATCTAGCAGGGCTATCTACTAAGAATTCTGGCTGTTGCAGTCCAAATGACCCTGGAAGGCACAAGATTGGAGAAGGCTGCAATAGGACATTTGGGACTGGCAGGATACTCTGCTGCCAAGCTGAAAGGCAGTAAAGTTCAGTCCAACTTCAAAGATAAACTGCAAAACTAGAATTTATTGGAAAATTTGATTGTGTGCATCTAGAGCACAATCAAGATCAGGAGTTCTCTTTCCTACAAGTGTAGGGAGAAAGAGATTAGCACGGAGAAATTGGAAAGAATGTATTGCCTACTAAAGTCCCATGTGAATTACAATCATACTTAAGTTTTATACACTTAAGCTTTGTGTAGAAATGTCACCCTACGCATCTTACATTTTATAGCCTCTTAGTTGCAGTTTTTAGTGAAATATAACAGTGAAAACAAGAACATAAATGATACTAATTTTTAAACTAGATTTTTAACAACTTAAGTAAAACAAATACATACTGTTAAACCTGCTAAAAAACCTGACAATGCCCCTCAACCCCATTTGTTATTTGGAGTTGGTAAACACTTTGGCACCAAAAAGATAGTAAAATTGGTGCTGGACAGGCCTCAGTGGGTTGATCATACCATAAATTGGAGGCTACCGCACAGAAAGCCCTCATTGTTAACACCAACTGATGCTCCCTTGGAGGTGACAGTCAGGGGAAGGTCCCAGATGTTGAGTATAGTGCCAGGTAGATGTTAATTGTGTTTGGAAGAGGTGTTCTGTCTAGTATTGCGGCCCTGTTGATGTGGGGCTCTATGGGTTAAGACCAGATCTTGAATTAGGCTCAGAACCATATAGGTAGTCAATGCCAGCTATTTGATCCCAGTTATTATTTTGGAGCTTCTGTGCTGTCTTCAAGGGCAGCCCGACATAGAGCAGATTGCAGCAATCTCATTTAGAGATTGACAGAGCCTAGATTACCAAAGCCAGGCTATACTTGTCCAAGAAGGGATATAGCTGGACCACCAGCCGAAGCTGGTAGAAAGCACACTGTGCCACTGAGCACACCTATACCTCAAGTGACTAAGATGGATCAAGGAGAACCCCTAGGCTACACATTTGCTCCTTCGTGGTGAGTGCCACCCTATCCAGCACAGGTTGACCACTCTCTGTCCAGTAAGTGAACTGGTAATTGTCAGCATCCCCATCTTGTCTGGACTGAGCTTTAGTTTATTGGCCCTCATTTAGTCTGCTGTCACAGCAAAGCACTGATTTAGCACATTCATAGTTTTACTAATAAAGATGAAAAGGAGAAATAGGGCAGTGCGCCATCAGCATGCTGATGACAACACACTTTAAGACTGCAGGTGACCTCATTTGGTGATTTCATGTAGATGTCAAATAGCATGGGGAATAAGACCAACCCTTGAGGAGCCTTGTATTGGAGATAAAACAATACTACCAAAGCACCACCACCTGAAACTGGATCTACAAGTACGAGTGGCACCACTGCAATAGAGAAAGCCCCACTACTGACTCAAGAATAATCCCAGAGGGATACTATGGCTGATGATATTGAAAGCCACTCTCCTTCTGTCTCTCTCCCAGTATAGATCATCATGCAGGTCAACCAAAACCTGACTTGAACCCTGACTGAAGTGGAATCAGAGAATCAGTCTCATCCAATAGTTCCTGGAGCAAGGTGGCTACCACCCACTTGATAACTTTAGGGACCTTTTAAGGACCTTGCCTTAAAGTTATTTGGGACATCTAGGTCCAGAGGGGACTCACCACTGCTTCTTTAAGGCAACCTAGAATGACTTCCTCTCATAATCACCTGCCAGTTGTTCCTTCCCTGATAGCTTTTATAACCCAAGAGAAGCAAGAGTCAAATAAGGATGTGGTTGCACAAACCTGTCCAAGCACCCTGTCAACATCCTCAAACTGTACAAGCTGAAACTCATCCAAGAAAATTGGACCAAGCTGTGCTGTGGGAACCTCACCTGATACGACTGCTGCAAAATTAGAATCTAACTGCCAGCAGATGCAAGACATTTTTATTCTGGAAGATCCTAGCAAATCTATTACAGTGGATATCAGATTGATCTGTTATATCCTTGAGGCCTGCATGTAGTAGGCCCTGGATGACCCTAAAGAACTCCATTGCATAGCAAATAGATGACTGGATAGAGACAGTGAGCTGTTTCTTTATTGTCCTCACTAAATACACCTGTCTATAGGCACTTACTAGGGGTCAATTTGCACCCACTAGGGGTTTTTCTACATCTGTATTCAAGCGGTCTCCTGTATTATTTCATTGCTCTCAGCTGGAGGGGGGAGGAGGGGGCAAACAACCCAGATCTAGGGAATTTGTTGAGCAGCAGGGTGGGCACAGACTGCATAATTTGTACTGCTGATCTGCCACCAGATGAAATGCTCCAGATCGGTAGACAGTCAGACAATACCCCTTCCTTGGCCCTCAGGTCTTCCATGATGCTGAACCAAGTACTGCAGCAGTCGTAAGTAGGAAAAACTGACTCCTCACTGTTTCCCTACCGACATCCTGGTGAAGAATGCCAGATCAACTGTCTCATCCACTACTCACTTATGGGTGAAGGATCTGGAGATCTGAGCACAAGCTGACAGGGCAACCACCAGACCTGAAAATGCAAGGAGGATCAAAATGTGGCACAGCCATTAACTGGCTGTGCTTCCTTTACCTGGTTAGCCCTCCATCTAATGCTGTCTCTTCCTCCATCCTTTACTATGCTAATTTGGGCTCCCACACATTTCCCTGCTTCCACCCCCAGTGCCTCCAACGTATAAATTCAGGCTCTCAAGAAGGAAGAAATAACCCCATCACCACCATCAAGAGCTCTGAGCTGGCTTATAGGCAAACTGTTGGGAAGGTGACACTTGCCGTTGTGCCCACCCCCAAGCAGCTCCCTCTACAGGGGAGTTTCATGGAAGCACATCTGTATTGGATCGTTGCCCTTCTTGACTAATAAAACATAGCAAGGAACTGACTGGAGCAGGGAGGTGATTGGGCTTGAAGCAGAGAGACCAAAGATCAACTCCACATTCAGCAACAACACTGACTTATAATCAACGTTGGGTCAGACACACACTCTCAGCTTACCATATGACTTTACTGTGAGGGTAAAATTGGGTGGGGTTGGGTGGGGAGAACAATTATGTTGCCCCCTGGGAGGAAGGGTGGATAGAAAATGTAACAAATGGATGAATGAATAATAGGATTATACACATGTACTTCTCACTGAATGCAAAGACAACCAAAAAGCTTGGGCTTCCAGTGTGGTAAATGCATTGAATAATAGCAACAATTGCAAACTTTGCAATCGATCTTTATTAGGCACATTTGTTCTGCTAATTCTGGAGGTGAAGAACAAACTACACGGTACAGCCTTCCTCATCCTGGTGCCTTCCAGATGTTTTGAAGTCAGCTCCTAGCATTCCTGCCCATTGGTCATGTTGGCTGGTGTAATGGCAGTTTAAGTTCCAAACATCTGGGGGCACCAGGTTGGGGGAAGATGATTTGAGTATCAAATTCCTTCCTCCCAAACTTCTGAGATTGCACCAAGCTCTCACACTTATTGTTGAACCATAAGGATTAGAAATTTTCTTAAAGAAAGAAAAAAGAAGAAAATACTTCCAACACCGCACCTCCCACACACACACACTTTACTATAATTAATTCTGCACACCGCTTTCAAAACAAATAACCTTTCCAGAGCTGCATTCACAACTAGACTGGCATGGCATCCAGAAAGCTTCATTTAGTTTTAGATTAAAGAGCAGTTCTTCCATAAAACTAGGGCTTGGCATAAAACATTGCATCACTTAAGTGTTTGATCCTCTCCAGCAGCAGGTGGCAGCATGCCCTTTTGTTACAGGTTGCCACCCCATGTGTAAATAAGCACTCCTTTTCACGATACCAGTGTGTTTATTGCTTTGCATGGCATCATTTGTCTGTGAACAAGGCATTGACTGAAACATGGTCAGTGAGCAAGTGAACTTCAGAAGAGTAAGAGGGGAGGAAATGGGAGGATGCAAGTATTTAAAGCAACAGACTCACAAAATGGAGTGCATGTTCTCAGTTTTAAAGAAAACTCACTGGCTGGAAGAAGGACAAGAGTGGGCAAGGAAAAGATAAAACTCGGAATCAGATGGCAGAAATACAGAAGTACAGCGTTTTGGGGGCATAAGAGGGTCATGTGTGCCCTGCCATTGTGCCATGCAAACATGTTATTGAGTCCCAAACGTAAAATTAAGGTGATCTTTTGAATCAGAAGCTGTCCACCAAATTTTTGTCACGATAGGCTTTAAAAGTCCTGAATAATGTCATGTTAAACGTCCAGATGAAGGAAAAGACTAGGCATGTTTTCCAGGGGTAGTGGTGGGGAAGCCATGCAACTGTGCTTTCCACCCACAGCTTACACAGAGGCAGTGCAAGGGATGGAGTGCCACTTGTTGAAATAAAGGTCCAAGGGCCCTGATTATCTCTGTTGCCTCTGATCCCCCTGGATTAGGTCTCTCTTCTCCACAGGTGCTTCACTTCCTGCTGCCTCCTCCAAATACTCCTGCCCAACCTTTTCTTTTCAAATCAGTTTCTCTGCTCTCACCTGTCTATACACTCTTTTTACAAAAAGGGCTGTACTTAGGAGACATGTGCTCATATTCAAAGTCACATATTCATCCATGCACACATATGCACACTGTTTAGTGCATATGTAAATCCCCATATACACATCTCTGTGTATTTTACTTTGTTTTTGTCTTGTGGGCCTGAGCCCCAGATCTTTTGGAGACCTAACACCATGAGTTGTATTTAGTATTCGTTAGCCTTACTGTTAGACTACTAAATTCAGTACAAAACATGCATATTTCTGACCATATGGTAGCCATGATTTGTGATGTTTTCAGCAAACTAGAATTTAGCCAGAATTTAGAGCAGCTAAGCAGGAATGTCGTTGACGGGACCTTTTGGAGGACTGTCATCATAGGATCGGCATAAGTCAAAGACAACTTGAAAGCATAGAACAACAAGCTAGCAGTCCGCGAATTTAAAAAATGGTTATGTGCTCAGAATAAAATATTCAAGTTAAATGATAATAACATGATGTGAAAGTGAAGGTGGAAAGGGTTTCAAGGAGAGTAAGATAAAGAATTCTCTATTTACTCTCAAGATAGAGATGGACTAGTTGAAAACCAGAAGGATTGCGACTGTCTATATTCCTCTTGAATATTTTGCCTGAATTCTTGTTCAACCGGAAGTGGACTTAGTTATATAAGGGACCAGTTTTTACTATACTTGAGAATTCTAAGTCACCAAAAGTTTGCCACAGTAGGACTATAACACAGATCTATCTCTGTAAGATAAATTAGTTTAATTTCATGATAATTACTGTTTCAAAAGAAAGGGTAGCACAGTTCTATCCAAGCAAATTTTGTGAAATGTGTCTGAATCGATGATGAAAACAGCAACAAAAATATTAGTTTAATAGATTCAAAATATCCAGAAGAGCACCTCCTAAAGCTACCTTTAATCATAGTGAGAAACAATCTAAAGTTTTCTTCTCTTCTGAGGTTTCTGACCTATATTTCTGACCCAATTTCAATGTTTTCATGGAACCTTTGGCCCAAAAAATACTGTGGCTCAAAATGGACATTTAATGCAGTCCAAGCAACATTCCTATTGCCAAATCATGTTGGATTAACATGCTCAAATTATGAGTCTAAATAGCAAAAATACTGGAGTATGACTAGTTCTAGGTTGCCTGAAATAGCCACAGAATATTAGCTATAACAGCTGCCATTTCAACCCAACAAGATGAACACCAAATCCCTTGTTGTAATACAAGAGAACTGCGACATAATTCATGATGCTCCTTCCTGCAGGAACAAAGTGCACTTCTAAGGGGCAGCTGCGCCCTCTGCTGCTCCAAAGGATGAAGTATACTGCTAAGGCTGCAAGTCGCCTTCACTATTGATTAGCACTTGGCTATACGCTCTTTCTACTAGTATTAGAAGGGGAATTTAGAATTTGGTTTGTTAACTAGGTAGTTATCTTCTCCCATCTATTGCACTGTTTCATAGAAAGTCAAGAGCAGCTCATGGGTTGGCAATGTGGTGGTGCCCATGTGTACTAATTGGAACCTGCCTCCCACTTAAAAAAAAAAGTATCTCATTCTCTTACTTGTAGTTGGGATTGCTATGGAGTAGATTTCTCTTGGTGTTGAAAAGGGGTTCAGTGGGGTTGTTCAGTGTGTTGAGGCTCAGAGTCTAGCTTTACCTTGTATGCAGTCTTTTGGGTGGGCGACTGGACCAAGCCTCTCATAGCAACTTGTTTATGTAGCACCCAAGTCTTTTTCCCAAATTGCCAAAAATGTCCACAGCCCAAAAAGATTACCTATTGCTAACCTATAACAGATACATGAACACACTTTGAAGCAAATAGAAGTAGAAACTTACACACACATAATTTGCCCACAATTCTCTACAGATGGTCATCCTAAAGGTCACACAAGCAGAACCTGCAACAAATGTTACACTGAGAAGTGTTCCTATTTAATGCCCGTTTCCAGGACCCTCTATTCTATTTTTCCCACCTGGCTTTCTGTATTTTTCCTCCCAACAGTGGGTCAGCATACCCGAGCCTTCACTGGGTTCCTTTTCAGGTTGCCATTATTTCTCCCCTGAATGTTGCACTTCTGCAAGTTTCAGGGATCATTCAAAATTGTTCTCTTGTTCATTGTCATTGCTGTTTTGGCCCCATAAGCATCAGCACTCAAGCCCGGACATCAGAAATAGATCACTCAAACATGGCCACTGGTAGGACATTATTTGCAGTAAGAGTTCAATGGTAAGTGACATAGCAAGCTAAATTCATCTTATGTTTCTAAATGTTTTTCAAACTGGAATAATAATTATGATATAGCAGGGAGTTGTCCAAAGTTCCGAGGCTTTTCTAGAGAAATTTGTTTGCTAACTATTTCTTCTCTAACCCACAGAATCCAAATGTGTATTTATAAACTTACACATTAGCACTGACCCTTCAAACCAGGCGTGGAAGCCAAGATGGCTGCCACTAACTACTAAGGGGCATACTGAAGAATGGAAAACCCGGGATCTTCCAGATGCAATCTATGGATCATCTTTGGCATGTTGCTTTTGGAGATCTTGCCACTAGAACACCAATGTTGGCAAGAAAAGGACAGTGGAGGCTTCTGTGTCCAAAGTAGAGGCCAGACTTCTATCTTTGCCTGTAAATCTCCTTTTATTTTATGGACAAGCAAGTGGAAACTACACTGGGGGTGGGTGTGTGGGGATGTGTGTGTGTGTGTGTGTGTGTGTGTGACTTCATATGTGCAGAATCTCAGCCATTTCTTCATTAAACTGTAACAAACTTTCTTCCAGTGAATGTTCCCATTCAGGAGCTGCATCCTCCAGGCCAATATCACAGGCAGCCCCATTGCAATAGACCAGCCTTGAGGTTATCAGTGCATGGATCACTCTGGCCAAGTTATTCCCATCCAAGAATGGCAGTAGCTGGTGTCCCAACCAAAGTTGGTGGGAAAAAAAATCCTTTCTGTAGAGACCACATGTGCTTCCACAGAGAATGATTTATCTACCTAGGAGTACTCTGAATCTACACACCCGTTCCTTTAGAAAACAGACCTATTTTCTTGAACAGGTAGCTTCCTAATTCCGAGTTCTAGGAATCACCCAGTCTCACTGCCTCTGTCTTAGCTTAAAAGATCTTACTGTTAATAACTAAGCTGTATAAAATATATTTCAACCTTTTAGAGTTCAGAATGTTTTCACAAAAGCTAGGATTCCAGGAAAAGGGGTACAGCTTACAAGGGAATGCCAGAGGACCAGATTTGGACCACACACAGACTGGGTTTGTCCCCCAGCCCTGAGGTTCTGTACCCTTGGTGTGTGTGCGTGTGCATGAGCAAATGGCATCAAGGGCAGAATGCTGCAGCAGGGGACTCCACCATAGCCACTTGATGCTATATCCACTGGACATGACCCTGCAAGTAAGAACAGAGCCACTGTTACCAACGCCATGTTACCAACCCCCTAAGTCAGTCCAGAATATTGTGGTCAATCAAGTTTCTGAGAGATCAGCTTCCTTCTGTCTCTTTCACAATAATGACGACGGTGCAATTACACCTGGTCCCAAAACTAGGCCTGAATTCACAATAAAAACATTCTAGAACAGAGATGTCCAACCCGCAGCCCATGGGCCGCATGTGGCCCAGGATGACTATGAATGCAGCCCAACACAAAATCATAAACTTACTTAAATCGTTATGGGATTTTGTTTTTTTTGTAACTCAATTGTGCAGTTCTCGAGCGTGAACTTTGTAGATGTCATGTAAAATAAACATATGTATGCTCTCACTATTTGTAGACGTGTCTTCAGTTTTACAGCAGTGTGTGGCTTCTAGTGTGTTATCTTCCAAGCGCAGACAAATTGTCACCATCAGATGATACATTTATTTATTTATAGATTTATATCCTGCCTTTTTCCCACAAAGGGCTCAAGGCAGCTTACATCTCCTCCTCCATCTTATCCCCACAACAACAACCCTGTGAGGTAGGTGGGGCTGAGAGTCTGTGACTGGCCCAAAGTCACCCAGTTGGCTCCATGGCTGAGCGGGGACTCGAACCCAGATCGTCTGAGTCCCAGTCCCATGCTCTTAACCACTACACCACACTGTACATGTGCTCATGGTGACTTGGCGAAACATAGCTATTATATTATTTCAAGCTACTGTTGCACTTTTATACATTTCAACATGTTGGCTAAACACAGTCCAACAAAACAACAAAAAACAACAAAAATATGCAGCCTTGCTTTTTAATTTGATACAAGAATTTGAAGAGATTTCAAGATTTTCAGGAAAATAATCACTATTTTTGGTATATTTGCAACTCCATTTTCAGTTGACATAAATATGTTACCTACCAATTTTCAAATGAAATGCATAGAACTGCAATCCGACATTCAACGTAAAGAAAAATTTGATCATGGACTTTTATAGGTCCTATCTTGCCAGAGACAAAGATCTCTCACTTCACAATTACACCTTATTCGTTTTCACACCTACATTTGTGAGCAACTATTTTCAAGAATGAGGCACACCAAGAGTAAAATTAGAACCAAAATATATTTGAGAACTCACTGAACCTTGAGAACAAGAATTGCAACTACTTCCATTTAACTATTGATGCATTCGTTTCTCAAATATGTGAAATATCCCACTAGTTTTATGTTGCCCTTTTTTAGTTTTATAATAAAAATATTTAAAAATCATTGGTTATATTACTTCGATATGTTCATTTTCCATATTAGTGATAGCAAACTTGGAACCGTGCAATGATTTTAAGACTCTCTGAATGGGGTGCCGCATAATTAGGATTATGTGAGGAGCTTTTTGCTTATCTGTGGTGGCAAATATCACAAAAATTATGCACTTTTCTTTTTTTACTCATCAGCTTTCATTAGTGTTTGTGTACTTAATGTGCAGCCCAAGAAAGTTTTTTTCTTCCAATGTGGCCCAGAGAAGCCAAAAGGTTGAACACCTTTGGTCTAGAATTTTTTTTCCCCAACAGAGACCAAAGCTGTGCAGCCATCACTCTTTCAGGCACCTTCCCTAGGAAAGATTAGCACTGGGGCAATAGTTATTAAGCAGCTATGGATCTAATGTGACTTTCTTAAGGATAGTGCACCACCCCATTACAAAGTGAGCAATCTAATTTTAACTATGATAAAGTCTAAAATAAGTTTTTTACATTTTTTTAGCTTGTACAAAATTGAGCAGCTCAGTTAAAATTTGTGAATGGTATAGCGGTTCCCAGAACATAAAAGAAATTTTGCACTGTTGTATGGAGTTGCCAGCAATGGGGAACTGGATGTTGGACTGTTACACATTTTGAGATGTAGTTACTTTGGCAGCCACTTTGGATTATTGCATTTCCATCTTTGCAGCATACCAGAAGGCTGGTCTATAGTTTTATAACAAATTGTGATTTTTTTCAAGTCAAGCTTCTATCATGTCTGGAATAATTGTTATTAGCTTTCATTCAAAGGTGATTTAACCGTGTGGTTACAAGAGCAGGCTCTTAAATAGCTGATGTCAGTGTCATGTTTTCTGCTCAATACTGAACAGTACCCTTTGAATTCAGTAGCTCAAAAGGTCACGCAGGAAAAGTTCCATCAAAATCTCAAAACCTGGAGAATCTCCTTAATATGGCTGTAGTTTGAAGGGCATTATCTCAGAATGCAATTCTTAAGACATCACTAGCAAGCAAGCACCAGCAGATCCCACTTGAGTAAATACGCACAGGATTCTGCAAAGCATACACATTTTAAGGTCTGAAACAGTAGCTGACTCTGAATGTGAATCTTTAAAGATAAATGGTCTTGCACAGAATTTGTCAGTTTACTTGCACACGTGATTTTTTTAAAAAGCAAATGCAGGATTTATACTAGGCACATAAGGACTGGAAAAACCACAGAAGGCATGTGTATGGGTTATAAAAGCCCTTTTATAAAGCCATTTTTAAACAAAACCAAAAAGTTTACAAAAGAAAATAAGATACAGAAGAATAAGATGCTTAATATATTCAAAACAAAAAAGAGGGGGGGAAGAGAGAGAGAGGGAGAGAGAGAGAAAGAAAAATGAGGGGGACACAATTCCAACATGCTGAACAATAAAGGGTTCTTTTCCATGTTTTCTTTTAATACAAAATACAAGCCAAGGATACACATACTTAAAACAGAGCTCAGGAGCAGATATGCAGTCCTGGGAACCCTTCAATAAAAAGCAAAGCAGGGATTGTTATTTTTTTTAAATTGCAAGTACATACAGAGACTGGAATATGTAAAATTAAGTAGCACAAAAGACCATCACACAATTCTACCAATGCATGTTGCATCTATAATTCACGAACATGGTCAACAACGTCATGTTCACTTCAACCCCCCCTTTAAAAAATGCATTTTTAAATAAAGCATTAATGTTACATTCAAACTGAACTCCTAGTACCATGCTGCAGATTTCATTGTCAAGGGAATGACAACCCTACTGGCTATTATCATGACTGTTGACCTTGGCACCTGGGTTTAAGAATATTCCTTAAGTCATCAATCTGTCTTTCACAGCCATTCATGAAAAATCCCAGGGGAAGCTGAGAATCCAACAGGGTAGTGAATACCCAAGACAAATATCCACTGCATTCCTTATCAGCAACTCCTAGCTGATGCTAAGGATGTTTGCCCCACTTAGAGTCCTTTTATCTCTTATGTTTGAGAATAGTTCAGGGTTTTACATGGTGACTTGTTCCTAGTAAACAAATTATGTAATTCTCTTATATACACTTTTGTAATAATTGTTTCTGCAGGAAAAGTAAAATTCACAAATTTCTAACACACATAAATTGTCAGACGAACATCCACGCATGCACACACACATGCGCACTCACTCCCACTCACACAAGATACTTGAAGGGGTTTTCATTAATTGTGGCTTAAGCAAGTTTGTGTACTGTTCTGCCCCAAACCCCTGTCCCCCCCTTGTTAAAAAAATCCCTCCCCAGATATACAAAGCATATGCACAAATCTTGCAGTCACACCAAGCATGCTCAAACTGATGGAACCATTTCATTGTCTACAGTTTTGTACAGGGGCAGATGGGGCAACCAAAGCGTTCAAAGTGGCCAACACATTAAGTCAGCATGCAGCAAATGTTTGAACTGACTTGAAAAGGGGAAACTTCTGCTTTAAGAGTTAATAGAGACTTGAATAGAGATCAACAAAAGGTGAAGCAGAAAACTGAAATGACTATGAAGAGAAGGAGGAATACCCAAGGCAAGTGTCAGTTTAGTTTAATTATCAGTCTTTAAAAACATTACCAGTATGTCCATACCCAGAAACTGCCTTGTGGTAAACTATCACAGACAAACACAAGAGGGATTCACTATCCAGTTTGCGTTGGGCCCCAAATTCCACAAGTAGTTTCTTTGAATGCAGTGGATCAATGTGGGGGGGGGGGGGGAGATGAGAGGAGCTACCAGGTTTCAGTAATGGGTGAATGCAGGCCTCATAGAGTGCCTACTTGAAGAGGTGGGAGGGAAAGTCATTCTCCCTCACAAAGTACTAATATAACTTCCCAAATACCTAAATCATGGGAATCAATTTCCTTTTATTTTATAAAATCATGTGCCAACATTATGATTTGTTATAAAAAAATAAACACTCCACAGAAAAATTACATAAAGCAAAAGCACCGATTTCTACAGCTCATAAGCTTCCAGCATGTTACAGCTTTTCCCCTTGCCAAGTTCCACTCCTTAGTTTAGCTGTTTGTTGTACTTGGGGGTAATCCATTTAAAATCTATTTTAAAAGTATTTCAATCCATCTAATTAACAGTTTTGGTTCTTGGTGCAGACATATTATGGAGTATATTCAGCAACTTTATGACATGTCTAATGAGTTGAGAAGGGTTTACAGACCACCTGAAAGTATATAAAATTTCCCCTATCTTCCAAAATGTCTAAAACATAAATTTTATGTAAATAAAACCAATCACTGTGCTTAAGCTGCTTTGATTTGTCTTAACACAATGGACTGAACAGAAAAGCCATTACAAAAAGAATATTGGATATTCACTTTCCAGGTGTCCAGGCTTTCTCTTCAGCACTATGACAACCATCTAGTCATATCCAAAAGGTAAGCTTCAAATACCCTTTAAAAACCTCACTGAATGTTTGTTTATACTCTTCTTGTTCTCCCAATTACTTGTGAAACTTAAGATACACTAAACACATTTGCTTTTGATTTTCCATCAAATTTGCAATAAATGCTTATACTAGGATATTAAATAACCTCCCGTTCCCAAAAAGCAAATGATGTAGGGTGAGTAATGCACACTAGAGTATGCCTGTTTGTTTTCTGGCAATGCTTATTTCATGGAACAAAGTAATGAACTGATACTGCTATTGCATCCCTAAAATACTGCATTCAAAAGCAATATGCACAGAGAGACAGAGTATAAAACTGAATTCTGTAAAAGAGTAAAATGTTTTAATATAGACATTATTTTACTGCTATTACAAGCAGTTATTAACTACATTAGTATTTTCAGGGCCTTCTAAAATGTTTGGTTCTAAGATGGACATTAGCAAACTCCAGTAAAAGCATAGTTCTTAGCCAGAGTTTGGGTTTCACAGGATCAAGGTAAAGAAATCTGTTTGCCATCATATATAATATCTGATAGAATTATTTCACAAAATTAAAGGCTATAACTGTTTCAAATAGTCGATAATAACAAAGTCTTAATGACTTCTTCAATAACTATTATACACAGTTGTATTTGTTGAACAAAGGATACTAAGGAAAATGGATATTCTACAAAACAATTCTGGATTAGCAGATATATATTCAGACACTAATAAACAACTGGCTGACTACAAAGATTAGAGGAAACCATGCCAACAGTTCTACATCTGGAGAAGGTGAACAAGTTATCACCAAATATTTCACTTATAGAATGGTGTAAGACCATTTTGGACTCAACACCCTGAAAGGAGAATACCATCTTCATGCCTGAAGTGTCAAAATTATTCAGCCTTAAATTGGTAAAAGTGATTCAACATGGATTTACTTCTGTCCAAGAACAATTCAGGTTGTTTTCATGTTGTAGGTACTGTTCAATATACATGAACCATTGTCTAGATCAAAACTGTCACTTCAAACCAGGATGAATTTGCATTCCTCTGATAAATCAGAAACAGATTTATAAGGGAAATTAATTAGACATGAATATACTATTAATGGGGGGGGGGGAGGCCCAGGCTTAAAAATGCATATCTATGTTTGTGGGCAAGCATGTGTAAAAAAAAATGTCATTACTTACTCATCCTTCACTTTGGCTTTCCAATACTAATCAGGCAACCCCGGTCCTTGAAACCAATACTTATGAATTGCACCCACTAGTCTAATTAACCTTTCAGTGTAATATACAGATGTCAAATGATCTGGCTTCAGAACAGTAATATTCAACTTCAATTTGAATGAGATTACAACTGAAAGTGTTTAATACAACAGTACAAGATTAAAGCATAATGTAGGTGGCACTCCAACTTACATTAAATACTGCAGTTTCTTTATCAAGGGCAGAAATTTAAAGCTATTTTTTTTATTTACAATAGCCATAATGATGCAAGGACATGCCCCTCTCTCAAATATACTGTGCACTGGCAGGATATCCTATTTCACAATGCACCAATTATCTGCTACATCCCTTATGTCTTCCAGTTCATACCCTGTTCTTTGCCTAATCTCGATACAATGGCTTCTGATAATCAGATGATAACACCTGACAGTGAAGCAGCATTTGTTCTGAAGGAAGAAAGGGAACTAAAATCAGTAATGGACTGATGGATAAGGGCAAATTATATCCTTTGCTGGTAGAAGTGACTCATATTTTGATGTTTATCAAGGTAAAGTAACACTTGTTGAAACAGAGACTGCAAAATTATAGAAATTGTATAAATGGTTAAATTTGTAAAGAAAAACCTACATCAGCCCCCTCCCCAAACTTAAAATAGTAATTTCAGCTTCCAATGTCTCCCTGAAACCAGACTATACATTTTACACAAAGATTCAAAGCAGCATAGAAATATGAAAAATTCAAAGCAAGAGTTGGAAGGAAAAAATGTATTTTGGCCAGCTGGAATGCTATCCTAACCAGGAAAAGGAAGGACTATCAATGGCATGAACAGATAGGGCCTTTCTAAAGACTGAAATACAGAAAAGACCCAGTGGTCATTAAAATTACCTTGGCCATTAGAAATAAATTGTGGAACCCCAAACATTCAGAATATTGGAACGTAAAACCCTTGATACAATTCAAAATAATTCATATTCTACAGATGAATTTATGTCAACAGAACTTCTATGTGCAAGAATATGTTTGTTTTGGATTCAATTAAGCAAGTTGCCTTAGACAGTTTCCCAATTTGGAAAACCTATGCTATTTGTTAACTCTGATCCTCCAAGTGTCAGCCTCAACCTTATTGCTTTTACAACTGCAGTAAGCCTTCAAAAATATATCTTTAGTAAGTTGTTAATTTAAATCTAAATGGCTTTCAGATTTGGTTGGGGTGAACAGAATGGCCAACAGACTGCGACATCAAAACATTATTGTGTAAATGTTCTTTTTTAAAAAAAGAAGAAAGAACTGTACTATTTAAACAGCTAAAGTAAAGGTGGCATTCACAGCCCATGAGTCAAGCCACAACCAAATCCATGTTCTACCCCCTAAGTATATTCTCTTTTTCTTACTCTCTCTCAAAAAAGTTTCTCTCCCATACCACCGTTTAATCTTCACCAGATGGGACTTCATCTTCAGACCCTTCATCCTCAGATTTGTCTGGACGAGTACTAGCAGATTTCTTCTTTCGTGGAGGACTTTCAGGCTCATATTCATCCTCATCTTCATCCTCTTCATCATCTTTTGGGGATGGTGTCTTTTCTTTCGATGTCTTTGAAGCTGTGGATCGGCCTCCCTTCCCTTTACCCTTCACTGGACTAGGTGTAACTGAAGGAAGAAAAGGTAACAAAGCATCTTACAATTAATAAATAAGATCAAGTCCTGGGCACACAATCCATACATAAGTAGGTTTTTCCCTATTTCTTAAAACTGCTGTCTAGTAATCTAGGAACAAGACTGCAATACTGCTACTGAACAAAGCATGCACTGGTGTGAAATCCTTATGCAGAAGAATTTGTAACAGGGTTAACACAAAAGTATGCAATATATTTGAGCTCCTTGTCTGTTGTGTTTCAGCAACCCAGTGTGCTCTTGCTTGCATTCTACCTTCAAAGTGGCATCAAGACTCTTAGAACTGAGGCTTGCCTTTCAAGTCTTCTCAACAAGTATGAGCGCCAAAAATTATGATAAAAGCAGTTTTCATACAGAATGACTTCTGCTTCTACTGTAAGGATTAACTCTTAAACACATAAGGGGCTTAAAGTTAGAAACATTGTTTCATCTCCCTCCCTCTCAATATGTTAATCAAATATACCTGTGTTTCAAGCAATTCTTTCCAAAACAGTAATTAAAACCAAGTATTCAAATAGACATTTCTACCCAGTTTTCTAAAGACAATGTTTAACCAAATTAGTACAGTTTTTCAAGATGTGCATAGCAGTGGGTAAATCTGGACTTAAGTCAGAATTCACCGTCTCAGTTTCATTTGTAATGGAATGAAAGGAAATATGGTAGGGCACAGACATCACCAAGCAAGCATTTCGAACACAACAATGGCAACCAAGCAGATATTCCAGATTACTCCTTTCTTTGAAAATTTGGAAAAAAGACCTATTCCAAAACACTGATAACCATACAGCTCTACAATATTAAAAGGCATGCAATGATGTGAAATTGAAAATGGCTTGACTGAAGTAATTTGATTCATATTATTTTAAGCACAAGGTATGAAAAGCTGAGAAAACATACACTTGCAAATCAAACTCCATTATGTCATTCCTAGCAGAAGCACTTTTAAGGTTATCTGAGCTCACCTGTAGCCTTTAGCCTTGGTTTAGGCATTTTCTTTTCTTTCCTTTCTGGTTTGGATTTCTTAGCCACTTTTTTGTTCTTCTTTTTTGAACTGCCATAGTCACTATCATCATCATCATCTACAAGGAAATCTTCATCGCTGCCAGAATCTTCTGTGCAGAGAGAGAGGAATGAAATGTCTCTAAGAAGGGTTGTCCTTGTTCACTTGGAAGAGAGACAGAATGAGGGAGAGAGTCTGGTAGGTTGATCAAGGGATAGGAGTCAGCATACTTGGCTTCTGCATCTTGAACAGAATTTGCTAGAATCTGGAGAAATCATGACTTCTATGTCTCTGTATTTCCTTACATAAATGTAATGACTTGTGAAAAGTGGCATATTATTTAAAATAAACACACACACACACACACACACACACAGAGGCAAATTTCTCCTCCCACAAATTGCCCAGAATCAGACTAACATTTCCCTATACCAGCTGTTGCAGATTCTGTATCAACACCCTTCCCAGCCTGTTATGATTGCTCTTATTTAATATGGTCTTTTATCTTGCAGAAAACTGTAAAAGCACTCTCTGGTGCCAATGCCAGTGGTGTATTATGTATGGCATAGCGATACCTTACTGCTTCCTATAATAGGAGTTCCAGGTTTTGAATTCTGGTGTCCATGATTCTAGTTCACTGATTCACTGGGTTTCTATTTGAACATGGCAAATTTCATGAGTCCCCGTCTTTTGTCATTCATAACAAATACCTGTCATTCATCCAACAGTCAAACTAGAGAGCAATATTTAAAATGCAGATATTTTAACACATACTTTGAAACTTTGGGGTTAACTAAATAAGAACATGAGGGTATCTGAAGCCCTTTAACATAGGACAGAATATTGGTCTGTTTAGTCTGTTGTCCAAGGTTGAAGATAGAACAGTGGCTATTATGGTAAGTTTGTCTTTGATGATGGAAATACTGCTCAAAAACTTCTCTTACATCTAAAAGGTCTTGACTGAAGGGATGGGCTTTCTTCTTCTCTCTCTATTGCTAACAGACAAAACTGATACATTAAAAATGGGTAGCACTCAATGTCCAAGAAGCTGAAACAGCAGGTTTACTTGTCTGGGCAACTTAACCAGGACACAGTATCAAACACAGTGTAGTTTATCAAGCTTATTCCTATTCTCCATGTGTGTGTGCACCATTTAATGCCACTTACTTTCTTGGAATGCTGCCTCTTCTTCTTCCTGATCTTCCTCCTCACTGCCCACATCATCCATGAGCATTTCTCGTTGCTTGGAAGCAGCCTTAGATGCTGCCTGTCGCTGCTGACGCACATTTTTGTGGTCTTCTTTCTCATCCTCACTGTCCTCTGTTACAAAGTCACCAGAAAGCAATGAAAATGGACAGTTTAGCAGACATTCCCAACTAGCAACAAGGAAAATACTAGGCAGAAATAAAAGTCTGTCTATGATGTAACTGAGATTTGTTGTACACCAAATATTTGAAAGCGTCTAATTTGTGATGTCTCAATCCAAGATACCAATCTGTAAAGTTAATAGAACATCCAGCATTGGTTAACATGCTGCTTTCCAGCTTGTAAGTCAGAAGGCAAACTAATTATTGTGACATATCTTCACTCAGAGCACACTGTTCCTGTCCTTTCTATGGCTCTCTCATCTTAGTAAAGATATGTGGGATATACACATATGAAAAATATGAACAAAAACTGAGAGTTAAAACTGAGACTAAGAATACTGGGGTAATGGCAATTGGCTAGATCCACTTTTAACCTCCAATCTACCCTGTGTGTGAGAATAAAATGCCTTCAGTCTCCACAATGTCTCAAACAACTTATTTAGAAGTAGTTCAAGTCTCACTTTGCATATCCATCCTCACAGTTAATATGAATGTTTGCTTATATAAGCCGAGTTGCTTATTTTCCTCAGTTTTTTCCTAAAATAAATTGGTTTAAATCCAGTTTTGCATGACATACAACAGGACCTCTGTGTCCTCTCGTCCCACTGCAACCTTCCAAATCTGTTCTACAGGCTCCCCCAACCCTATACAACAGACTGGGCAGCAGGTGGTGCTGGCAGGTTGCTGGGTATGGGGAGAGAGAATTCCACCAGCAGCTTCCATTCCACAAGTGGCATCACTGAATCCAAGATATCTGAATATGTCTATACAATATCTTAGTAGCTGTTAACATGTATTTAGTATGCTATTTGCATTGTTTCCCTATTCAAATAGGAAAACTCAACTTTCAGAGAGTAAAGAACTTCATTTACATATTCATTACCTGCAGCTCTTTTCCTGGATTTGGAAGATGCTCTTTTGTTCTTCTCAGGTTTGACTTTTTTTCCTTTTTTATTCTTTTGTGAACTCTCATAGTCACTATCAGCTTTGCCATCATCTGCTCCTAAGTCATCTTCACTACCAAAATCTTCATCTGAGAGAAAACAATGGGGAAAATGACTTTTAGATGTCTATCTACTACAGGGAAACACATAATAAGGCTCTGTGTCAGGAGTTGGTGCTAAATAAACAGTGAGCAAGTGCAGAACAAAAACAAAATGAGTTCAATCCTATTATGATTTCAGGCAGGGTGCATTAAGACTTTTCAGGCTGAAGTAATGGTACGGCAGTAAACTGCATATTCTGATACAGATGCCATTATTTTATTTGTTACATTCTTACAGCACCCAATAGCTGAAGCTTTCTGGATGGTTCACAACAACTGAAACTATAAAATACATTCTCCTTCAGTTGGTTAACTGATGGGATACAAAATCTTTCAGCTCAAGCTGAATTCCATCCTGCAGAAGGTTGGGTGGGGGGAGGGGGGCATTCCAGTAGTGGAAGCAATGGGAAAAGGGCCAAAAGCTAAAGGTACAGGACCAAAATACCAAAAATGCCAGTGTTAAAGCTCTTACAGTTAGTAATTATAGCCTTAGCATAGAAGTTGTATTTCAACTTCTTAGAGTTAAGAAAAAGCTTGATAAAATCCAGGAAATCACCAAACCATTGGTGACTGGGGGAAAGGGAGGGAGTGGGGCTGGGCAAAGGATCATGGCCATTTGAGGACTCTTGGGGAACCAAATCGAAACACCCCCCCCCCAAGAGGGCTGTGTGTGGTCCCCAGACCTGATGTTCTCCACCTCTACTGTATGATACACATGACTACCTGCTGAATGTGAATCGTCTCTCTTTGTCTTTATATCCTTTTCTGAGTCCTCACTGTAAAAAGGAAAACAAATTTCAACAGTTCTACTTTATGTACTGTCACAGATTATTTAAGTATAGTGTCTTCTGAGAGTAGAAGATATCTCTATGGTAGGAAAAGGACGAAAGCAGTTAGATTGCATCACCTGAACAAAAGGAATTGACTATACCTGTTCTTAATTCTGTGGAGTTTTACTATTCTCTCTGAAACATCATCTTCCAAAGTACTTTTAAATGATATTATTCTAAGGACAACGATCCATTTCACTTAATTGCTAAAACAATGATAATACTTCCCAAGGTGTTACACAGGATGCTAAGGGAGACAAACTGCAGTTTAACTATAAAGTCTGCACACCAAGTTTAATAACACCCTATGTTGTTCAGAACTGGAGCAACACTGTAAAAACTGATTTACAAGGTGAACATTTAAACATTTAGGCAAAATAACTGTGAAACAAGAGTTGCAAGGAATTTAACATTAGACCGTAACAAATAAAAAACACACTGCACAAATTATAATGTGCAGCTTGTGTGCAACTTTAACTTTTGTCCTTTTCCTTCTTGGGCTGTTAAGGGAAAAGGAATCTACTTCTTCAAGCACTGATATGGTAAAAAGGAATAAATCATCTTATCAAACATCATACCCATTTAAGGATAATGTAAAACTTACACTCACAGTATTTCACAAACCCTTCTATACTTTACACAGGGGCTGGGAATCTGGCCAGATTCAGTCAGCAGCCTCACCCCCATGGTCCTATGCAGCTTCTTTAGTCTGCCATGCAACTTACAATGCTTCCCCCTAACTGAGTGCTTCCCTCTCATCCTTCCTGATGGAAGGGGAAGGAGTGGAAAAAGTGTGTTCTATTAATGGTTCCTATCATATTATGCATTTTCTACAAACAAATGCTCTCATTCCCTTTCCCTCATACTTCTCAGATCTCCTTAATCCATTCTCATAGGGAAGGGAACAGGAAAAGCCTTGTACAACATGCCAGAATAATGTGGAGGGAGCTTCCACTATATTTAGCTAAAAGCCTTCACACCATTTCTCAGTTCCGGAGGAGAATGAGAAAAGAGTGGTAGAGGTATGTGTGTGTTTGTGTGTGATGGATGGAGATAAAGAATGTGTAGTGATGGTCCTGAGAAAGAGTATGGGCTGGCTTGGGCCCAGATCACAGCCAGCATAAAGCCCCTGACATATTAGTCCTGCGATAATGGCACTTCTCAATGAAAAAAGACAGTCCTGCTTAACTCCCTACAGAAGATATTACTGAGAACTTTGATATAGTTTCATATCTAGATAGCAGTGACAAAATATTTTATGTCTATATTCTCTGTAACCAGACTAAGGGAAGAGAAGTTTCATGTTCAATTAGTTAAGTAAGCTTGTCCAGCAAGTGACACTTTCAGAAGCAATGTACTTCAGTGGAAGGAACAATGCCTTGAATAGTACTCCTGGTACTAAAGACTTTTAGTTTGAAGTCCATAACGTGTATTACACAGGCTGTCTCACTGGTTGTCTTTTTCAGACCAAGCGCCTGCCATTATTGTCAGAAAATTGCAGTGCAGAACATTCTAGCATATGTCTCTAGTTACAAAGCAGGGGAGAACACAGAAACCTACGGAGTAACTTAGAACTGTTACATTGGTGAGCCAAAACCAGGGAACAATGGTTTTATAGCCCTATCTCATTCATGAAGTACTCCAAGCCACATGGGGTTTTCAATTCTCCTATCTCATTGTGCACCAATCAGCAGGGAAGGACACAGTAATGCAAAAGTTAAAAAGACTAGGAAGCAGCATTTCTGTTGTTAGAGTGGTGGTTGTTTTAGATTGCCAGCTTTCCTGCCTGCAGAAGTCAGTGGAGAGGGGACAGAGGAGTTCTTCAAAAGCAGCAAAGTGCTTTTCCAAGGAACCCTATATTTATTATTAATTCCAAGATAATTTTCTAATTTACTTATATCTAGGGCTCCTTCCAAACAGAGAACTCCTTTCACTAACAAAAGACATCATTTAGCTCTGGGATAGGCAGATATTTAAGTTTCTTTAAAAAGTAAAAGCATTTTTAAAAAATGGTATGCTGCAAAAGTGTTGTGCTTCAGCAGTATCTTTATTTGGATGGAAGGGAGTGAATGCCTTTCGAAGCTCAGTTTCCATCTCCAACTTGTACTTAGTTCTTGGGCAAGTTACAGCTCTCACTAGTTTGCCTCCTGGGAAAATAATGCTTTGTGAGTGCTCATACCCATAAAGCAAGTGTTTTATAAATATGACACTCCCCCTTGACAGCCATTTTGTGAGAGTGCCATGGTATTCTCAAATTCCAATTCTGCTCGCTGACTTAAAAAGTTAGGAAGTCTACTATTACATCTTTTTCTCCTTGAGGGTTTTTTGTTTGTTTGTTTTGTGAAAAGGAAAAAGAAGCATGGGAAACCCCAGAAGGGTTACAAGTGGAAGACAACACTATATGAAATCCACAACACATAATCGCAACGTGCACTAGACAAAGGCAGAAGCCCAAATATGGAAGCCAGAAGCTAAAGAAAATTACCCAGTGACAGTTAAAATAATTTAAAAGAGCAAAACACATCCAAGCCACCATAAAAACAAAAAGTGAAATCTTAATGTTAATATGTAAATGTATTATTATATTAAAATGTTTGGGGAAAGAGAAAGGTATTTGCTTGATTCAAGAAAGGTATTAGTGAAGGCAAGCTTCTCCCAGAGAGGATGTTCCATAGCTAAGGAGGGGGGCACTGTTTGATATCAACTCAACTATTTTACTTCAAATGATGCGGAGGGGTCACTGGGAGAAGAACTGCTATTGACAGTCTTAGGGCATGGATCGCTATACACAGGAAGAGAATTTTCTTTAAATACAGAAGCTCTAATCTATGAACCTGTATGTAAAAGACTAACTACTCAGGAGTCAATTTCCAACTTACCTGTCCTCCTGAGAATTCTTTCCAGAACGCCTTTTATTTTTTGCTTCCCTTGGTGAGGAACGGATTTTCTTGGCTGGTGGAGCTGAATCTCTGCCATATTCCTCATCTACATAACAAACAGGATAAAACAAGCTTAATGGGAAAGCTTGTCAATTTAAAATATTAAATGATATAACATTGAAAAGTTAGCACCAAGTATAGCATTCTGCTAAATCTGCATGAAAACAGCATCTCCTTCCCTATACACCTGGCCTGAATCTTAAGATTTTTCTCTGAGGTCCTTCTTCAGGAGCACTCCTTGAGGGAGAGCAGAAGACTGGCTACTTGGAGAAGGGCCTTTTCTGTGGCAGTGCCCCAAATCTGGAACTTGCTTCCCAGAGCGGTGCACCTGATGCCAATGCTCACCAGGCCAAAAACATTTTATCTACCCGGTATTTTTAGGTCTAATGGTATTTTAATAGTAGGATTTTATTATATGTTTTTGTATTGTTCTTTAATTATGTTGCTATACTGTAAGCTGTCATGAGACCTGCTGGTATAGATGGGTTATAAATGTTTTAAATAAGCAATGGAATGCTTGAAAAGTGTTGAAAGATCAATGCTTTCCCAGATGCAGATGTATAGTTTGTTATCAAGATTTGTTTCAATAAACTGGTTGTGCTCTATTATGTTTTATTGTTGTCTGTAAGGTGTGTTAACATTTATAAGTCAATTAGAAGGCATTGCCAAAAAGCAAGTGTGTGGGTGAGTATGTGATGGTGGTGGTAGGAGATATATTAAATGTTTCAAATGTGTCTGATTAAGTATGAAAGTTAAATCCGGCTGTTTAAGATGCTAGATGAAGGCTCACAGGGTCAGCAGGGTTATGTGATCAGTTGAATAGAAGTATATATACACCTGGGATTAGGAAATTGCCTTTTGCTATTTAGTTTATATCCCATGCTGTAGAAAGCAGCAGTGGCTGGTTCTCTCCATATTTTTAAAAACACTTTTGTGAAGAGTAGTGTCCTACAACAGAGATCCCTTGGAAAAGTAGAAGTGTTTCCAACATATGAAGATCAATGACCATGTACAAGCTTTCCCAGTGTTTTGCCCACCAAAGCCAATCACCTGTAGCTGGAGACCATGGTGGATTGCTGGGCTTGCTCTAGGACATACATCGTTTTTACAACGCGATGGTGAGATACAAGAGACTTCGTTAGTTCCTTGTGAATCAACTGAATATCTCAGGATCCATTCATTGCACAAGGATTCAATGAAAGACAAGGCAGTGTTCTCTTAAAAAGGTAGGTAACTACCTGTGGGAGTTTCTGAGTCTTTTCTGTGACACAAGCAAGGAAGACAGTTCATGATACAAGCTAACATGCCCTCTGAATGGAAGATGACAAAGTGTTTCCTGGGGGAAAAGCCAGGTATTCAATGCTTGGTGTAAAACCTAAAGCCACCCTAGAAGCCTGTTAAAGGCTGCAGTATAGATAATAATTAAAATGCAAGGCTTAATTTTTTTCAAAGATGCTGCACTCCACAGTGGTCCTCTGCTATAGCCTCTATGTCACACTCAGTATTTTATACACACCCTACCTATATCTGGTACATAGATAGTTTAGAAGGCCGAAATTACAACAATTTGAACTCAAACAACATACAAAGAAGAAAATGTTGGAAAGACCTGCAGATTCTACTTTGACACAGATCTTTTTGAAGTTATAGATTAAGCCAACAAAATAAAATTGGAAATAACATAGGAATGCACCATATTTTGTTGGTGCATTCATCAGACAGTAACAACAGCATGACTGCTTTCCAAGAAGGGGGCAGACAACAACCCTACACCCCCAGGAAACCTTAATATATTTCACTTGGAGGAGGCCAAAACAAAAGTTTTTCAAAATCATGGAAGTCTTGTACTAAAACAAGCTGTACATACTAGTAATTCCATCAGATCTATTCCAAATAGCACCTCAGTATCACCCTCCTATTAAAATGTCTATTTTACTATGCAGTTGAAAGCATACATACAAAATAGAAGCACCTCTAGTCTTTCAAGCATTTGTTTCCTCGTCTTTTAGTAGCTACTGAACAGTGTCTATATTTTGGCCTAGGAATGATAGTTACCTGCATCATCGGATTCCTGAAACTGTGAGTAGTCTACCACTTTTCTATTCCTAAAAGGGCAGAAAAAGATATTCATTTGAATAGAGTTAAATTTTATAGCATCTACAATCAGTTTTACAACACAAAGACAAACTACTTCTTCACCTATAGATTCTAAGTAAGGCTGTCCTGATTTTGCAGCTTCACTATATACACAATGTACAGACAGAGGCAGATACCAAAAGGAACTGCCCCATTCTCCTGAAATACTGGAAAATTTGACAATTCTATAAAGATTCAATTATTGACCAGTTAAATAATGGTCAAGAATTTTAAAGTACTAATTGTATCAGAACAACAAAACAGATTTTGGCTTTCCCCAACCTACCATGATGTAATGTCTCTCAGTAGGCTATCACATGCATTTTACTTCAATTCGCAATTTCAGTACTTTCAATAGTGGGTTCTTTTAGTCCTTTCACTCTGCTTTAGGAGCTTTGTGAACAGAAACCCAGATTACATGGGAGGTTCCTTGCAACCAAGTAGTCAGGGGCAGCGATGACTGTGTGTGTTCGCTTTCAGAGAAAGGGGCCAGCAGAAGCAATTTTGCAATGCTGCTAGGTTTGCTCCTGATGCTGTAGGCAAAGAGCTCTCACTTGAGATTTCACTTAACTTAAACTATACAAATGTAAACTGTCATCTACAGTGTATTCCACAAGGTCAGGAATGGCACTGTGTAGAACTTGGCTTTGTGGAATACTTGCTTGTGCACAATCAAGAAATAGTCAAACAACAATAGCTGGAGACACAATGTTCTGCAAACACTGGCGTTTTCATTAATAATTTGGAATAATCCAGTTCAGGTACTTGCTGTAAAGAAGCCACTATTTTAGCAGTGTTTCTATTTTTTCCCTTTTTTGTAAACTGGTTAAGGATTTAGTAAAGTGTAAAAGAAAACTTTCTTAAAAAAAAAAAAAAAGTGAATTGTGGAAACCGTCTTTCCATTACTGATAAAGGAAGTCTTCATTAAAATAGTGTCCCAAATCCTGATAGATTAAATGAATGAAGATGCATTTTTATCTCATACCACTGCATATGCACAGTTGAGGAATGCAAATATCTCAAAATAGTGATGTTTATACAAAGCTGCAAGTGCAATGTCTTTTCCACATACATTTTTCTACATTTTAGGCACATACACAATGGCTACATTCAGAGATCACAACAAACAACTGGTTTGTTATGATGTGGATGTGCTGCAACAAGTCTCAGGTCATACTTTGCCTTCTTTCCCCTTAGGTGAGGAAACTGCAAGCTTTACTTTGTAGCTTGGGGGGGAAAATGCAGTTCCCTGTTTTGCCCAAATACCAAGTTTGTTAACAAAAATGACTTGCAAAAACCACAATTTCTGTATTTAGACAAAATGAGAGAAACTTCAAATCTGCTCTGAAGTTCAATCTATCTTTTATGGGGTGCTATGGTAGCAGTTAAACTAAAATGCATCCTCCCTAAAAGCTGACACAAACTGAATAGTATTTCAATCACTTCGAAACATCAATAATCCAAGACTCTTAGGAATAGTACATGTCTTGATCATGCCAGCTGATGAATGCTTTTAGAGACTGTGAGCATGTAGCCTATTAAGTCTCCCCAAATGCAATGCAATAAAGTATATCTTTCTGGACTGACTGGGTTAGTGGCACTGCATTATGATGGTTCTATTCTTTTAGTCCAGTAAGATAGCAAAAAGGAGTAAACTTTAATCACAAAAAAAAAATTATTTTTGAGATAAACCAATATAACAGGATACTAAAACCTGCCATCTTCAATTTGATGCATTTTTTTCATCCACAGTTGACATGCTGGATTTATTACAGGGCAGATAGGTGAGTGTTCAGAGTGATTGCTCCTATGAGTTCTTCAAAGGCTTCTGAAGACTTTTCCCAGGCTACAAGAAAGGCAATGCTCTAAACAGGAAACAATCCATTTCCTGTAGGATCAGAGCACGTCCCTTTTTCAAGTCTGGAAAGAAATTTCAGCAACTAGTATGAATGTCTCATTCCACTCAATCCTACAGCTACAGCTCTATGTGTATTGGCTCTTCCCCTCCAGACATTGGCACTCTGCATGGAGACCAGGGAAAATGTCACATGGTGGGGGGAGGAGCTCCACAACACAGCCCAACCCCCCAGTTGAAGCAAGCTGTTTAAATACCAATTAATCTGTGGAAACAATATAAATGCTGTTGCTGAAACTTTTTATAATTTGATAAATACTTCTTCAATGAGTATCTAACATCTATTTTGTAACATCCCAGATATTATCTAGAAGGTTCCTCTCCATGCACAATGAAAACAGATGCCAAGAACACAAGGCCATTGGTATCTCTCAGACATAAATGCCAGGGTGTTACATCCACCCAATCTGCCTCTTTACGAACTGATTTAAAGGGAGTTACATCTGCTGTTGTTGGTTTTTTTTAGATGACTTAATTCTACTGCATCTGTGCATCAGCCAATAGTATCTTCCTTACAGCTTGATGTATTTGAAAGCAGTTTCAGACAAAAACCTTTTAAGTCCAACAGGGACCCACAATTTTTGGCTGATCTTCACAGTGAAGCAAAAACCTGTGGTTGCCAAAGTCCCTTGCTAGTTTGGTCAATGCTCACCATGTAAACCTACCTCCCTTCTCTGGATTGTCTGAAGATCAGCCTTGTTAAAGTCATGAAATCTGGCTAGTTGCAACACCTGTCAACACCCACTGGAATTCGGCTGTTTATATGTTTATTTTACATGGCAGTCCTCTTCTTAGCTATGGTCTGCCTTGTGGAATAAGTGCACAAAATCCTTTGATTGTAGCTTGGTACAGAATACAATCCAGTCCACTTCCTTTACTATTTATTTCTTCCTTCTGCTGTTTCCTTAGACAAGATCCTGTATACGAATTAGCGCTGAACATTATCTTATTCAGCTTCTTCAGTAACTTCTATCAGAAGAGCCTGCCTAGCATATAATGGGCATCAAAATCATCTGTTTTGAAAAAAAAATGGATTAAATTTTGCTGAAAAAGTCATTAGATTCTGTTCTTATGGATAATGTCTGATATCTTGCAAAGGACCTACCTCCAAATAACACTAAATGTATGTTGTATTTAACATGCATGGCTTTTAAATCTTTAGATTATATAATCTAGGATGTTGATAATCAACTTAATGAGAGCAAATATGAATGGGGAATTTAACCTGTAATTCCTTAAGATTTCCAGATGTGTGAGTGGGGATCCCCACTGTTCATGATTTATCAAATTTCATTACATAATTGATCAGCATAGGGCAAATCCATGAGCTAAATAGAGATATTATGTTTAATCATGATTTTAGCATAAAGCTATCACCATGTAGTATATAACTAGAAACACTGCATAGGGAGCGTGTGGGTGGAAGCACAGACACTGGTTCACTTCAGATGTCACAGCCATGCAGGATTTAAATGTTTACTCCATGAATGAACAGCAGCAAGAGTGTGTTTTGGTTCCCATTAAGTTAAATAACCTAGAAACACACTATTCCTAGTTGGCTCATTCAACTCATCCACCACCACCACCACTACAATACCCACAAGTTCACCTGAAAGTAGAAATGTAAATGCCCAGAAGTTTGGAATCTACTGGGGGTGGATGGGGTGCGTTATTTAAAGAGAAAATTTGACATTGGCAGCTATTTAAAAAGTATTGCATACCAGTTATTAAAATGATCTTGACTACATTAAGAACATACATCATACAAATTGAACTATCTGATCCATACAATTTAAAAATATGAATCAAGATGGTTAACATGTAGCAGAAAGCTGCTGCATCCTTAAGCTACATATTCTAGTAAAAAAATTAAAAATATTAAATAAAAGTTGAGAAATTAACACTATAATTACCCAATGAAAGTTTTAATTAACTGTTGTTGAAAAATAGGCTCTTTTCTATACAATACAGCCAGAAACACAATATAAAAACCTGCAACACCTATCTACGTGGAAATAACAATGCATGAGTGTACAACTAGAAGCAATGATCCCTTTCAAACTGCTTCCAACTCTGAAAAATACCCCTAACAAATCACAGTAGGATGGAGATATCCTTTAAAATCTTTACTAGTATAACCACCATCACCACCACATGGTATTACAGTAATTATGGATAAAATAGCTCCCCCAAGCCCACGAAATATTATTTGAACAGAATATACTGCTATCTTTATTTTTCTCTAATCAAAAGCAGAAAAGGATTGAAAGTTTGTACAGAATGAAACAAGCTGCTCCACTTTTACCATGTTAGCTTGTACTTTAGTCTGATGCATATATTTTCAACAGAATAATTCCTTTCACATGTTACTGAAGATGAATGAATCTCATTGCCTATCATAACCCAAGTCTCAAACTGATCACAATGACAGGTAACTTTTGCATTCTATGTCACAAGTAACCACTCAAATCAATCTATTCAGCTATAAATTAAATTTACATTTCACATTCATAAACTCTATCTCCAAGAAGGGATGAGTGTGCACACTTTCTAATTAAGATGCTAATACTAATATATACATTAATTAAGAATGGAAATGGTACTATAAATTTATTTTAAATGGGACACTGAAGCACACTTTACGAAGATAACTATCCAGGCCAATGGAAATATAGTTTTCTACTGAATGCTAAGTGATATGATCTGCTATTTAGGATGCATTTGTGAGTTAAAAGGTTTACTTCTCTGCAGGTCTGGGTAACTCCAAGGACTGCCAGCCCCACTTTAGAATCTATGCTATGTTATCTTAGTTTGCATTTATTAATGCTGATTTAAGACCAAAGCATCTTTAGAACCACCCGATGACAATATAAATAGGACACCTTTGTATGCAGTACTTATGCAGCATTTTAACAGGTACACAAATTATAATTCCATTTTCTTTTCATCAGCATCTCAGTTGTTCTCCTTGCAAAGATATGTTTAATATTGGTTTATAGTTCCCAGCAGATGTGTTACTATACTTCAACTTATTCTGTCTTAAATAACAGTCCCTTGAAGAACTACACAATTAAGGTACTGGTGAACAAGTTGGGGCAGGAATCTTACTGTAATTACAGTTACTAATCAAGCTTAAACAGTCCTATGTTTTAAAACTTGCAGGTGTAACTGATCTAAGCAAACAAAACAGATATTTATTTTGTGACAGTTCAGAATCATAATAGGAAACCAAAGAAGTCTTTGCAAAACACTGCTTCAAAGACTGCATAAAACCAGTGTGATTCAAAGGTCAGTGTTGCAGTGGACTATGACTGGAGCAGACTCTCCAGCCCCTAAAATGAGAGACTAGGCCAAGTCATTACTTCAGTCTACTCTAAAAGAGGTTATAGTTACAAAAATAATTTAAAATATCCAGAAAGGATAGAAATGCATTAAGTAGGTTCACAACTTCTGCCTGGCTTTAGTAATAAAACTAAAAACTGTGGTTAGTAGCAACATTGTAATCACCAACAGCCAGAGTGGCAAGAAACTGCCTGGCTACTGTGCTTCTACCACTGTAGGTGGAGAATACGATGGTGTGGCCGGAACAGTAGTATGAACAGAAGCCCCTTGTCCCACTTTGCTGCAGAAATTGAGACCGGAAGCATTCCAGTCAATAACTTTGGGCCTGGAGTGCCTCAGCTAAGCCAATACGCTTTTCACTTCCTTTTCCTGCAGGAACAGGGGCAGGGGAGCCTTCCTCGATTGTTGTGTGAACAAGGCATCTACAACATTTTGACTAAGTTCAGTTAAACTGGCAAGGCAAGGACACAGTCATGGGCACAAAGCCCAAAGAGATGCGTGTTCAAATCCGTACTTAGCAATTATACTTCTGCAGAGATTGAACCTATCTTAAGCTAACCTACAGTACTGTTGCTAGAACATCTATAAAGAAGCACAGAAATGCACACTATCTACTTACTGCTCCTTGAAGAGTGAGATGACACTAGACATCCCTTCATTCGTGAAAACAAATTTATCTTCATCAGTGCTTCGCAATCAATTCACTACTGCAAAAAGACCCCCGTCCCCGGCAAAATAACACGCTGAACACCACACGCATATGCACCCCTTCCCCAAAAGAGCATCTTCGACTACGAACTCCTCTCTCGTACGAACAAACTGTCTCCCAAGACCGATGGACCAGCACTGCTATACGAAATAACACAATGAAGGCAGGCTAACAACGCGTGTTCAACCCCACCCCCTTATCTCAAGCAAAGACACACGCCTCTCTCAGCTAGTGAGGCGCAGGCCTTGCTTTCACTCACGCTACACCAGCGATGTACAGATAAAGAGCGTCGGCGAGAAACGCCGCTTCCCCGAAGAGACACGGACTTTGCTTGCACTAACCTTAAGGGGCAGCATTGCATCCTGTAAGGGGCCTGCAGGGCGGCGGCAGCAGCGTGCAGCCTACTGCGAGGAGGAGCAGCAGCAGCACGCTGCATGCCTGCACACGCCCCTCCCTTCGCTTCTCCCGCCATACCCCTCTTGGCCGTCTTCCCTCCCTCGCGTGGGACGAGGCCAAGTCCAGTCGTTTCCCAGCAAAGGGCCTACAAGAAGAGAAACCAAAGCAGCCTCAGGCCTTTCTCCATTTGCAAAGGACTCACCTGACAGGCCTAGACATCTCGGCTGACTCAAGGGAGGCCCTGAGGCGGGCGCTAGCGGCTCAGAAGGCAAAATAAGCGAGCAGGGACGGGGGCGTTCTTGCTCGCCCTCCCGGGCGGAGGGGTCGGGCCCCGGGTCCAGCGATTCAGTCCGCCGCCCCGCGCCCCAGACTCGGCTCTGGCACCGTCAATCGCCACCACTCGCCGCTCCCCCCTGCAAAATGGTCGCACTTCGTCCAGCAGAGGAGATGCGCCTAGCTGAGAGGGCGGTGCAACCTACTCGGCTGGACTCTCCTCCCTATTTTTCTCATTGGGTATCTGGTGGCGTTGCTGTGTCCCATTGGGGCGTTCGAAACATCACGGAAGCGTCAGCCCGCCTCCTTCCCTGAGAGCGGGAGGAGAGCCCCTTCTCGTTAAAGCTGATATGAGAGCTGAAGCTAACAACAAAAAAACCTGGTGGGACTTGGTGATGGCAGATTCGCAAGGAGTCCGCTTGAACTCTCGTCCAGTTCAAGAGCCAAGCCTTGTTTCGTACACAACAGAATGAGTCTCGAGGTGTATTTACTGGGCACACAAGAAACGGTGGGCTCCCAAGTAAACGGCAGATTCGATAACTAAAGCTGGGCTAGTTTTTGGAGGGAAAGAAAAATCGGATTCAGTCCCGTCCCATATATGTGGCACCGTATCGCGATACTTCCGTAATTACTGCTTATGCGTTATGAATTCTAGTGAGTTTAAAGTATTTTGGAGGTACCCGGGAGAATAGTTTCCCTTTTAAAAGGGAATTACCTAAAATACTATCCTCAGCCTCTTTTCATCCCCCTCCAGGGCATAGTTACACGTGCCAAACGGTAGATAGGAACCTCTCCTCCCTTGCCTCGCTCCTTGAGCAAAACCTGGAAGAGGAGGAGAAGGCGTAGCCCCGAAAGACCCCCTCCGTGTGGTGATACCTCCTTTGAATATTGCCACGGCTGATGAAGTGTGCAAGTAAGACAAAGCAGCAGTTGCTCACCTGCTCTGAGCGCCACAAGGAGGATTGGGCCCACAATACCACTTGAATGCAAACACAGCTTTACTCGCAGGATAAGACAGCATGGAAGGATGGCTGTGCACCTATGATCTCCACATCGCTCATAAAAGAAGATGAGTGAGCAGGTTGCGCTGGCTACTGCTCTTCCCAAGAGCAGCAACCTTTTTCTCACTCCAACTGCCCTGCCCCACTCACTCTGAGGGGGAATGAACAGGCTGCTGTTGCAGGGAGAGATGGCAGGCAAGCAAAGACAATCATGACCATCATTTCCCAATCCTTGCTGCCTAAAAAAGGATAATGTAGAGCCGGCATTACCTCTGCTTCATTTTTCTTTTTTTCAGGGTGGCACAGGAGCAAAGATTTGGTTAACTGCAAAATCCACTTCAATGTGTTGCCCTGACAGAATTGCTAGTCAAGTGGTGGGGAAACATGGAAAGATCAAAAACTGAAGACTGAATGCTTGCTCCCTCCGTGTTTGAGGCAGTGCAATTGCAGGATTAAAGCCTCATTTGTATCCATGGCAGTAAAATACAATAATATATTAAAGCTGCAATCCAGTAGACTGCAAATAACTCTTGAAGCTCAGAGGATTAAGAGCATCCTATGTAGGGTGGGAAGAATATAAAGGCAAAAGTCACCTCTCACTCCTGCAGCTTTCTGTAGTGGCACTTAAACACGAGAGGGAGACATGATGCTGCTAGAATATCTTGTAACTAGATGACACCTGTCTCCACCCCAGCCCCTGGAATAGCCCTTAAATACCTTCTCCAAGATTGTTCTTACAGTCTTAAAGAAGCAGCCAGCAGTTATTTCCACAATGCCTGCAATGGCTGTGGAGTGGTAAGGAAGTGTGCTCTTAGCACACAGTCTGACCTGCCTCAACTCTGCCTAATGATAGTGCTGGAGGATTAGGGTGAGGACGAGTTGTCTGATCCTTCAGTATTCAGTTGTTGGCGGTGGCGGCAGCAGCAACAGCACATTGCATTTATACTCCTTTTTCATTTAAACTCCATCTTTCAAGGCAGCTTACAAGTTTCTCTTCTTTATCCTCACAACAAGAACCTTGTGAGGAAGATTAAGCTGAGAATCCAGGATTGACTGAAAGTCCCCCAATGAGTTTCAGGGATGAGTGGCAGGTAGAATCCAGAATCCCGGGCCAGTACTCTAACCATTACACCATGCTGTGCTGCACCACACAGAGAGGAGGAGAGGCAAGCAGGCAGAGACGGCTGCTTGCACTCTGTCTCTCGGTGGCACTGTGAACTGAATCCTCTTGGCTTGGTACACAGACAAGACAAGAAAGAAAAGATAAAGTAATTGCTATTACTGCCTTCTTTCCTTGTACACTTCCCTGCTGCATTCTAAGAAGGAGGAATTGCTGGCCATGCTACAGACTATTTAACCTCACATGTTTATAGTGTGGAAGGAGACCTTTTCAATTGTGGAATGAACTGTCAGTTGGGATAGGGCAGGCTTCTACTTTCTGCCGACAATGGAAAATACACTTGTTTGCCCAGTCATTTCCTTGATTGCCACTGCGGCATTCTGGAAGTGGTAGGATATTTTCTTTCCCATGGCCTCTTTTCAAAAGTTACAGAATATGGAATTGTTCCCCAGTAAAATGTGTTTTGAATTGCACCATTGGAAGTGTTAAACAATTTCTGTCCATTCCCTTTAGGATACCTTTATACAACTGTTTTCCGTCCAGATAGTTTGTGTACCAAATTCCTGGAATCCATGACCTGGTTCACACGAACACTTAATAAGCCACAGTGGTGGTTTTGTGCTAGGGATATTAGCATAATTACCCATGGGTTGTCCTGTCATGTGAATCCATTCAGGATGGCTTCTTGCCAAAGTTGACAAGACACCCTAGGCCCCTACAACAGCTCAGGGATTCGGGATGGCTTGTTTACCATAGCAACAAGCCAACCCTTTCATATGACATAACAAGCCATCCTGTTGAGGATAATTATGCTAATCCCCCTGGCATGCATGGTGAGGAAAATAAGTCAGTTATTTCCAAAGCCACAATTGTGTGAACTAGAACATACTGACAACTGCCTCTTCTGCAGCTGTCCAAGTTCTGTCTAGGAAGTACATAAGCCAACGCATGGGATACCTATTTAGCTCACTTTCTAAACTTTAGACTACTTTTTTTTTTAAAGAAAATGTATATTGCTTTTAGTAAACACACTTCCAAAAGTAGTTTACATAATTTGGAAACAAAACTGTCTCATAAAGATTAACATGGTACAGCAGAAGAGCATTAAAATGCCAGATGAAACAATCATTGAAATTAAACATTCTAAGTAAATAAAATCTCTCCAGGAACTGAAATAACAAGGTAGCACCAGGAATCTTCCATGGGAAAACAGTTATAATACACTGTGTGCGCCAAAGTAAAAAAGGCTCTATCCTGTGTCATTCCTGTTTCAGTTTGCACAGGAGCAGAGCAATTTATTGTAGGAATGCTAAACTTCGAGATGGAAACTACTGTCAGAGGAATTGTTGGTGTTCTGTGTTACTGGACTGAAGAATGTGACACTAGCCAAAAGCTACCAGTGAGGAAGCAACATGATAGCTCACCTAATTTTTAGATAGATTAATCATGATTTAGTGACAATGATGACATAGTCACATGCATCGGCCAAGTTCTTGCCCTGTTGTAGTACTGTTGATGTCCTTCCCACATCATTACCTCTGGATAGCAAATGCTCTCAGCACAGCATTAGGAGCCAAGGATGACTAAATTCTAATTGCATTTTCAGTGTCTATGTTGCTTACTGATCCCCAACAAGAATATTTAAATGGCTACTGACAAAACTAGGGCAGCAGTTGTGGGATGTAATAAGCTATAGGACACATAAAAGTTCTCCCATAATTAAAAGGTACTGAAACATGTACATGAAAGCATCCCTGAACATTTAAATTGGGGTGGTGGGGTTGAATGCGGCCAGGTTCAGACATAATCAGTCTGAATTATGCAGAATCAGTCCTTGGGACTAATTAACTGTGGAATACAAGTTGAACACATACATACATACAACCCATGGTGGAAAATGTGGTGGCATGGCTTGTGGTCATGTCTGAACCCAGCAACCATGCTGAAGCATAGTAACCACACAATAACTATGTTGTTTCTATGCTTCACCATGGCTTGTTTTTGCCCCTGAACAGAGAAAGTATACTTCTATATGATTTTCATGTTTCTTTCACAGAGTTTTGAGCATAAAATTGCCCTGGTTGCATCACATGCTCCTGCCTGTGCTTGTTACAGTTCTGCCTAGCAATAACTGGCAGCCAGCAGCACTCTGGTTGGTGGCTTGGTGTTCCCTTTTTCATTTTTCTGTGTGTTGCCTTTAGATGTCCACCTGCAGCGTTGGAATTTTGGTGGCAATAGGGCATTGACCCAGCAACAGCCTTTCCTGGCACTCCTGTCTGGTTGCTGTATGTTGCTTGGGTGACACTTGGAAACTGGTCTACCCATGCAGCCAGCACTCTCCTCTTGCAAAAGTTGCCTACACAAAAGAGGAGCACACCAGCTACACACGGGCATCACCAACTGGGTGCTTCCTCTAGAGAACTCATGTTTTCCACTCTGCTACTATCTCATCCTCAGGACTGTCAGCAAGCCCTGCTGTCCCCTACCATGACCCCCACCACAGCTGCAGCACATGTTCCTAGTCACCAGCCAAAAAATATTTGCAGGCCATACACTCTCCCTCAGGAAAGTCTTCTCAGCAGAAGGTACTGCCTCCATCCCTGCCCTAGGTGCCTGCACTGATGCCTTGCATGTGGCCAGCTGCAGTGGGTATAAGCCCTACACATGCATGCACATGCACGCATGCGTGTGCATAGGTGGGCACATGTGCAGTGATAGCAGGGGAGATGTGGGGTGTGGGTGGGTGTGCTTGCACGTTGGCACAGAACAAGGCAGCAGCAGAAAGAAGTGCTCTAGCGCTACTCTAGTGAATAAGGAATTGCTTTGCTGAGCAGCAAAGAGACAGCTGCTACTCCCAGTGGACTGTGTGGACCAGTGAGGGAGAGGCACATGATGCAGGCAGAAGCAGTGTGCCCTGGGATGGAGCTGAGCCAAGGGGGCTGATGGGATTTTTTCAAAGCTTTGGCATTTCTTTGGGGGAAAACAACATATAGAAATCCACCAGCCATTTTAGCAAACAATTTATTTTGCCTGTAGCTGTTACAAGTACTTCATCCCAATATCTACCAAGCCATAAAAAGTACCTAGATACCCAAAACAAGAAGGCAGGCCTTCAAGGTTTCCACAATTCTCCAGAAGATTTTTGTCCATCCTTCTGAAATCACTAGCATAGAATCCTAATCATGTTTAGGATGCACAGGTTTGAAGAGTACAATTCTAGCTATTTATGTCAGTATAGTAGCCCAAATGGGCCAGTAACATGAGTGTGAATGGTGGGGTTTGCAGAAGGATGCACAGCTCCAGCTGTATCAAAGTATGTTTTAGATTGTCACAATGAGAAAGCAATAGCTGTGAGAAAGCAATGTCAGAACTTTTTATTTCAGATGGGCTTTAGTTTTTTTCAATACTGCACTGGTTATTGAATGATACAGCAAAAATCTCATTCGTTCCTATATATAAAAGCAAATACTGTTAACATATTAAAATAATGCAATTATAATGCAAGCATATAAATGTGAGATTTTGTATAACCAATTAACTGAGCAGAGTTTTCGAATAGTACTGATCAGATTGATGGAATGTGGTCCATATACTCTTATCATGTAAACTCCAAGCTGTCCGAGGCTCATTACTGGAAGCAATTTCAGGATAAGAGTTCTCCATTCATTGTTCCTCCTCTAAAAACTACATGCAAAATTGCAGTTGAATTTTCACACTTCAAGGAGCTGGGCTAAGCAAGACTTTTTCTGTCTATTTATCTACCCAAGTGGCAACCTGGCATGTGGGTGGAGAAGACACAAATCTGAGTATTTTAAAATAAGCTCTCATTTAAAGGTTATATGCTTTATTATTAATTACATAAATCAATTGTTCAATTTGTGCTAAAGTGCTTTTACTTGTAGTAACTATTGCTTAATTACTTTAATAACTTTTTAAAAAGAGGTAGACTAACACCTGTTTTAGCACAATGTAAAATATTTGAATCTATTTCTATTAAATAGGGAGTTTTTTGGCACTGGGGTTGCATCTAGTTAGGGAAAATGGTAAAGAAGTTTTAGATGAGAGGCAATCAGTATGTAGCATGACTTGTAAAAAGATGTATGTTTAAAGAGACATAATTTAAAACAAAGTAAGTAAAACATAGTAAGTCCTTTATAGCAAATATGAGTATGTTGGCAGAAAACGTATTGCAGAAACTTGGATCCAGACACAAACACACAGGATTTAAACACTGAGCCAACACTTGCTTTGAAGAACACTATTTTAATTTTAGAACTCCTGTGGTTTTGTGTTTGTGTTTTAATCATATACTTCATATTCTAGTTGGGCCTCTCAAGACAACCCTTAGGAAAGTCAGCTGTTTTCCAAGCTGCCAGGGCTTTAAACATTCACATGCCATTACAATAGCTCCCTGTGATAATAATTTGAGTGGTTAAAAAATAAAATAAAAAGCTTGCTTAATAATTATCCCAAAGTCACACATACACAAAAGGAATTGATAACATGCATAGATTTTCAAGTGTAAAATTATACAGTTGTGTTCACACAGCCAGATAACCAAGGTTATCAATTTGCATTGTCTTCCAACACAGCACTAAGTGTTTCTGTATAGATCACTACCAAAATGCTCTAACCATAGACAATAAAAATAACTTTAAGCCAGTGCACAAACACATAAAGTGAAAGATGATACAACAAATTCCATGGTTTACTGTCCTGATATAGATCAGAAATTATGTCAGAGAATCTGCTTGAAATAATGTGAAAAACATGGCGAAAGGGTCTTTGTACCCAGTTACTAGACATTAATTTCTGCTGTACAATTCATTATATACTGCTTTTCAAAAATAGTATTAAGGGCATAAATTACTGTGATATTATCAGATGAAAAGTGTATGACCATATCATAAAGACTACCTCCAGCATCTGGAGAATTGGCAGCCCTTATTTGTTTTCCTATCAGTTTCTGCTGGATATAAGCAGAAAAAAAAATTGCACTTCATTTTACTGTAACAACCTTAGGCCACTTTTCTTGTCTCCCATTTCACAAATTACAAGGAGGTGCCTGAATGCACCAAAACAACCAAGTTCTAAAACTGTTATATCTGAAAAGCATCCCTTTAAAGGGATTTTTAGTTTGAATTCCACAGTGCTTAGCACTTCAGTACCTTTTTTCAGATACAGCACAGAAATTCATCAACAGCTTTTACCACCTTTAAAAATATTGGAGATAGTGGTTTCTAAATTTTAAAGAGAGCTTAGTATCTATCCAGCATTCATATCATTACTTAGCAGCAGCTGTTTAATAACCTTTGTTTCAAAATGTCATCCTGGAATGCCTACATTACAAGGTGAAGGTCAACAGATTAGTAGTAAGTATCTTTTCTAGATAATTCAGAGAAGAGCTAGAATGTCTCTTTCATATTTACCTGGCGAATGTGCCCATAACTCATCCTGGACTAATAGTTTAAAATTTACTGTAATCGGGGCTGGAAGCAAACAGTGAAGGGTTTTAATAAATCTTGCTGTTAAGACCTTCAAAGTTCTGCTTTGAACCCATCTCCTAAATTATCCAGAATTTGGACATATTATTCATTTATGTAATTTTTTTATCCATAACACTTATTGCCTTGGTTGATTATTTTAAAAGGAAGATTAAAAATTCAAACACCTCAATGCATCTTCTTATTTTGTAACTTTAACTTGTCTGAACTATAGCAAGTTTTAAACCCTAAAAAGTTGGAATTTGGTTTTTCATGGAAAATATAAAATTATATCAGCTATGATCTCATAAAAAAGATGAAGGGGATGTACTTGGTATCAAAAAAAACGAACAAACAAACCCACAGGGAAGATTTGACTCTCGCATTTTGTCCAACTGAGTCTCCTATTCTGTGTTTTCTCCTTCAGATCACTAAAACCAGTAGGTGGCCTTTCAGGAAGCCTTACAATGATGGCTATCTACACCCACACAGTAGGACAGCTAAGGGGAAGTAATTCATCAGAATTTGAAAGAGGCAAATTAGATCTTGCTAGGGAAAGGGCTATAAAAATAAAGAATACTGCTGGTGCTCTAATAAGGTGCATCAATGTAAGGCAGTTTACAGCTTTTGCCTCCATTCATTGATGGTTTCTCAAAAAAAGTGGGGGGAGGTATCAGGAAACACTTAACTGTTGTGTATCCCACATAAAAGACAGGTCAAAAAAGGCCAGAGTTCATTGTACTTTCCCCTTCAGCTTAAACATGCAGTCTTTGGCAAATATATACAAAGGTACCCCATGGCAAAAATGGCACCTCTAGAAAAGCTGCATGAAGAGAATTCCACAGCTGTGTCACAAGATAACCACAGGCCAAAGCCTGTTCCCATAGATACGTTAAAGGCAGCTTGTTTCAATCTAAGAGCAATGGATGGTTTAGTCAACACATGGCTAAGTCGCTTTGGCTTTGCTTTTGGAGCGCTGAAATGTCCCCCATAGCCACTCTTCATGAAATGGCAACTTTGACCAGCTGAGTTGCAGACTTTGCAGTGGGTTGCAATGAGTGGAAAATTCTTCATTTCAGAGCTAATTCAAGCCATGATGCCAAACTGAATAGTGCAAGTGTACCCTCATGGCCCATAAGGAGCAAAGACAGTGGTTTTAGTTATCTTTGCTAGGCTGAGGGACTCCCTCTCATTGCTTGCAGGCATGCTATCACTTTAACAAAACAACCATATATATTTGTTTGAAAGGCATTCTTGACCTCTGAGCCGACATAGAAACTTGTGCAACTAGCAACAGCCCCAGCTGGGTGTGGATGCATCTTTTAACTTGATGTAGTTTCCATGGCCTGAAACTGAGTTTTCTGTGTCACCAATGCTCAAGGATGTTGTCATCATCATCTTCTCAATAAGGACTCTAAGAGGAAACAGAATTTGGTTACTGAGAAATCGTAGCACTCATTCAGCACAGTCTTGGCCCAAGAAAGGTCTTGAACCAAATGATACGCAGTCCAGAACTGATAGACTGGAACCAAAAGAGAGCTGCTCCATTCTGGACTTGCTCTATCGAGAACATTGCACAGTGGGATTCTGAACTGCACGGTTTATGTGGCATTTTACGTCAAAACCTCTGACGTATCATCAGAGCATCTTGGTAAAAAATGTGGTTTGTAAACCTGAAGTTGTTGTATGGGAAGTTTTGAAAAGCTGAGAATGAACACCAGTATGGATCAATAGGAACCAAAAACAAGTGAACAAAGGAATGCATGCACCACTGTGCCTGACCTACAGAAAATACAAAATTTATTCTTACAGTATTTCTGTGAGGTAGGTTAGGTGAGAATCAGCAACTGGACTGAAGTCAACCAGTAAGCAGGCCACTTTTACCACCCCAAGTCTGACCCCATCTTAAGTCCCCCCACCATAACATAGTGGGAATATTCCTGAAAGTGTTGAACTGTGGTAAATTGGAATTCTCTCTAAACACATCAGTAGTGCTACCACTTTGCCACATGTTAACAATATTCAGTTCTTAGGTTCCAGTTTACCTTTGGGAAACATTTTAAAATAGTCCTGCCTACCTCATAGACTCATTAACATTCTTGTTTTCCTTGACAGATGTTTCAGTCCATCCTGTGAAACCATTTTCTTTGCTGAACTGATCAATTTCTTCTCTGGTAACAGCCCATGGATAAAGGTCACACTGGAAAAAACAATTTAGGAGTGTTCAAATTCAACTGTCAAGCCACTAATAACCCCATCCTTTTTCCGTCTCAGCGGCAGATGTTTACATGGTAGGACAGCACTTCTAACACACTGATGAGGTAATATTCTAATTCTATTTGAGCTGCTGCAGTGGCAAGGAATGTTGGGGGCTGTAGTAAAGCACAGATGGAGGGCACACATTTTGTGGCTGTAATCTCTGGCTAAAAAGAAAGGAAAAGAAAAATCACCTGAGTATTTTCTATTTTGATGGAAACCTCAGTGCTAAACATGTGTGTGCATTGCTGAACTAATTTTCCATTAACTTTAAGCCTTTAAAGATTCTCTGGGAAGACGCAACTGGGTCAGAGAATGTGAGTAAACATGATTACTCTTCATACTCAGTTTTATCATACAACCTCATTTTTAGGTCCTACCCTAATTCCCAACTGCTTTGAGTGTCCACCAGTTCACCAGCGCTATCAGTGATAGTACACCTGCATAATTCCGAGTCTCCACTGATTTAGGGGAGTTTCAGGCTCTTTAAATGTTGTGTTTACCTAAGGATAACAACAGTCTCCCAACAAGCCCTACATCTGTTTCACTTCAACAGGGCTGCAGCATCAGATTCTCCCAGACCATTCACTAAATCATGGCTTAAAGGCCTATTTATTTATTATTTAAGCATGATTTTTTTTCATAATTCTCCCTTCTTTAGGGATCGCTCTATACCCTGTTTGGAGCTCAGTGACAGCAGCGTGCACAAAGAAGCCGCCACTGTACTAATCTTCTGCTAGAATAAGCCAACATGCTTATCTAGTTTTCAGACAACTATTAACAGAAAGACAGATCCCAACTAGACGGAACTAGAATTATGCTGAATTTTCCCAATTTCTAAGTTAAAATTTGCACATTTGGAGGAGAAGCTTTTACCCAGTAGCTACACACTGCAAAAGATTGGGAAAGTTTCTCTTTGTTGTAGTAGTAGTTGTGGTATTTACGGCTACAGTCCCAGAGTTAGCCATAAAGAACAAGGGAGCTGTGCAATCAGAGAACAGAAGGAGCTTCTTCTCTTTGTATAAGTAGAGGCCCTTTACATCAGGAGTTGTGAACCTCTTTTAGCAGGAGTGTCAGACTTAATTTTGGAGACACACTCAGGAGCTACATCCCAGTTGTGAGCAAGGTTAAAGGTAAAAGTGGGGTGGGGGGCAAAAATAGAAGCATATTTTAGCTCAAAACTCTTACTGCCTGTAGTTAAATTGTAGGAAAAGCTTTTCAACCTTTTACAATGGTTGAAAAGCCAGGATACCACCAGACTATAGGTGGTTAGAGAAAAGGACTGGGTAGCCTGCAGGCTAAAGGATCAACACTCCAGCTTTGCACACTTTCAGAAAGCATTTTCTCTCTCTGTTTTGCCCAAAGCTTGACATCGGTCACACTGGACAGAAGAAGGGAGGACTTAACATATATAAAAAGACACAGCCTAAGCTTTAGTCCAATTGGATGAGAGCTTCCTCAAGTTTGGTCAGACAAGACAGAGACAAAAATGGAATTATATAAAAGTTGGGGATCTTCTTTAAGCTGTGTACCCTGTGGGCTAATTCAGTTACTGCAGAGTGCCCTGCAGCCTAAAATCAGCTTCTGAGGTTTTTTAACAATTATGTCTGAGAGGTCACCCTTCAGGACCACCCCCGCATCCCACAAACCCAAAAGATTGCAGTCTGAATCCTGAACATGCCTGGGTGTAACTCCACTCCTAAGATGCACTCCCCACCAAAGATAGGAGGGGGACCACTAATTCCTCCTTCCTTTTGTGGCCTGCTGTGTCTCCTGGAAATCTGCTCACGAGAATTTAGTGTAGTCACTTTGAAAGAGTGAGAGAACTGGGGAGGAGACTGCAGGGGGAAGCAGTGAGAATCACCACTTTCCTCCCCATTTCCTCCAGCCCGAGTGCCTGCTGGCTCTCGGTCCCTTTCAATGGAAGAAGTCCTTCTGTGCACAGAACAGCAAGTCTGCATACGATGCTATGTTGAAGTGGAATTTGAAAACATAATGAAAAACATGTGTTTTTGTATAGTAGCAATTAAAATACTGAATGGTACAATCCTGTGCATGTTTAGACCCTACAAATCCTAGCATGTTCCTGACAGTCATGCTGGTTTGGGGGTACTAGAGGCTACTTAGATGGCAAAAAGCCCTGACTGCATAAGATTGTACCCTAAACTGTTTGGTTCTTCTAGAAGCAGGACAGTAAGACCTGGAGGGAAATGGTTTCATCTGTCAGGAACAAATCAGGCTCCACCAAGAAAATTTAAATCAATGCATTTGGAGGGATTTGCTTCATATGGAATTAATACACAGTACCACTATACTGTTCAGATAGCAAGTGTAACTATGTTAAGAACTGCTATTTAAATACCTTTGACTGATTCTAGAAGGAAATATAAGTCCAGTGTTGTTCACTGTCTCTCCTTTGACATCATGTAATCATCCACTTTCCCCCATGAACTTTCAATGAATATTTGATACCCAAATCCTCTTTAAGCTGAATGTAGATAATAGTCATATATTTGCATAATAAGGTAATATGAGCCGAAGCATGATATGGTAGTTGTGAATTAATTTGCAACTGAAATTGCACCATACATACACACACATGCGCGCGCGCGCTGTCCTCATTGCAAAAAAGCCTCAGGACAGCTTACAAAGTATCCCATCTCGCCTATGAAACTGAGAGGACATGAGTATCCTAAGTGAACTCCACTGAGTAAGGATTTGAACCCAGGTCTTCCTGTCCAGGTCAAACGTTTTACAGGTACATGACTACACTGGTTTCCATCACAGTAATTAAAAGCAAGATAGCCTACTCACAACTCCTCACAGATAAGAGAAGGCAAACGTTTGAGTCCCATGTGATTATCTGAGAAATTGTCCTGAACACCTCCACAAAATGACTGTCATTGTAGTCAGAAATGTCATATTACCTATCCAAAGACTAGGTACAGGGTAGAAGTGGGAATTACACTCCAACCTACTAAACAAATTCTCTGATCCCACAATTTTCTCTGCCAACAGAACCCTATTTCACACCAGGCAAACTCCTTTTCCTCCCTGCCCCCTGCCAGTCAATTCATTCATTTGTCTGTTTTTTTCCTCTCACCCTGGCACTCTTGTGCGCGCACGTGTGCGCGCTCTCTCTCACTCACACGCGTGTGCACAGATACCACATGACCCAAACCATTCATTTACACTCCCTGTTCATCCATCATGGATGAAATCGTATCTAGATGCACGGATGTGCCTCAAATAAAAAACACACTCACTGCTTTTCAAGATATCCCCAAATCCTCCCTCCCTCATGCACACAGACCCACCCCCAGCACCATATAATCGCACAGTCCCCACACCACCGCTGCCAGCTTCCCACTGCTTTCCTCTCCCTGACAGTTTCCTCCTGGAAACAGTTTCCTCCTCCTCCTCAACTAGCTTACTATTGCCCTCCCTAGCCCCTGTGCACCCTCACACCCCACCCAGACCTCCCCCCACCCCTTTGGCTAGGCATGCTGAAGGGGAAAGCACTGATCTATAGTCACCCAGCATCTTCAGTTCCTAAGAAATTCCAGGTGCAGCCCAGAAGTATCCGTGGGAAATGAAGGCAGCCACAGAGGCCTCACACTTTACTTGGAAGCAATCCCAGCTGTTAGTAAGAAAGCCTTGGTATTTTTTTTTTTAAAGAGGGAGAGGTAGGGGACCTCAGCAGACACCCAGGGTCACTATACTGCCTACCCAGTACACTGTGCAGATTACCATGATCCACAGGCAGAGAGCAGCAGGTATACAGCAGAAAGAGCATGCACACAACAAATGACACTAGAGAACCTGGCAAGCGAGCCAGTTCTTCAAGGGAAGGTCAAAGCATCCTTAGCCAGTTCATTACTATGCACTTAAAAGATCTGGGTGAATCTCCCCATTAGGAACAGAAAAACAGAAATCTTTTCATCTTCTATGGGAGCAAAAGTGCTGCTCTGCTGACCATCTCAAATGGCCTGGCAGGAAATGTCGATTTACTCACTTTATTAGCCAGGAGCAGGCAAGGGACAGGGCTCCCATCAGGCAGCTTCAGCTTGCTATCCAAATCCTGCTTCCATTTCTGGCAGCTGGTGAACGTGCTCATGCTGGTGACATCAAACATGATCACACAGGCTGATGCCTCTTTGTAATACAGCCGAGTCATTGATGTGAAGCGTTCTTGTCCTGAAGGTGTTAAGGTGGGAATAAAGGCAGGGATTGTCAGATTCGGTCACTGTGTGAACTGCCTCTTCTGTATTTCAATATTACATTTTTGCAAATTGAAAAAAATATGATCCAAGAGAAAGTAAAACAAATGGAGTCTTGCCTCATTCGTAGACTCACTTGGGCAAGAACAGTGAAAATAAAGGAAGAAGCAGTGTGGGCCATAATAAAGGTTTATTTTAATAAGTTGGAGGATTAATCTGTAGGTCAAGGACAGCATGCGGTGAAAGCTCATAGGTAGCATAACCATATTTTATGGCTCAAGTTTTAAGCCACCTATGGAAGGTAAGGGGAGGATAACAACATTAGAAGAGCCATGCTGGATCAGATCAGGGTTCACTGAGTTGAGCATTTGTACATCTAAGTTCTCTAATGTGTTAATTGAAAGATTAGCAATCTTCCTAAGGTATTTTCAATAATATTTACTTTATTCATGTGATATGTAACCTACCTTTCCACCAAGATAGACCACAATAATTAAAACAACAATAAAACAAAAGCATTAAAATACAATGTAAAACAATACACTAGCCAAAAAAGAAGGGGCATTCAACCCAACAGACCCACTTCCATGGCAAAGACCTGCTTGAATAAAAAAAATTTCCCTAAGAAGCAGCAAAACTAGTCTTCCTTTGCAGGGAATTACCACTGAGAAAAACCACTTTCTTATTGCCATCAAACATATTCCCAAAGGTGCTAGTCTTGAAAAAACGGCATCTACTGATGATCTAAAGGCCTGGACTGTGTGTGTGTGTGTGTGCGCGCGCGTCCGCAAGAGAGAGAGAGAGAGAGAGAGAGAGAGAGAGAGAGAGAGAGAGAGAGAGAGAGAGAGAGAGAGAGAGAGAGAGAGAGAACGCCCACTTGGGTGATAAGATGGATCCTTGAAGAACACCATAGCCCAATGACTACAGCAGCAAACTGGAATGTCCCAGCATCGCCTTCTGAAATTGCCTCTCCAAAAAGAAACAGCCAGCATAGATCAGTGCCTCCCAATCCCATCTTCAACAGATACCTCAGAAAGATACCATGGTCCAGCAGAAACAAAAGGGACACACTTCTCCTGTTCAGTTCCCCCTGTAGATCATCTACAAGACAACCAAAGGAGTCCCTCTCCCATAACCAGCCCTTAACCCAGACTGAAGTATGTATGTTGTGCCAAACACCTACCTTCAAGTAAAAACTCTCAAAAAATGGGAGACTGCAGGATTCAGTAACTGGCAGGGGATGGAATCATGACAGATCACTGGGATTCCACCCCCAGGTCTTGCCAGATTATCCGGGAAATTACACAGTCCACATCACCCCTCCCCCCCAAAAAAACCCAAACAAAAAACAAAACAAAAAAACCAAGACAGAAAATATGCTCATAGAAAGTTATATGATACAGGGATGTGGGGACTTTATTCCCCTTTGGTGCTGCTTTTAAAAATGATCTTTGCCTATCTGAAAAAGGATGAACCAGGAAGGTAACTACAATAAATATCAAAAATGCCATTACCAAAGAAAGTACACAACATTTCAAAACTCACCTGCAATGTCCCATAGCTGCAGCCTTACTGACTCAGACTCTGTCCACTGCACCACCTTCAGAGCAAAATCAACTAAGCAATCACAGAAAGAGAAGGAAGGTTAGCAGCTAAGCAAAAACACTGCACATGTGTACTTGTCCAACTAAGCAATCCTGTTTCAGGTTTTATATACAACTGTAGGCTACCACAGGAAATTTGCAACTACAGCAGCTGCTTTGGCCCTGTAGACTTGACAGTATTTATCCCCATCTTCCTACTAGTGTGGGGCACGATGCACAAGCCACAGCATTATTTTAGCATTGCTAAATGGAACACGTTCATGCTTCAGTAAATCACACCGATTACGGGTGGAAACAGGCAACTACTAAGCATGTGAATGTTGCTTTGAAACTCCCTGGCCTCTGAAAAGTTGTAACCACATAGAGAGTGAGTCTTTGGAGTCTGCAGCCATTTGACAAGCTAAACACCAAGTTCCTTTGCTTCTCTAGATTTCTGTAGTAGTTGCTGTCACAGAAAGCTTTCCATCAGAAAATTGAACACATTTCATGCATGTTTCCATACGCAATGCACATGCACACACTTACAATTTCTAAAACCTGTGTGGTTGCATCTACCTGCCTGGAATAAAAAGTTATGGCACCTGAAATAAGAAGACAATTAGTTTGTCCTGAGGAAGAAGCCTCCCATGTTTCTCAAGAAATCTTTAGCATAACAATATTTTTATTTTATCCATAAGCTACAATGGTATCTTCAGTGCAATCTTACTGACTTTTATTACAGATTTAGTACTTATCTGCTTTATTACAAGGACCATCGTCTCTAGCAGCAGCCATCTTGAGTTCTTCAGAAGGCAGAAAGGCAGGATATAAATACAATAAATGAATACATAACAAGACCTCCCAAAGGGCCCATCCAGCATGGCCAGGGATTATGGGAGATGTAACACAAAACATCTGGAAGACGCCACATGTCCACCCCTGTCCAAGTCCATAGTTTATTGTGACTGTCCATGTGAAACACCTGAAAGTGCTTTATAAGTGCTTATCATAATACAGAGCACTAAAAAATTAAAATAGTTTTAGATGACATTCAAAATTATATGTCCTTGACACTTGTGCAATCTCAATCTATGTTTGATTTACAAATCACGGTATGAACTGGGCAAAACACATTTTTCTGGAATAATACACTATGCCGTGGCTGCCAAGAACATACTGACCCTGTTCTCATATAATGACTAACTATGGGTCAGGACTCCCCCTCCCACACACACACACTACTTGCTTTGAATTTGCTAAGCAAGCAAGATTCTAATGCATGGGCCTGGAACTCTGGGTTGCTGTGGAGGAAACAAGCTGGAATATCAACTTATGGTTTGTTGTGGGGTTGAAACTTTGGGTTGTTTGTCCCTCAACATCTCAGAGCTGGAGGTCACAAGAACCAAAGCAAAATGGATGCCAGTGGATGCACAGAGGGTACTGCACTTCCTTACAGCTGTGCCTCCCCGACTATGTTCAATTTATACACAACTGTTACACAAGAACCAGGTCACAACATCCCAGAATGGAGGCAAAACTGGGGCAAGCAGAGTGTTGACTCTGTGTTCCACATGAGTAACAACAGACATTTAGTTGATACACACAGATTTTAAAAAATACCATGTAGGTAAAACCTTTCCTCCCAATGGAAAATCTTTCAGAAAGACTCTTTTAATTCTTACCACAACTGTCACATCATATACTCTCAAGGTACCCTGGACTTCAGTGAAGTGAGTTAGAACTTCATATCTGAAATGTTGGACCCGCTAGAAACTCTACAGTTAATCAGATAATTTTGATTAGGGTCAGCCTTATACAATGGGGATAATTTGAACTAGGCAACTAGCTTTGCTAATCTTGCCCTACTTTGATTCTGTTCTTTAACTAATCAACTTATGGACTTAGTGCAAAACTAAGAAAAACATTGAAAGATTATGCTCAAGAAGATTTTTAAAAATAATAATTAGGCAAAAAGTACTAATCAAAGTTCTGTTTGGAGGGCAACTTGAACCTTAATTTCCAACCACCACCTGTATGCACTACTTGAATAATATTACTGCAACCAGTTCCCTTTCACCAACCAAGTAATAAAAATAAGTTTCCTGCAAGTCAGTGAGCTGGACACCCTAAGTATTACACTTCCCCTGACCACCTGTGGGGTGGGGTATAGAAATACATAAATCTGGTGAGAGCCAGTGTGATGTAGTGGTTAAGAGCATGGGACTGGGACTCAGACGATCTGGGTTCTAGTCCCCGCTCAGCCATGGAGCCAACTGGGTGACTTTGGGCCAGTCACAGACTCTCAGCCCAACCTACCTCACAGGGTTGTTGTTGTGGGGATAAGATGAAGGAGGAGAATGATGTAAGCTGCCTTGAACCCTTCGTAGGAAAAATGCAGGATATAAATCGGAAAAAAAAAAATCCAAACTAGTTAATAGCTGTTAGCTAGGTCAGTCATGTTTTAAGCTAGGAATCCTTTTTTTAAAGGCAGACTGGATTTAAATCATGGTTTTCTACATAATTTGCACATGTCCCTGCCTTACTTGAACTGGGTCTCTTTTACAGCCTGCTGCCATTATATATTTTCTCCTTCAGGGAAAGAATAATATGATAAACCTCAGGCTATACACAAAAGAGCCAAAGACATCTGCTGAATGGTGCTCAAAGGGTTTCACTTTCATTTTTACTGATTGCCCCCCCACTTCTCTTAGCTTCTTGTGCAGATCTATTTCACTCCCAACAATCTTTTATTCATTTAATTTGTTGAAACTTAGTTCTTAAGAGGTAAGGGGTTGATTCTGTGTGCATAGATTTGCAAAGGAACCATGGGATTAAGGTCCTTTTCTCAACTCTGTATATATCTAAGTTTTTTTTTCTGAGAAGAAGAGGCATGTGATCTGTGCAGACATAAATTCACAGTTTTGAGAATTTTAAAACCAAGCACCTGTGATAATATCTTCTAGATAGAAAAACTGCCCAATAATCTTACAGAAACCCCTGAAAGAGCATGACATTTTGAATGGATTGATGAAATTCATTTACCAAAACAAAAAAATAAACATTGCATGAATATACAGCCTCATGCTACATAATAAAAAACTAATACTTATTTCATGATGAATGACCTTTGGGCTATAATGTATCTTAAAGACAAAACTATCTTTAGATAGATTTTTGTCAAAAAGCATTTTATTTAAAAAAAATCCAATTTAAATAAAAAATATTAAGTAAAAAATACAATTTTATTAAATTGATTTTTCTCCACCTTGGAAGGAGAAGAGTGAAAACTGATCAAAGTGGAATGTGGACAAACCTTTCAGCAGGAGAAAAGTGGGCCCTTTGCTGGAGTGAGCGCTGAGCCAGCCATCCCACAAAGTAAACTGAGGCATCAGCATCAGGTGGCAGAGCAGGAGAGGCAAATTGTCCTCTGCCCCAGGCAGGCATGTCATCACTGCCCTGCCACCTCTAACAGGTGCTCCGGAAAAACACATCAGCTGCTCTGCCACCATGGCATTTGCTGCAGCAAGAGTGGCCACCTGAGTTCTGTGAAGCAGCCATTTCCCTCACCATTCACTGCCATGGCATCGGCTCCATGGAAAGAACTTTCTCACAAACTATGCATATCCATTCTATATCACACCAAACCAGAAATCTGTTACCTTCTTTACAGCCTGTAAATTATCCAGCTATAGTCACTGCAAAGCTTTTAGGAGCCTCTAATAGAACTTTTCAATACCAAGTGGATTTATTCTCAGGAAGGTCCTCTGTTTGATGCAAAAGCCCACCCTAGGCAAATTGAGGGTTGCTGTATGGTTGTGCCCCATCAGCTATGGGAACATTCAGTCAGGTGCTAGAGCTATCAAAAGGCAATCCTGCAGCTACACCATCTTTCCTTCCTTAGTGGATTTTTGGTAGTTCGTTTTTTTAAAGATTGAAATAGTGGGGAAAACTAACGAGAGGTGGGAGGTGAGTTGTGAAGAATGATTTCTCCTGTGCCGCCCCATACCATGTTTAAGGGTCATTGACTGAAAGACAAAAGCTTTGGATTATCCAGTGTGAGTAGACCCACTGAAGTAAGACTAACAGATACGTCAGGAAGCACCTAAGCTCCATGACACAGTAAACCATTCAAAATGACAAGTGGTCATTGTACTTTTCCACCCCTCATCTCCTCACTGTTTGCTTCTGTCCACCCACCACTGCTTGACTTGTAAAGGGGTGGCTATACAGGATATTTAAGAGTTTCCCCTCCCTTCATTAGAAGAAGATCATAGTAATTAGAAGATCCTCTCTCAAAGTACATCTTATGGAGCAATGCTTACAAGCTGCACCGTGGGGGCTACAGCAAATCTCGGCCTTGGGGCCCACTCGGGTCTCTTCATAACATGTTTGCTTTTTAGACATTAGAAGCACAATGGCTTACAATTATATACAAGGCTAAAGCAGTTGCTACTTCTGCAGCCACATTCAAATTAATTAAAAGTAACTACAGGCTTCTCAGATAAAAGGAAACAACAAGACAGCAGGTTTTTTTTGCAAGCAGAGTCAAAAGTGCTCTTTTCCCAATCACAGCAAAACATGCCCACTTCCTCTTTAATTTTGTTTTCCTTTATCTCAGTCATGTCAACATTAGATAATGTATGATATAAGGCATGTAATTCAATATACCATATCTACCTATATATTTATTATATTTGTATCCCATCCATCCTCCAAGGAACTCAAGGCAGCAAAAGGGAAGCTTCCCTTTCCTTTCATCCTTACAAGCAAAACGCCCAAGGTAGATTAGGTTGAAAGATGGTGATTGCCCCCGCTCCAGTGATTCCATGGCTGGGCAAGAACTGGAAAACAAGTCTCTTTGGTCTGAGGCTAGTGCTCCATCTACTGTGTCAGGGGTGGGCACATAGGGTCTTTGTTTTTTGTTTTCACCGAAAACCACAAACTGGTGCCTGATGTAAAATGCACACACTTAAAATAAAGAATTCTAAATCCAGAACTTTGTCCTAGCACCAGACTGAATTATTTCACACAAAAATCCATGTCTGGGTACTTTATTTTACCAATATAGTTGAGAAAGTGATTGTGTCGCTGCTATTGTTAAGCATTGAGAATCTACTGTAATTCATCCAGAGATCTTTCAGTAGATCAAACAACTTTCTGCCCATCCCTGCACATATTACACAATGCTGGTTCTGAAAGTCTTTGCAAAATCATAGGCAATGGAAATGAACCACACATTTTAAGATGATGATACTAGACTGGCTTTCTGAATTAACTTCTCATATCATAAGTGCTCAGAAATTCATCTGGTGCTATGGTCTTCAATTTACAGAGTCAGAAAAAAAGTCAAAGATATTTTAGGAAACATACGTGTAAAGAATAACCACCACAATACTTTCATGAATCCAACTGAAGTACCATAAAGCTATATTTAGCTCTGCAACCAAAGAAGCTATAATTTTCAAAGAAATCAGTGGGTAAAGTTTATTTCAGTGGTGCTTCCAAAGCATAGCTTGTTTATTTGTAAGTGTCTAAAACTGGGGTGCAGAACCTTAGGCCTGAGGCCACATCCAGCCAGCCTGGGACAAAACCTGGCAGCCCTGGGGCCCTATCTGGCCCTTCCCCTGGTCCGAATCAGTTGGATTCCCAGTTTCCCAACTTTTCCTCATTCTAAGAGGATTCTAAAATGCCTCTTCTAAGGTTTACTGACTGGCAGTAAGAACTTTAAGCTTTAGAAAGGCTGTTGCTTATGGTATTTTGTTTCTGCCCCATTTTGCTTTCAGCTTTGTCCTGCAATGGAATGTGGCCCCAAGAGCCTCTCCAAAATTGAATTTGGTGCTCAAAATGAAAGAAGTTTAACCTCTTGATCTAAAATCATTAAAACCCAATGCAAAGAAGCTGAACTGATCAATGAACTATTTATTTAGTACCAATTCCACATTAAGTATTGTTAAAATTACAGTCTAATGGCTCAAGAGCCACTTGGCTATTATGTCGGTACATTTTCTTTCTATACTATAGCTGGGTTTTTTTTTTTTTTTTTTTGCTTTACTGTCAAGTATTTTCAAGTTATGCTCTGCCAAACTCTTAACCGAAGAGGTCAGATACTGCTGGTGTCATCCACTGAACATGTTTGCCAAGCACCAGTGAAGGTCAGCCTACTATTTGCCCTGTCTACAACCATGCTGTGCCTATCAATATAATTATCAATTCTTCAAGCCATGACACAACAGAAAAAATGTTCATGCTATCAGGTTAGCTGTCTTGTTTCAAGACAGAATCCACCACTCAAAAGGCAAACTACAACATTATAATTGGAATCGGTTGTTCTAGAGAGCAGAACTAGAACAAATGGCTGGAAGTTGCAACGGAGTAGAATCTGGCTAAACATTTGGAAAAACTTCGTAACAATGAAGGCAGAAACAAATAGCCTCAGGCAGTGGTAGCTTCTCTTTTGCTGAAAGTACTGAAACAGAGACTGCATGGCCATCCGTCAGACATGCCGTAGCTGTATCCTGCATTGCAGAGCCTGCATCAAGCAAAGGGTTGGACTAGATGATCTTCAGCATTCCTTTCTAACTTGATGATTGTTGGGCGGGGGGGAGGGGGGGACTACCCTGGAAAGTGGGATGCTCACTTTCCCACATAATTGTTATCTGGCCTGCAGCTGTAGACATCAGGACTGATACTGGGTTAAGGACTTGGAAATGAAATTTAACCCCTAGGCTCTATAAGGTAACTGGAACTGAGAGTGACAGTGACTAAGCAGACCACTTCCTCAGGAATGTACAACTCATCTTGCAGTATCCAGTGACAATACTGTTGGATAATAAAAGGAACTCTGCATACTTCCAGACACAACAGAGAACAATAGACAACTTGCTGTATCAATGGCTGCGTGTCTTGGTCATTCCTTCAGTTTTGGTAGGTTCTTTTCTCCTACTCTTCCTCTTCCCTCATTGCCTCTGCAATAACCAGTATGTGCTTTCTCCCAGAGGGAAGCAAGTAACCATGACGTTTTGCTGACTTACACTCATATACCCACCTTTAGGGGGTGCTTGTCATTACACAGTGTTAGCTTTCTTAAATTATGTATATAAAAGCATGAATCAAGTAAGTTGATTCCAACTTCTCAACTGGCTGTAGCCTGTGTTTATTCCCTGTAATATGAAATGCTGTGTTGCCCTACTTGCTTTGTATAAGGCAACTCTGCTGTAAGTCACAGCAGACTTTCAAAGAGGTACTAGGTTAGATGTTACATGACCATATCTAACCCTTCATGCCAGTCCTTAGATGCCCTACCCATCAAGAAGCCAACAGTCTCGTCACATGCAAATTGATGACGTGGTAAAAGTTTGTTTTCCTGTCACAAAAGATACACCCCTCTGCACTGACTTAAACATTCTCTTTCCCATTCACAGTAACAGAGGTTTGCCTAAAAGAAATTGCAATCTTTATTTTGGTCCAAAGACATAATTTATGGAGGAGAGAGTAGAAGTAAATGCTCCACTCTGATAGCCCAAAGGGGTTCTAGTTTTTTTTTTTTTAAAAAGGAAATCACATGAGACACAGCTCATCCTTGACATAGGAAACGCTTGTTTGCCAGAGTCACTTTCTCATATGGAACAAAAAGTTAAACCACCAGAGTGGCAGACTGTAATTAAGAACTGGAAACTACAATATAACTGAGTAGCTGTATTTAAAATCCAAAAAAACTGGAATGGAGGAAGCAATAGAAAAGTTTAAAAATAGATGGGATGGTTTGGCCATGAAGTCTGCTGTTCAGACAAGATCTCAGGATGGAGACTGTAGACTGACTAAATGTAGACATATTAATAGGACACCTCTGTGGCACATTGCCTCTCAAGGTGACAAAAACGCTGTTTGATTTCAAAGGGTGGGAACTCAAAGGAGGTAGAAAGAGGAACTGAGATATGCAACATGCAAAAAAACAGGAAATAAAAGAAATGAACATCTTTATAACTTAAGTTATAAGAAAGTTATAATTAACTAAGTTTCTTTAATTCTGACTTCTGTCACTGATACATTTGAATTATATAGCCCTCTTCATCAGACAGAATGTCAGGAGAGAAAAGAATGTTACAGTCAATAAAACAATTCATAGCACCAAGAGAATAGAATACTTTGTTTAAAAAAACTCTTAAGAAGAACTCATCAGCCTTCTCTTACAAAGAAATATTTATCAGAGCAACGGGGGAGGAGGAAACGAGGAGAACCAAACACTCACCTCCTACCGTAGATTTGTAGTGCTTGTTGAAACTATCGTTAGCATACCGTTGGACCAAGGACGTCTTCCCAACTGTGGCATCCCCGATAATCAGCACCTTGAACATATGGTCGTGATGGCCCACCATGATTTGAAAGGGCCAAATCAACTAATGAAAGCACACTCCGCCTTTTCCCCTCGGTTTTCAGAATGGACATCCACGTGAAAACGGGACACCTCGCTTTTCCCTGCAGAGAAAAAAAAAATCTGTGCATTCATCGCTAGTCCCCGAAAGAACAGGAAATGCAGAACGTAACGCTTCCTGGTTTTTCCATCTGCAGGCATCACTTTCATGTGCGCTTGCCAGCAGTCCCCAAATTTAGACGGGCAAGGACTCCCCCCCCCCGCCCCTTCACTCATACACACTCACTCAGTCCTGCTTTTATGTTCAATTTTGCACTTTCTCTTGAGACTATAGTTCTCGATAAGTGAGAAAGGGTACGATGCAGAGTTTTCAGCAATTTGTACCTACCCGCCCTTCTTTACTCATTAAAACACACGAGTCTCAAGTAGAATTCTCCACCCCGTTAACAGCGCAAAAGAATATTCAATCAAGCACTCTTGCTTGGCAGAAAAGCCAGATCTGTATCCGTAGTTGTCGCTCCGTGGAAGCAACAGGTCCCTTTCAGATTCAAAGAAAAGCGTTTACAGTGTGCCAAGAAAAGTGCAAAATAGGAGATTTAGGCTGCGCTTCCTCCCGAGATGATACGGCACGCACTTCCTCACCCAGTAAGCATGTCAATCGCCGCCGTCTCCGTTTCACCAACTCCTTTCCGCATTCCCCTGACTGTCACGTGAGGGGCCAGGCGGCTACTCTGCTCCATTAAGGGGAACTACATTACCCGGCATGCATATGAAGAGGGGTGTTGTTCCATAGCTTTGAAGCTGCCCCACGGGAAATGTGGTGCTCCCTTTCAGAATTCCTGTTAGTGTAATATCTTTGCCTCATCACAAAAGTATGCAAGCTTACAAGACCTTCAGATCTTTTTCTCAAGCAAGATGTTACAGAAGAGGAGGGAGATGACTTGGACAGTAAAATCATGGGTGTTCTCTGCATGCTTATCATCATGAGATAGAATAAAGAGGAATGGTCTGCAGATGTTCATATACAGCTCTAGCTAGTAATCTGATGGTTTCAAGTTTCGCTTGGAGCTGCTGGGAGACAGAAAAGCAGACCTCTGATTATCCGTCCTTTAAAACAATCCCGCTCTTAACTCAGAAAATCGTTATGATCAACTCGATTACCTTTGCTTCTTCTAGTGTTTTAGGTGAGCAGACATGCAGCTAAGTTTTTTGCTTAAAGGAGTGAAGTAGTAATAGCATCCATTACGGACGTGCAGAAATGGTACCTTGTGCATACGAGGCAGCAGGTAAAAATAGTTCCCTCCAGCATTTTTCATAGATGCAAAGTAGCAAACGCTTGTAATCTAACTCCTCCTTACGGCTTTATCTGCAATAGCTTGCCTTATGCCATATTTTATTTTTCTTCTTTTAACAAGGTGTTGTTCTTTTGGTTAAATATGCCCTAAAACAAACCTTGTACTACAATCTGATATCGAAATGAGCTTCACGCATGGGTAAAATGGTAGTTATACAGCACTTCATTTGCACATGTGTATATATTTACATGGGGGGAGGGGACCTGTTGTCCTCCAGGTGTTGTCCGTGGCCCAATTCCCATGAAGCCCAGCTGACCAGGGTAAAAGGCAGGAAAAAAAGAACAGCTGGAGCAGATGTACTTTTACCAAGTCACTCTATGCCTAGAAAAAAAAATCCTTTGTGTGCTTCATTTGCCACAGACCTGTATTCTAGACTTCAGATATTCCTATTATTTTGCCAGCCTGGCTTCATTTATCCTCATTTACCTAGCAGCAGCACCAGCTCCGGGTTCTGAGGGCTTTAGGGCAACTCATATTTGGTAGCTTAAGAGATTTCACACATTATGAGGTGAACATAATTTCTGGCAAGATAAGTACTTTGTACCTATTACAAACCTAAAGCATCACAACATAGAGCTACATGGCCCAGGGGGACAGAATAACAAAACTACTGATTTCAGCATTATGAAAGAAAGCAATTTAATAATCCATCAAACAGAACCTCTTTTATACTGCTAACCAGCATGAAATAGGTGCACCTTCAGAATTAACAAATATTGGACAAACTTTTCTGGATTAAGGTTCCTGCATTTGTCAAATTTTCTTCAGTTAGCAGGGAATAGAGAGATGCATTCATACATACACTCCAAAATTGTAGACTCTGTGGCCAAATGGGCAGGAAATACAAAATGTATTATCTGAGAAAAGGAGGGAAACATGCATTAAGTGCATTAAATACGGATTTAAATTGGGAAAAATTGTTTTCTGTGTCTCTTTATACCCTTCCCACATTACACATTCACTTGAGTAATAAGTAAAGGTTAAGATTACAAGATCAGTGAATAAGTGTAGCACAAGGAAGAGAAAGGAAAAGAGTTTGAAGTAGTATAGAATATCTATACAAGTAGTATTCTCAGATTTTTATTTAAGATTTAAAATATACTCAGTTCCAGTTGAAGAGGGCAACAAGGATGATATGGGGAACAGAAGCAAAGCCTTATCAGGAGAGATTGAAAGAACTGGGCATTTTTAGTCTCATGAAGAGAAGACAGAGCTTCAGGTATTTGAAAGGTGGTCACAAAGAGGAAGACCAGGCTCTCTTCTCAATTATCCCAGAATGCAGGACATAGAATAACAGGCTCAAGTTAAGAAAGACAGGTTCTGGCTGAATGTCAGGAAAAACTTCCTGTTAGAGTACTGTGACAATGGAACCAATGGCCTAAGGAGGTTGTGGGCTCTCCCACACTAGAGGCATTCAAGATGCAACTAGACAGTCATCTGAGAGGGATGATTTAGCTAGGAGATCTGCACTGAGCAGCGGGTTAGACCTCTGGCCAGCTGCCCCCTTCTGACTCTACTGTTTTATGATTCTATGAACTATCACTTTAATTAGAATTAAAGTCATAATTCTATGGCTTTAATTATCATAGAATTTTCTAGGATGCAATGCATTGGTTGGTAGACACTGTTGGCTGGTCTTTGGGAGAATTCAGAGTCCCAGCTCTGACTTCAAGGTCAGAGCTGGGACTCAATTTGGAGTACTCTTCCCCAAGCTCTCACAATCAGTGCAATTCTTTGTCTGCTGGCTATGGCTCTGAGGTTGCAACAATGACTTCAGAACTGGCATGTAGGAGGGATGGGCATTCTAGTCTGGAGACAAGGACTGACGCTGTGCTGGGTTATGATGTATCCTAGTGGTGCCTCAGCCTATTTTCCTGAGCAGATGCAAAAGACTTAAGATGGGCAGAATTGCCCATCTAAATCTTCTGGAGGGTGAGAGAAATGCAGAGGCAATTCCTTCTATCCTCAGTTGGATAACAACTCTCTTCCATGTTTAGGGAGTCATTGACAGCATGCAGCTTGAAATATCATCCATACCACACCTCTTTACTGCTTGAACTGCAAGAGTATACTGCAATATACTGCAATTTCAGTATATCAGGAACCTAATGCATCCATTTGGAGAGAGGATCCAGGCATTAAGATTCCAAAAGTGACTGAGGAAGAAAATCTAAACCTATATGGAAAAGACCAACAAGTAGGCCCGATAGTGTAAAGCAAGATCTGGAAACCAGATCTACCATTTGATGGAAAGTTGCATTCTTTTCAATGATAGTCAAAATGAAACAAACTATATGATTGAGCTGTTAGTATACAGAACAGTTCAAGTTACCATCGCACCCTTGAAATGGCCTTTACCTCTAAGAGTAGCATTCTTTTTCTTACTAAAAGCCTCAAAGTCCATCCCACTGTAGTTTTCTAGAAGAACCAGGGATTGTTTAGAAATATCAACCACCAAAGTTCCTGCAGTATGAACAGAATTATTTTACTAGTGTTTTTGGAAGACTTTGTGGGGAAAGAAAAGGAAAAGATGGAGTACATCTTTGCTGTGAAATGGAGCCCTTTTCACAAGAGTTTCTCATAATTGCCCTTCCTACAGTCATACTAAGAATCCTGTTCTAGAATTTGTAGTTTGGTCTGGAACTGGACGTAACCTAAAATACAACGAAAGAATCCCAAGACTTACTTTCGCCTAGTTGCAGGTAACAGGAAAGGAAAATAGCAGTAAGTTAACTGCTTATTATTGGGATGGTTACATGTGACTCACTGAGAGAGAAAAAGATGTCAATCTGCATAAATTTTATATGCTAATTGATGTATATGCAAAGTCATAAATTATGTTAAATACTGTGCATTTCACCACATGATGTTTTCTAAAGTTAGTCCTATGTACAGTAGATCTACTGAAATGAACAGGGCATAGATTAGTCAAGACTAACTTAAATATCATTCATTTCAGTGGGTCTACTCAACAATGGATGCTGCCTGATATGTACTGGACTAAGTGACCAGTGTGCCCTACCTGGTCTGCTGTCCAAGTGCTGTTGATAGGCAATTTCAAAGTCCGATTCTTGCTTTAGATGATTATCTTTAAACTGGACATGCACTAGACCACCATTCAGAGGACAATTCTCTGGTAGCACTTCCATGTGTAAAAGACACATGGCCACTCTATTTTTTTATCCCATGACAACAGCTGAAAGACTAACCTATTTTATTAAGTTATACACTTTCAGGAACTGGAGTAAGGCGAATGGATAGGGTGAGGTAGACACGCAAGAAATTTTGTGGGCTTATTTTACAAATTAATGTAGGCAGCTGTAGACCATTTGGTTTTTTATGGAATAAAAATAAAGGACCAAAAGCCACATAAATAAATGTAATCTTTATTTTACCAAATATAATTTATCAGTTAAATTGGCACCTGTCAATTCAGTTACAGTAACTATAAATAATTAAAGGTGGTTTTCATTTTGTTTGTGTATCTGTTTTAATAAAGGTGTAAACCAATAATTCCATCATTTGCAGCCAAGTCTAAATATGCATGCATTTGAGTGCAACTGGTGAGAATAAAATTCTTCAATACTTTGAGATTACATTCTGTTCATACACTCCCATTTTGCTCTGCCACCTTACCCATTTGCAGACAGTAATTTAGGGATTTCACCCAAGCAGCACAAACACTCCAGCTCTGGATCTACGGTTAATTGCTGCCCTCAAGACCAGGAGAGTTTAACCCTTCAGTGAGATGTACAGAAATAGACCTTAACTAAGGACACATATGGAATGATGGCGGGGGGGAGTTGTACAAAGGGTGCTTCACATATAAAGAAACTGTGCAAGTGTTAGAAAACTGAAATACTGGATGCTTCCACAGTACATGCTGATGAGACACTTTTAAATGCTTAAGATTTAACAGAAGGAGGCAGAATAAGTCTTGAGTTGGTTTGAATGTTAAGCTATTTTGGCAAGTCCCTTATTAAGCAGAAACAAAGTATTGCAATGTAATTGGGCTAAAGGATGCCACTTCCAGCAGTGCAAGAACTGCCATTCACAGAAGAAAGGCAACATGACATCTGCATCACCATCCATTGCTTCTACCTAAGGCCACCTTGCCATGCAGGATGAAAGAATTACCCCATAAACATCTCTGCAGTATGATCATAGCTTTTTCTCTTGATGGTAGCTTAAAATATGAATGCTGGAATGGCCTATTGAAGCTATAGGACAACACTCACTTTGAGGATTGCATCTTGTAGTCAGTTTGAACTCATTTTGTAGCATTTTGGTACTAATTTCCTTTAAAAACGCTAATTTGATCACACTTTAAGACCCCTACATTGCCACTGTGCTGCCTCTAAGAATAGCCCCAAGGCCCAGATCCAAATAGTACAAAAAAGCCCTTATGCTGCAGCAAACAGCTTAAGCCCAACAAAGGGTCTTGTTGCTAGCAACAGTTGCCCTGTTATGCTTCATGTATAAAGAAAGGGCAAGCCATGTTTCTGAAGGCAACAGGTATTCAAATCTATACTTGGGCCTGTGGAAAGTATCGAGTCAGATTTAGGGGCCCAGCCTTCTTTACACATTCACTGCAATACAGGAATACCACATACTACTTTTTGCTTCAGCTTTATTGAGGAATTAAAGCAAAAAGGGGAAAGAGTCAAACTTACTATAAAATGATGTATCATTATGGGGAAGCTGAAGCTTTGCAGTGGGGGAATGCATTTGACAAGTATTCCTTATAAAAAGAGGTAGGCATGACATACACACTATTAAAATCTAGGCAACTCTGCTGAATCCAGTACCAAACTAAATCCAGCATAAGTCCTCATGCTTCCTAGGAAGAGCCCAGATTTTTAATGAATGAAAGGATATACCCTTGGCACACCTATTTTATGTATGCAATTTTTCTGTTTCCAATTACATATTTTAATTTACTTGTGCAAGGATTCCACCGGCATATGCAATGTAGTGTCAGATGCAGGACTCAAAGGTATTTCAGTACTTCTGTTGCATTGCCACTCATTCTTCTGTATCGGTGGGATCCACCACTAGCACAGAAAGGAGTTTATACTTTCCAAAGCAACCTCAGAAACAAACAGAATTCAATTCTGATTGGGACAATTCAGCAGAGATCTCTTCTGCAAGCTCAGTGACCAGGAGCATTTCGGAAGCTAGTATTTCTGCTCATTTTCATTCACTTCAAGCACTGCTGGCTCTCTGATACACTATTCCAGTGGCAACATCAGATAGCACTCTGTGAAGAGCAGGGCAGCCACCAGAAGTGGAAATCTCTGTTCACAGAATCTGACCTGTACCCACCATCTCCCTGCTTGCACAGATCAAAGCCTTAAAAGAGTATTCCAGTACAGAGTCAGCAAATACATCTGAAGTGTTTCACTCTAGTTTCCCCAGACTTGGATCTACTAAGGGACTGAAAGGTACAGTAAAGTGTCATACATTCCAGATAAAAAAAAACATTGTGCCAAGTTTGGACCACTAGGCTAACGAAGTGTTAAACATACAAGTGAAGACCTTTTTACCCCGTATGTGTGCAAAGGCATTTGATATGACCCGACTGTATCATGGTATGAGAGAACAAAGTAAAATCATTGTGTTGATTCAAAGTACTATCCAGTATGCATCTTGTTTTAGATATATCCAACAAACTTGTGTTGAGTGCTCAAAATCTCAAGGCATCCCTATCACAGAGTTGGCTTAAAATTATAGCCACATAGTTCTGCATCATAAATTTAGACTCATCTCATTATCAGGCATTTAAGATTTAGAGATAATGAGGGCATTAAGTCCATTAGTTCATGGTTTTGCAGATTCATATGAACCATTCACAAACAAGGAAACAGTAGGATGATTGAGACAATAGGTTGTAAAAGGCAGCAGACAAGCAAGCATCCAGGATACATAAAATGATGAAAACCCAACTCTCCATACTAGGGATAGGCAGTCAAGAGTACACTATACTTTGTGTCCACCTTTGTTTAATGGATTGCCATGTTTTTGCAAGTTTAATGCCTTATAACAACAAGTCACATTGTTCTCAAGCTGTTAGGCGGATGTTGGACTAGAACAGTAGTGTAAAATGGCCAATCCACAGCCAATTTAAGAGATTTAAGCATAAGATAAGCATTTCTTCCTGAGCCAGGATTTCATGGTCTCATGAACAAAAAATGGATTTGGAATGATTGGTAGGAGTAGACTATTATTTTAGGTAGTTTTATCTTCTTTCAAGATAAGAGAGCAATTTGCAGTCACCAGCATGGGACAGGAAGCAAAACAGCACAATAACTGATTCATTATTTACCAATTGCCATGCAGTTTTCACAGCCGAGTGTTCAGTTTCTGGCCAGATCAGACAGATTACTAGTGTAGGTAAGCAGGAGTGAGTATGCATGGTGTAAAAGCCATTTAATCAATGTCAGGACCCAGTGGTGACCATAGACATAGAACTCTTTTGTGCCAAGAGAATATGCAAATTCTCTCTCTCTCTCTCTCTCTCTCTCTCTCACACACACACGCACACGCACACAGACACACACAAACACATGTACATATGTGGTACTCTACAACTACTGCCTTGAGTGGGTGCAAAATGTGGAAGGTTGAATTTCTTTAAAATTTGTTGATCAATCGGTCTCTATATATCCTATAATTCAGATATTAACCACTATGAAATTGCACTTGGTGATTGTCTTTACACATTTTTCTTATTTTCTCCTTCCTAAAACTATTTTTTTCTGTACAAACTTGGCTTGAAATATAAACCACATACAATTCCCATTGAAAATAATGAGAATCCAGTATCAAAGTTAAAGTCCCAAAGGGAGACAGAGGGTGGCAGCAAGGCATTGTGAAGGGGAGGGGGGAATGTCACTGTAGATGATGAACTGGAGAGCAGAGAAGCTGAGGAAAGGATGTTTTTAGTCTCCCACATCTGTGTCCCGGTCCCCAATGAGCCAGAGGATATGGAAGCTGAGTGCCAGGAGACCTGTTCCAAGCAAGTCACCCAGTGCTGTCAAATAAGGTATTGAAAAGTTGTCAGGGTCCATGCCTCTGCCCCACATCCAGTGGACCATCCAGTCAGCAATGTAAAGAAGAATGAGAACCTGGAAGAGAGAAGCACAATGGTCATGTTAGCCATAGATGGAGCCATCAGGGCAGAGGAGAAGTGGCCTCACATGTTTGTCCTTGAATTAGGGAATGAAAGCTAGGCTTTTGTGCCCATGGGCACATAGTGCTAGATACAGGTTTTTCAGCATGTACGACAGCACTAGTCCTGATTCAGTACTAAAGGTGAAATATCCAGTCTTACGCAACTGCAGTGGACTGAATCGTGTTTCTAAAGGAAACACAACTCTATTTGGAGGAATTCCTCACTTCAAACAGCCGGGGGACCAGCAGCAGGGAAATCTGAGTCTGGAACCAAGGTATATGATGGGGCTCTAACTCGCTCCCTTCTCCTTTCAGCCCATTACTAGTAGGCAGTCAGCTGGGAAAGTGATGCAGCTACATGGGAAGCAACCAATTGCCTACCACACTACCTGGCAGAAGTGAGCACCAGAGGCGAAAGGAGCTTAAGTCTGTCATTTGTTCACTGGCAGAATGATACATCGCAGTTCTTCTCTTCCTGTCCTCCAAATGAAAGGCATGTTATCTAGTGCTGGAGGGAAGGCAGTGCAGGGCAGGTGTAGGCTTGCAATTTATCCCAGAGCATCCCAGTGGCCAGAGGACAATGTGGATTTACCATCCCATTAGGTTATGGGTGATCTGCCCTGGGAGGGTGAGATTCTGACTTTGGAAACCCAACTAGCCCCTGTATTTGATGGCCCTGCAAAAAAGGGAGGTATTAATATTAGAAGATGGCAAAAGTATATTTAATGAGTTCTCTGAGACACATTTTATACCTAATTCTATGTAATGTACCTTCTTAATTATGCCACAGGAACACTAGCTTTCATCCTACATACATGTACCTGGGAATTATTCAGTAAAACTTATTTCTAGATAAGTTATGCATACAAATATGCATATGATTTATAATCTATAAATATATAGATATGTCTATTCTTAACTGTGAGCAGACTGACATTAGAAAGCACTTAAAAGCAATATCAAGATGGAAAAATGGAATGGATAATAAAAGTTAAATGAGTTACAACTTAATGCAATAAAACTTTTAAACCCCCTCTGTACAGTGTCAATTAATGCTTCTAATTCTAATGTTCTAATTCTAATCTGAATTATTTTAATTTATTATGAGAAAGTGTTTTTAATTATCTGTTCACTTTTATTGCCAGTGAGGTGTGAGAGCCAGTGTGGTATAGTGGTTAAGAGCATGGGACTGGGAATAAGACGATCTGGGTTCTAGTCCCCGCTCAGCCATGGAGCCAACTGGGTGACTTTGGGCCAGTCACAGGCTCTCAGCCCAACCTACCTCACAGGGTTGTTGTTGTGGGGATAAGATGGAGGAGGAGATGTAAGCTGCCTTGAGCCCTTTGTAGGAAAAAGGCAGGTTATAAATTGAAATAAATAAATAAATTACATATCAGGTCCCATTTATTTGTAGCTTATCCTGTTGAACATAGTACTAATAAAGAAAGATATTCTTAGCTGGAACATTTTTATGGCAATAATATTTTACATGTGTTTAGTATCTGCCCCATATGCAAATAATAATTTCAGACTGACCATGTTGGTTGTTTTAGTTACAGTCCAGTATACCATATTTTGCTACTCCTAGTCAACATAATCAGTACTGAAGAGTTTTAGTGGCCTCCTGTTTTCTAAACTGCAGAAAGCATCAGATAAGAAATAGAAATATAAAGATATCTGTATCATAGTGTCATAACTTTAGACAAATATATAACCCTGGAAAGATAGAAGATAGGCCTATCCCTTCTTTACGAAACCTGAATACCTGCAGGACTGTGCAATTAATGTAAGTTATTCATAAATGTTTCCATTTATGCGTCAACTTTCAACTGAACAAGACACCAACCTCCTGCCTTCTCTTCATCTTCCATATTAAGACAATAAGTTGCAGTACAGGACAGTTCCACCAGTGTGTGTAGAATGAGTTGAATTCTAATCTTGAAGACTTTAAAACAACTTATCATACATTCACTACAGTGTATAATAAGCAATGAATAAATAATCTATAGACCTCAAAGGGCAAATATTCTAAAGGAATGGTGTTCAGTCCAATGAACTGTAAGCATCACTGTACTAAACAAGCTCGGTCAAGTTTAAAATGTTGCTCAGGCACAAGAACATTGTCTGTGTTAGGGCTAAAGGAAGAAAGACAAATCCAGAGAAAGCACTCTTCCTCTAACTGTGGCAGGGGAGCCGTAAAAGACCCATGTCTGCTTTTTTAGCCAAGTCCCAGTCTCATCACTGGTCATGTGGGTCAGCTAAAGCAAAGACTTACCTGGAGTAGTGCTGCAGTCATGTAGAAAACTATAAAGATCAAGGTGAGTGTTGTGTGGCCTCCTTGCATGGAGCTGATGGTATAAAGGAAAACCAAGTGGCCAGGAACCACCAGTAGGAAGAGCACCCGAGCAGACCGGGAATTCACATCTGTATGAAAGGGAAGGGAGTGAAGAAGACAGCTGAGTAAACCAGGCATAAACTAACTGAGGGGAGGTATCTCTGCTTTTTTGTTCCAGCATTAGTTCCACCCATTTAACAGACAACATATACTGTCAGGGTCATATAGGCTAAAAAGCATTGTTAGGTCCTCAAAAAGATCCTATGGATCCCATGAGACACAAATCTGAATAAAATCTGCTTATGCCAATTGATATCTATCTATGCAAATGTAAAAATGATTACTAGGATTTAAATTTCATAAAGGAAACTTCAGCCAGTTTCCCATCCAAATCATTCTTAATGGCCTGGTTTGCACAAGCATGGAGATTAGCATTATTACCCTTGGCAGAATAGCATTTTTGCTTCATGAGAACCCAGCCAGGATGGTCAGTAAGCCATGCCAGAATCCTACAACAGCCTGTGCAGTTTATTAAGCATTCTACTATTATACAAACCAGGTCAATAAAAATGTTTTCACTGATTAGCACCCTAACCCCAGATCATCACAAATCAGAAGTTGCTTGCTCATCTTGTATGGAACTGATGTAATTAATTTAATCTGTAACAGCTGTGAAAAGTGAATGGCTTAAGTTGCTGTGGGGAAGATTAACCCTTTTACGTCCACCTCAAAAAGGCAATATTTGTATCCAAAAGGAGTTTCAAACATTTGACAGACCATAAAAATTAAAACTCTCTGTATTTTTTGTCAGAGCTCTAATTCTAAAGCAGGCCATTTAGAGTCACCCCCACAATTAATTTTTCAATCCTCATCTAGATTCTGCTCCAGAATGTAATCCATTCCCCTTCAGTGACCCTATTCATAAATAATCATTGCCTTCATAATTTAAATTCAAAGTACAATAAAGTTTGTGTGTAAGGGTGTCTAAAAATGCTGGATGGATGAAGGAAGAAATGACAGCTGAAGAGTGATGGAGGGAAAGGAAAGTGTTCAAGATTAGAAATACAGTAAATGTGAAGGCTGGCAGGAAGGAGCTGGTTTAGGGGAGGGAAAAGATGAAGCAAGCATCTAAAAAAGCACTTTTCCTTCTTTTAAGGTAGAGTGGAAGTTCCAGCATGCAAGCAGGTGAAGGTGGACACTTAAGTCCTAGAAGATAGATTTGGGACTCAGTCCTCATGCCTAGAAATACCCCTCTGAAGTTCTGTGATTGAAATGTGAAAAGTGTAGCGTGTTCTTAATTTTCATATTCCATTCAAGTGTGAAACTGAGACTTGTTTGGTTTTGGCCTGATGTGTCTCTAACAATCAAATATGTTTTTTAAAAAATGAAGGCCAACTATTTCATCATCCCAGAATCCATGGTGTAATATAGTACCTACAGTCTCCAGCAGAAATTCTGTTACTTGTTCTTCAATTTCTCTCTTAAGACCAGTTCTGTACAGGACACTAATTAATTAACATCCTAACTTCAACTGAGGGTGTTCAAGGAAAGATTAAACAACCATATGCTGGGGATTACATGAGCAGAGCTGGCTGCAGCTAGGAGTCAGACTAGATGGCCCAAGTGGCCCTTCTGACTTGCTTTGTTTCTATGTTTCAGTTACTGGACAGCTATAAATGTATAGCCAAGATGTTCACTTACGGAGCTCTACAGGCTGTAAGACATATTTTCAGATTAAAGTAAGGTAAACCCTGCTACAGAATTTAGGAGGGCATGTGCCAGTAAGAAACTTTGAGAATATGCAGAATTGCTTATGACTTTTGTACTATTAGCAAGGACTTCAGATAGAGAATTACAATATGTGTAGCAGGGACTATGTAATTGAATTGCTTCAATTTAAAAGCACCCAGTTAAGGTTACTATTCTGTTCATATTGGAAAAGAGAAAGGGCAAGCAAAGATTTAGAGACTGCTGCAGAGCCAAAACTGTAGCTCGAACTAGCATGTAAAACTCGCAAAATGAGGAAGTGGGCAGAATTCCCCCTCTTATCCCAGAACCTGGAAGGGGTGGGGGGCAAATGCCCACTTTGTGACATTTTGCTATGGAAGTTTCTCCCCAATCTAGGCTTTGAGCTATGTGGCAAAGCCCACATGTATGAAGCACAGAGACCACGCCAAGAACTAGCACGTAAAACTCTGAAAAATATCTAGAAAAAAATACAGGTGATCTGCACAAAAATCCAGGAGGTCTATGTGCTTAGATTGATTTGATGTAGGACAAGAGCTATAAAGCCCCAAGATGTTCTGCAGGGGATGGGATAGAAAAGCTTTTAACAAACAAATCAAGCAAGCAAGCCAGCCAGAGCACATGTCAGACAAGAAATCACCATTCAGCCTTCCTTGTAATGATGTTCTCCCACCCACAGCCTAAACAGTTTTAAGATGCTAAGACTTTAAGGAGAAATATTCATGAGGCTACCTGAACTGAAGAAAGAACTGCAAGGGCTTGGGCACTTGCGGGGGACTATCTCTGAGCTTTCTCCAGGCATCCCATTCATGTGGAGGTAAGTGGAGATGCGACTAGCCTGGACAGCCACCAGATTGCCGCCAACACCTGCAGGAATAAGCAGATAATTGGGATAATTGTACGGAAGAACCAATCATTCCCCAGCATCGATATATCCACATCTTCCTTTCACATATGCAGGCAAGTGTCATTAACCTTTTGAACACATGTATGAGAATTCAAACAGGATTTGTTCCTGGGATGAGGATCATTTTACTGTGATAGCCTTTGTTTTGTCCAAGCTGAGATGAATCCTTAACAGCAAAGTAGTGTGGGCCTAGAGATGAACTGAGATATAAGAAATTTCTACAGACCCCAACAGGAATAAACCCCAATTTCTACTAGGAAGTGCAATATTACTGATAATACTGGTGGACAGAACCTGCCCTTGAAAGTTTCAAAGTGGTAACAAAGAGGCTTGGCTTACAACTAGCGCATCTTCCACACACACAAAATGAAAACAGGCCCACAAGAGCAGAGCACGGAAGTTTCTGAATGGTTGCACTTTTCCCTTTGTTTACATTCTTGAGTCTATTCATTAATCTTCTGAAACCTGGCTACTAATCAGCATCCTGTGACTTATGATGCCAGATTTAATAATGCGCATGGACCTTGCAATTAGTACACATTTATTCACTTCAATGAATGAGAAACACAGCAGATGCCCTATAACAAGGCCACAAGGTTTGGTGTAAGGAGAGAAAAAATATCCTTACAAATAATCTTGAGAACAGTCTCTTATTTAAGATTCCATAGAATTTACCTTCTATTAAAGTTACAGCATTGATAATACCCAAGAGGAAATTGCTTCAAAAAGCTGGATTTTATTCCAATAAGGGATAAGCAATTGTCAGTTTTCTAATAATCAGGAGGCTATATCAATTCTTGTATATATTCCTGTGCTTGTATATTTAAGCCATTTTACTAATCAGCATGGTAAATAATCCTTTCATTATCCACTTCTCTTTTGCTGACTTCTACTTAGGTTTCCAGTACTTTGCTTGTCCCAATTACTAGTTATGACCTTTTTTTCTTCTTAATATGAACCTTGATTTATTTAAGAGATAAACTGCTTATTCTCTAACTCATGACCAAGTTGGTGACGTTAACTTCACATTTAAAAATGATACGATCTGTGAATAACATTGGGATTTGTTCATAAGACTAGGAAACCATAAATAATATTGCAATTCAATTGTAAAAAAGTGTGTGTTGTCCTGTATTGTTTGAAATGTTTATGGAAATCACTGCCACAACGTGTGGTGATTAGAAAGCTTTAAAACAGGTTTAAAAAAAATAAATGCAGGCTACGCTCATTCATGGCTATATGTCATGCTGGTTATATGGCATCTTAATGGTCAGAGGCAATATGCCTCCTGATACCAGTTGCTGGGGACCAATGGGAGAGGGATATTACCCTCAAGTCCTGCTCGTGGGCTTTCCATATACATATGTTTGACCTCCAGTGGAAATATGATGTTGGACTAAATCTATCCCTGCAGAGACCGTTCTTATCTTTTAAAATGAGTTGTAAGAAAGCACTCTTTCTCCATGCAAGGTTTCAAAAGGCTATTCTAGCATTATTGTGAACACAAGTCAGATTCAGAGCTATGCAGGTGTAATGGGGCTGACAGAAGTGGATTACCCATCCCCATGGCCGCATCCTGATAATGCAACTCAGAGAAAATGGGAACCCTGTGCCCAGGGAGGTCTCCCCAACTCAGACAGAGGTAGCTTCCATGAGCAGAGCTTTCACTTGTCTCTGCAGGATTATTTGGTAACTTCCCCTTTTCCCTTGCCCCCTCCATGCCAAAACCCACTAAAATCAAAAGAGTTCCCATGCCCTCTATGCAGTGTTTTTATGGGTTTCCTATCAGGATGACCAGATTGAGAAGTCTTCTTTCAGCAATCCCGTATGTGTAACTCTGGTTCCAAATTTATGTTTTGCCTGCAAAAGCTGGTTTACAATTTAAACAAATCAAGATGGACATTCTTGCATAGTTTTTCACATAATTAAATCAAATTAATGTCAACTGAGAAATCAATACACAGTATGACAGCTAGATTTTGAGTCCAGCATTCGATAAGGCCTCATGGATGGGTGGGGGTGGGGCTACTCTGGAAGAAACTTAAACTGGTGCAAATTGTGGCAGCTAGTTTGCTAAATGGTTCATGGCATCCGGATCAAATTATACCTCTCTTGAATGACCTAGTTTTAAAGGTGTATATTTTAATATAGAATGTGGTATGCTTTTTGTGTAATCATAGGTTCTGTTAAGATGCTATAGGGTGTGCTTTTTGCTGTTGTTTGTGTAAGTGCCTGGTATCATGTTTTTAATGTCATATATGGTTTTTGGTCCATGAGGTCATGAAAAGTCAGACATGACTTGACAACTGAACAACTTGTCTATAATCTAGCCAGGGAGCTATGTGGCTGATGGGGCAGGCTAAAAAAATCAAATAATAAGTACTACTAATAAATAAATGACCTGCACTGGTTGTTAGTTGCTTTCTAGCACAATTAAAAGAGTTGGTTTCAAACTTGACAGATATAAATGGCCTAAGGACCTAGTAATCTACAAGACTGCCTGTTTTGCTACGAATGTGCCTGCTGGAGAAACCCTTTGGGGGGTGCTGTTACCTGCCAAGTGCCATTTGCAGGCATGTGTGAAAGGGCTTTCTCTTATGTTGCACTCCAAGAACTAGGGCTGGTTCTTTTCTTGGTTTTCATACCTATCTTTTTAATTTGGTGTTTTAGAATGAGTATTTGAGTCATCTTGTTTTTATTGCTTTAAGGTTTTATTGTTTAAATTGTTGGACATCACTTTGATGGCTTTTTAGCGGGTATACATGCCATATCTAAATAAATAAATAGTCATTAACTTCACTTTTGTTATCACACTCATTTTGTGTTGCACGATCCATACAAGAGTTATTTAAAAAATCCATAGCCACTGATTGCTCTACTCTTTGCAATTCTAAGCATGCCCTTAATATCAATTGTGCACTAGACACTGTGCAGGAGCAACATAGCCTCAACCCAAGGGTATTTCAAGCTACACTATTCTAGCCAACTTAACTACACACAATATAAAAGTGCTATGTCCCTCCTGCCTCTACACTCCATCCAAAGTGCAATATATTGAGGGCTCTGGAATACATCTGCAAACCCATAGCCTGAAAAATATTTCCCAAGCCTAAGGCTTTATATTTGGCATGCAGGCCCATGCTCTTAGCAGCCAGCCCTGTGTCTGACTATAGAGCAGAGGTGGCAACTTCTGGGGCTGGGAGGCCACACTGTCCTCCAGATGACAATAGAGGCTGCACACCTGTCCCTCCATGTTTAAATTTGCAGTGACAAAAAGTGTGCCTTCCCTTCAAGCAAAGGTCACCACTTTTTCTTGACACCATGAGAAATCCAGGAGTGGTGGTGCAGCGCAGTTGGGCCAGGGTTCAGGTTGTTCCACTCTGCTAGTAAGCCACCGTGCCACAGAATTTTTCTAAAGGGATGCTCTCTACTACCACCTCTGGAGTACAGTCAAGCAGCGAGAAGAACCATCTTCATTGAAAACCCCCACTCCCATGGCACAGCCAAGCTACTTAAAAATCTGCTATCTTGCATTTCCTTGTTCATAAAGTTCATTGGTAAAAGGAAAGAGAAACTCACCATTTATAACTGGGGTAAAGACGGCCATCCCTGCAAAATTTGGATCCGATACAGTTTTATCTAATATCAACCCTCCAACACTGCAAGGAGAAACAATGGAGAAGGTGTTGGAGGACAAAATAGCTGTATCTGTGCAAAAGAATCTCCACTTTAACCTGAAATACTTAGAACATTTTTTTCTCCAGTACAGCCTTGAATGCACCAGATGTACTTTGAAAGCACTAAATACATCCATTTCCTCAAATGTTTGTTTCTTTGAAGTGCATAAAATGCCTTTGAGAATATAGTCTTTGCAGCTTGTTACTAGGGTAAAGTCACAAATGGGCCATTTTAAAAGATGGAGGTTCCCAAAACTAGGAACATGGGAACAATCAAAAATTGTGTTTTTACCACAGTCAATCTTTTCCCTAAAAATGGAGATGAATTCCTGTGTGGCATCCAGACCCCTTTCCAAACTATTTTATTTCTGACAAAGCATTGCACATAGCTAGGGAAAAGAAAATTCAGACATAAACATTAATGTGATTTTGGACAAAATGCTTCAATTTCTTAGCAGTACAGCCTGACAGCAGAGAGACAGAAACTACTTGTCTAGCCCTTCAGCTAAGAAGTGGGTTCTCTAAACATATGGTTAAGGAATGCTATTGTAGAGTTTGTTTTGGGTAAGCAAGGAAAGTAAATAGAACTGACCTTCACAATTGCATGTTTACATGAACTTCTTAATACACTTCAGCCTTGGAAGAGTTTACAAACTTAAAGGGTAGACTAAGCTTAACAGAGGAAACCCTGCTGTTTCCCTTCCATTTTAGATATTGCTTAACCAGCAGATGGGCCACAGAGCTAAGAATCTGAGCCTGAAGCACCCTTCCTTGACCAAAGCTGCTTGCAGCCTTCCTACCTGCTAATAGCCATCGCAATAATGACGGGCTCCCAGCCAGAGTACAGCACCTCCCGGGTTGCTGGATTCCTCTTTGCAATGATGATCCAAAGGGGCAACAATGCAACAAAAAAAGCACAGACCAGGGGATTCACATAGGGCTTGGCCTCTGAAAAGAAGAACAAGTGGTCAAAGGACAGCCTTTGATGGGCTGGGTCAATGAGCACTGAATTGAAGCGGCAGTTGTCATACATATTTCAATTTCACTCACGGAAGCAGACAGCAATACTCTCTTGATCAACAGCAGAAATTAACATCTTGAGGATTACACATTGATTATTCGTGCACACTGTTCTGATGAATTAGCATTCCAAGGATGCATCACACAGCAGAGTAAGCAATGTGTCTCCAGACACCTCCTTTGGTGCTTGTGCCTGAGCAAATCTACAGATGCTGAGCCAGTGTGCAGGGATGGGGAGAGAGGGAGAAAATATGTGTTTGCTGGCAGGAGAGAAAGATTTTGTCTTCTGTGGAATAGGTAAAGTATCAGACCACTCTATTCTTTGCCAAAGCTGAAGTCTGTTTTGAGGGTATTCATGACTTTTGAGATTGTGTAATACAGACAGTCGGCACATCCATGTGGTCAATCTACCTTGGCTTATTTAAGTTTATTTAAGTCACAGTAGGTGGCAGTGTGGGCAGACAAATTAAATATTTACTGCTCACTGTTGTACAGTATGATGCAGTATTTTCTTACTGGAGCAGATTCCAAAACCAAGATAACAGCCTGCATTCTGTCTATTGCTATACATTATTTGCAATAGTTCTAAGTACCAGCCCAGTTTTGTAGGATATGTACTTTTACAAACCTTCTTGTACAAGTTTGTGCTTTTCTAAATATGCTTTTTTGTATGATATTTTGTCCAACTATGATTGTTTGAGTTGGGGAGTACTTTTACTTCAGCATTTTGTTATACAATTGGCCTTTTGACTTTTTGTTAGCTCTGTTAGAGCTATGCAACCACTTTAGTCTTACCTAGTTCTATGTAGAGGCCCCAGCTGATCCCCGAGAGCAGAGCAAGGGTGATGAGATCGCCAAGACTGGCAGCAATAGGTGTTGCCACATTGTCAGGGTTGATGCCCATCTTCCTGGAGCCAATGATTACGCCTATCATGATCATGCCTACACAACAAGCAAAGGGCATGTTAGCATTGCTGCAAAGGCACTGCAGTCAAAAGACCTCTCTTTTACCCCTTCCTTTCTTCTTACCCAGCACGAGAGAGGCTATGAAGGCTGTGGCCACACTGCTGGCACAAAGAAGAACAGCATGGCCCATGCTGAAGTGTCCATCTGGAATCCAGCCAAATATCACTGCAGCAATCGAGGCCAGAAAACCAACCACTGTTGCTTGAACCTTAAAAGATGCAGTTGGGTATTAGTGGAAGAAAAGAAATAACTTATGTTTCCATTCTTACTTGAATCTAAGAACATTTAACACTTGCCACAAACAGTAGAGCAGGGAGGGGCAGGCAAGTTGTGACCCTAGTCAGCACTGTCAAGAATGAGAGTTGCTAATCAGGACACTGGCTGGCCCATCAGGTTGCCCATCCCTGCAGGAGAGATTACTGGGTGCACTGGCCAACGTTGCATCCCCACTGCTGCCCGTGTCACCCCAGCTCTTTTGCTGTTGTTTACCTATGCAGAAGGCCTGGGCAGGCTTTTGGCTGGGTAAGGGGAAAAGGATACACGTCAAACAAATCTGGTGACAAGAGTGTCTGGCTCTAGACTGCTCAGAAACAGCCGAGTCATAGACAGCTGCAACTTGCAAGCCTGCCCTTCTGATCAAAGGCACCATCATCTTTCCCAGAATTCACCTGTATCAGTGCCATGTTCCCCGTTATCATCTTCCAGAGCTCTTTAGGAGTATCCATTTGCCCAATATTAGCCTGAAACAAAACCACACAATAAACAGTAAATTTATCATAAGGAAGTAATGTATAGTTTCTTCCAACAGCACTTTTTAAAGTAAGTTATATTATTTGTCTACCAACTAACAAAGAAACTAAAAACCATCAATCATCAGAAACATCAGACCTACTGGGTCAGCCCCCCGTACTTTTTTAAATAGTAATCCGTAAAACATATTTGAATCTATGCATAGTCCCATTTCTCTAGCCAATAATAAAAAGAGTTCCAAGTTTGATAGAAGTATGTATCCTCTTTCTTTCTCCTTCAGAGACAAAGTCAGTCTGTCCATTTCGGCACAGTCCAAGATCTTTTTTTAAAAACAGTTCATTGGTAGGTGGTTCTTCACTCCTCCAATGTTGGGCAAATGCAATCCTCGCCGCAGTGATTACATGTAGAATCAAATACATTGCTTGATTATCAACATCATCAGGTACAATGCCTAATAAGAAAACTTCAGGTTTAAATATTAGAGGTTTTTGTAACATTTCCTCAAGCCATTTATAGCATTTTTTTTTTGTATACAATGCAAGTATAGAAAAGAAGCATAATATATGGACTTCCCTTGGGTTAATGGGTTCAAAGTACCTGGCAGCAGTACAGTTATACATTTTTTAGGTATATTTTATCTGCAGAACTGAATTTTGTTTTAATTATTTTTATGCTACCTTTAGGAGTGGAACTCTCCCAAGATGGCATACATAATAAAAAGAACAATACAAAAAATTAATAACCCTGTGTTCAGTTATGCATATCATGCACCCACTCCCCTTCTAAACACATTGCTAATTATAGGCAGTTGTGGAATTCTAAGCTATCCTGAAAATTGGGAAGGTCATCTTGTACTTAAACAAGGTAGTTAGGCATTAATGTCAATTGTACTCAAAACTGTTTGAAAGATGAAACACACTGTTGGCAGACACCTAAGGGCAACTTCCAAGAAAGAACAGAACTGCTTTAGTTGGAATCTTGCCACTCTTCCAGAATAAGACAGTTTACAGTGAATTGCCTTGTTGGAAGGGGGAAAGAAATCAAAGGAGTTTTTCATAAAATAGTTATTGTCAACTGTCTTTCTAGGGGTGTTTCAAAGCTTGGACAGAAAAACAAGTAACATGTGAACTGGGAAATTATGAATATGGCCAGAAACAAAATCTACCAAAGCATCTAGTCAGAGTTCCTCCACTGTCATGAGAATTTTTGCCATCCATTTCCGTAACTTATTCATAGCTTATTTTTTGTCCCCAGCTTACAGAAGTCTAGGCAATGTGTGAATTGGCTCCTGGTCTGGTTTTCCCTTCATGAAATATAAGTTAGTTCTGCTGAATTTGGCTGAAGGGTTCTTGTTCTCTTGCAAAAGGGTTTGGGATCAACATAACTTGGCTATAGAAAACTTTTAATTCCCTGCACAAAAGATGGGGTATGATGGAAAGCCTTTCTAAAATGGCAAAGAAACTATTTTGAGAGTCTTAATATGGAGCTAATGAGAAGCTGTACTAAGCTTCCTTCCCACACAGCAAGCATAAGGACCAAGTCCCCAGAAAAACTACTGTAAGGCATCCCTCCTGAATTCTTCCCACCACAGGTCGTCTTCCTCTTGGATGCCTTTCTTGAAGAAAGGAGTCCATGTGATTTCAACACATGTGTACCCAAAACTGCAGCCTACAAGGTAATGAAGTTGATTTTTGATCAACAGCCAATAAAAGAATCAAAGCTGGGACTCGGCTTTTTGTGTGTGTGCCTCAAGCTGCATTACAAAAGCTTGTTCTAGAGAGGAGTTAATACATTTGTACCCCATCCCACTCAATGCAATTTTAACTAAATGCATGATTTGCAAAGAGCAAGCCAGGTACCAGCTCCTCTTCCAGTAGGCGACTTTAAACTGCCTTGCATAAAAGATTTACATGTATGGAGAAAAAAAAAAAAAAGGCAGCACCCAAATGTTTTCTGAAATATGCAATGATTATACATGTTTTTCACTATCTATACATGTAGCACTGGGAAGTCACAGCCTGTCACACAGCCAGGTGTGGCCTTAATGTAAGGTAAAGTTGTTGCCTCAGGCAAAATAGAATGATTGGAAACACAGTTAAGGTGATGGAGTGGGAGGCAGATCTGATTCATGGGCGTAATGCTCTGGAAAGTCTCCCTGAATGTGAGTGAAAGTGAAAATCATTGCCATGTTCTGCTTCGGGAACTAGGAAAGAAATAACGTGATGTTCATGTGTGACTATGCTTAAGTGCCATGCTTATGCCTACATGGAACTGCTGTCCTCTTGTGGAGTATGGCAGAACCAAAAACAGAGAACTAATTATTCACAAGCTTACTTACCCTCAGTTCTTCCTTTGCTGACTTTCTCTTATTTTCTGCCAGGTAGGCCAATTAGCTCTTTGACTTTATCAAGGCAAATGAGATTCTACAGAGTAATGCTGAACCTCAGTTTGGGCATGGTGGCAGGGAATGAGGGAGTTATTTTCCAACACACTTGGAGGGCACCGGATTGGAGAAGAGTTATATAGGAAAAAAAGAGACCATCTCAGCCATTTCAGAAGTCCAACTGATTCTCTTTCTCACCTGGTACCAAGTGACAGCAGTTCTCCAGGATCTTGGGCAGAAGTTTTCCCCAATTTTACTATCTAGCAGGGATGCCAGGGATTGACTCTGGGACCTTGCACATGCCATGTGTAATTCTCTTGCACACCTCTTATGGTGAAGGAAGAGGAATTGACTAGATGGTCCCTGACATACCAGCTCAACAGGGGACGGTTGTTCCAGAGCTATAATTTACCTTACCATCTGTCAGGTACATGAGGGTGAGCCCCAGGCAAACAAGCCACACTGTGAAGCCTTCTGTGTAGTGTGGCTTGTTGTGTTGTGTAAGCCTGCCCATTATTTGGCACAGTTAAGAAAACAGGTTTCTGAAGAATCAAGAACACAGCGAGAAGCAACACATCTTCTGCCACTGCCCATTTGGCCATGCTACCTGGGAAAGATGGTAGCATTGGTGGGGAATCTACTCTAAAATATATGAATTGTTGGGGAAAAAGGAACATGACTGCGAATATCAAGGGCACAATCAAGTTACAGAGGCTCCTGCCAAGGGGCCTCTGGTCATCACGGTGACCGAAAGAGCTGAAGCTTGTGTAAGCATATTCCAGAGCTGGAGTGCTGCTCACCAACAGCTGAATCCATCACTCTTTTAAAAGGTGGCTGACTGAAACAAGCTAGCTTCTACATTGTTCAGATCAGGACCGCTTTGATTCACAGATCCTGGCTCTACACATAACAGCTTGCCAGAGTCAGGAGGAGGGTGGGAATGAATAAAAAGCTTTCCACTCAGCAAGGGGGAGTCCCATTCCCTGCCAAGTCTCTCTTGCTGCCAAGACTATTAAGCTTGGCTGGAATGCAGCAGAGGCTTAAGTGGCACAACTGTGACACGAGGTCCCCTAAAAGCCCAGCTCACAACAGACCCACCAGTAGAACAGAAAGAGGACTCAAGCCATCCTGGTCACATGGAGCACACTGGAGGGCCACGTCAGTATAAAACCCTCATCTGTGGAGGGCTTTGGAAAGCTCTCTTAGGAGTACGTTCAGTGATTTCTCAGGGGAACAGACTGCAGAAGCTAGCAATAGCTTGGGGCCAGGAGGGTCTCTGCATTTTTTGAAAGACTATTCACTGCACTGTAAGGTTCTGTCTGTAACTGTACTCCCTCACCCACCACCAAAACAAAACATAAACAAAAAATTAGATGCCTTCTGCATGGACAAGCTCTTAAGTGTAGGCAGTGTCAATTCAAATTGGAATTACTATTAGATACTTGAAGTCCTAGCAAAAACAGAACCTTCCATCCAGGTTTTCCCATCCCCCTGCCAGGACAAAAAGCCTCTGGAAAATGTGGGTGTCCTCCCCACCCATCTTCCCCCTCCCATCTCTTGTCAGAGCCTTTGTGTCACTAACCACCACATAAAGAACGTGTCCCAAAGCATCCATGGAAATGAATCCACTGTTATTTCCAGCTGCTTGAAAGTAGACCAAGTTTCTGAAAGCAAAACATTATTGCATCTCTATGGATGTTCCACCTCTTGGCAATGTTAACATTCTCTATAGCACAAGTGGGCAGAATAAGTCTTAAGGATTGGAAGGTTGAGAGAATAATTGGGCCATGCAGCTGACAAGCCTTTTACTAAAAAGGGAAAGCAGGAGCTGGTGGCTTGAGAAGAATTTGCAGCTACTGTTTCTTGTTAGGACCGCACCCGGGCAGAAAGGATGGAAAAAGGGAGTTTGTCCCACCAACCACCAGACTGAAAGGTAGCGGCTGGTGCTAGTCAGCAACACTGCATCCAAGACATTTGACAGGAAAAGGAGGGCATGCAGCCAAGAAATAGCAGGGGCTGCTTGCAAGGGGTGGCTGGCATAGCTGGTACGCAAGCCACTTACACAGCAGCAGTATAGGATGCTGTTAGCATAAGCAATTTTGCCTCACTAGATTCATTGCTGCCTGGCCTGATGTTGGCAGGAGTTCTAGCGCTGTGTGTGATTATGCAAATAAGTATCTTTCCGCGGTAGCCCCACAGGGCAACCAGACTGTGCAACGCCAACGCTGCACCATGAAGGCACACAAGCCTCAAAATGCATCATTTACAACTAGTCTGAAAACAGTCTTGCCCAGCTTTCAACATTCAGGAGGGTGAAGACGGAAACAAACCCTGTTGGTGAACCAGTAACATGCCCTACAGTTGATTTAGGGGACCCACTCTCATTCTGTCTGTGCAATAGGCACAGCGTATTTGTTACCTTCCATAGAGCTTCTCCACCTAAGACTTATAACTCTCTGCATCTACTTTCAGATGCTACATGATCTGAACACCACATGGAATGTTTCCTTTCCTGCTTTTTTACAACATAACCTCTTGGTGGCACTGCGGTATAGAGGAACAGTGCAAATATGCAAAGAATTCTTTTTCTTTTTTCTTTTTGCTTTCACAATTAATGCTGCATGTTTCCTGCGCTAACAAAACCTCACCAAAAGTGCTGGTTAGACATAGAAATAAAATTGGAGGGCCATGGCATAGGCTAAGCAACATGTAAACAATTCACAAGTGCATAATAAATGCTCCATGTAAAAAAGCCCATAGAGCATTTGACAGAGCTGTGGTAAATAAAAGCCAGGCATTACGAGCAATAGTCAGACGGAAGGGAATGTTTACACGCAATTAACTGTTTAAGAGAGAGAATGCAGCTAAGGAAATGCTGCATCAGTGCAGGAAGAGTCAACTGAAAGTGGCAGGTCTGGGCCAGACAGTTAGGAATGTTTAAGTAGCATCATTCCAGACTCACTACTCTCTCATACTTCTCACTGTATTATATGAGAACAGACCATTAATTTGCATTTTACAATCTTAGCGTCCCCATAATACAAAGGTTCAGGGACATGCTACATGGCAGAAAAAATGTATGTCATGTTAGACGTGGCAGCTTCAGTCACTAGGTAGCTTGGCAAATGTATGGTTCTATTTTGTATTTTCTGATAATGAGTTGGGAGCATAGAACAAGTGGATGAGAGAGTGAAGGTTTTTTTTTTTACTCCTTCTGTACTGGTCGGTTCTGCACTACGAATGCCTGCTCCCCCAAGACCATTTTTCCAAAACCTCTCCTTTGGCTTAGAAACCCAACTTCAGGAATTTATTTTGGTCAAGGAACCCTCCAAACATGCAAACCTGTATGTCTCTAAACCTGCAATGCACATTACGTTCTAGTTGCACTAACACAGACACTCCATGTCTCTCCCATAATGTCTTTCAGTGCTTGTTGGGCCAGCCTCCATTCAAGCCTGCTTGTTAAATAACAAAATGCTCAATATGAAGATATATTTTAATATTATAAAGGATATTTAACCTGCACAAAAGGGATAGCCACATGCCTCCTTGTCCTGGAATCTACCCACAAAAACTGGCTTATGGCAGTATTTCTTGTCACTTCCCACAAAAACAGCTTTGTTTTGCTTTGCATCTTAAAAGTCTGAGGCAGGATGTTTATTCTGAGGGTATATCCTTATTGAATTAGTGAAAAAAAGGTTGAAATATTAAGCCCCAGGCAGGTGCTGTTTTTGTATTAAAATAATTGCAACTTTACAACTATGAGAGGGGAACCAAGGCAGCCAAAGAAATATTAAACCAGCATTCATCACACTGAGGCAGGAGGAGGAATATAAGGAAAAAAGTTAGTGTAGCCTCCCTCAATGTGGTTTCCACTAAATGTTTTGGCACCAGATCGGGGAAGGCTGAAATTTGTGCTGATGGGTTTTTAGGTCAAGCAGAAAAAGTGAAGCCATACTTCAATCACTTCATATCAAGTCAGCTTACCAGAATAATAGGATACAATTAGAGCAAACCTGTTATTTCTTCAAGAGTCTGGCATGCTGTTTACCTCTATATCTATATTATAGGGCTTGGGTGCTCTGTCTAATTCAAGCAAGCCCCAGAAAAGCAGCAACTTTACAAGGGGCTTACTAAAATTCTAGGAGCATGAATGGAGAGCTACAAATTATTTTACATCCTCCATACTGACACACCCAATCAATGAACTGCACTATGGTCAACAACAGGTTTTTCTTGCAAAAGGACATGTGTTCCAAGCACCCACATTAATACTACTAAAAACACAAAAGGTTCGATACAGATTTAAGGATATTCAGTTGCACTAGAAAAAGCAGACTCAAAGGCAATTGCTCAAGCACCTTGAAAATGGTACGCAGAGGAGTGAAAGTCTGCTGAATGGGGAAGGAAGAGGGGGATCTGTGAAAATCACCTTCTGTAAGTGCAGCCCATTTAGAAGTCAGATGCTGAATCTAACCCAAAATGTCTGACTCTCCTAACTTTATTTTCCTTATTTGCAAGTGCGCATAACAACAGTCTTAGGAATCTAATTCCAGACACATCAGAGTATCTGAATGTGGAAGTGTCTTACAGCAGTCTTCCCCAACCATGTATCTTCCAGACACATTAGACTGCAACACCCAAAATTCTGAGTCAATAGCCCTGCTGGATGGGAACTCTTGGAATTGCAGTCCAAATGTCTCTGAAGGCCAACAGGTTGGGGAAGGCAATCTTACAGCATTTGTTGTTGTTAGTCGCGAAGTCGTGTCTGACCCATCGCAACCCCATGGACAACATTCCTCCAGGTCTTCCTGTCCTCCACCACCCCCCCCGAGTCCTCACGCTGACTGCTGCAGTGACTCCATCCAGCCACCTCATTCTCTGCCATCCCCTTCTTCTTTTGCCCTCAGTTGTTCCCAGCATTAGGCTCTTCTCCAGGGAGTCCTTCCTTCTCATTAGGTGGCCAAAGTATTTGAGTTTCATCTTCAGGATCTGGCCTTCTAAAGAGCAGTCAGGATTGATCTCCTCCAGGACTGACCGGTTTGATTGCCTTGCTGTCCAAGGGACTCGCAGGAGTCTCCTCCAGCACCACAATTCAAAGGCTTCAATTGTTTGGCGCTCAACCTTCCTTATGGTCCAACTTTCACAGCCATACACTGCAACTAGGAAAACCATAGCCTTGACTATATGCACTTCTGTTGGCAGGGTGATGTCTCTGCTTTTTAGTATGCTGTCTAGATTTGCCATAGCTTTCCTCCCCAGGAGCCAAGTGGATTTATTATATAAACTATAATACTGGTTGATTCTTGGTTGCTTTACAACAACCATGATGAATAAATTAAAATGGGTCTTACACTGAGAAATACTTTGTGTCTTGGTGGTGGTGGGGTGATAAAGCAACAAACGAATGAGTAGATGAATGGACAGGAAGTTACACAAGGCAAAGCTTCTGCCAACTCTTTCATCCATCTGCAGCCTCCCACACCATTCTCCAGAGTCTCCCAGCCGCATGAGCAGATGTACAGGGGCTGCAGAGGTAGAAAGTACCATTCTATTTGGGCTTTTCTGGCCACAAAGGAAATTTGAGATCCAAGCTATACTGTGCTTTCTGTTGTGTTTCCACACTTGGAAACTCAAACAAAGGCCATTGGGCATATTTAGACTTCCACTTGCTTACATGCAGATGCAGTGAATCTAGGAGCTGCCTATATTGGTTCAGAAGTGTCTGGCCATGCCTCATAGCAAAGCAGAAAACCATGCTGCAGTCCTAGTGACAGTGGCCTCATGTGATACTTCACCAAAAAAGTAAAAATTGCAGCTACACATGTAGAATCCTCACCTTGGTCTAACTCAGCCCTCCCAGGTGCCCTCCAGATGTTTTAGGCTATATTTCCCATCATTCCTGACCATTGGGGCTGATTGAAATTAATGTCCAAAACATCTGGAGGGCACCAGGTTGGGAAAGCTAGCCTAGCTTCACACAATCTCTGCGTTCAAAATTATCGTGCTAGTTCTAGAAATCTCACCATCTGCAATAATTAAAGAAGCCCTTTCTTATTATAAGTCCAGAGTTCACTTTAAGGGTTCCAGAAACTCTAAGATAACATTACTTCAAACTACTTCATGTTCAGCTGTTCAAACTAGACCAACTAGTCTAGTGATCCTATGGGCCAAATCTTGCACACTTTTCAATCCTGTGCCACCTCTTTCAGCTGAACTATGCTCTGGTCCATCTCCTCATTGATGGAGTCTTACCACCTCGCTCTTGGGTGACCTGGTTTTCTCTTGCCACTGAACATTCCAAGCATTTTATCTTTTTCTAATGAGCTTGATCACATGACATGGCCAAAATAAGTGGGTCTCAGCTTTGTTATCTTGCTGACCAGGGACATGTCTGGTTTAATATGCTCCAGCACCAGCTTGTTCGTCACCCCTGCTGTCCATGGAATGCGCAGGAGCCTCTGCCAATACCACGGCTCAAATGAGTCAATTTTCCTCTTGTCTAACTTTTTCAGTGTCCAACTTTCACAACTGTAGGTTGCTTTAGGAAAAATAATTACTTGAACCAATCTGCACTTGGTTGCCAAATGTTTTCCGCACTCTACTCATGCTTGTCATTGCCATATGATCTAGTGCAATTTGTTGCTTTGTTTCTGGACTGCATTCACTACTGCAAGTAATCAGTGACCCCAGGAAAGTGATCCACTACACATTCAGTTTCCACATTATCAACTGCTATCCTGATGGCTTCATTTTGTACAGATATATATGCCAAAGAATAAAATATATCTTACCTGGCAATAGTAAAATATATGCCAGGTAAGAAATAATGGCTATCCACTTGCCAGTCGTAAAGCTAAGATACTCACAGCTGTAGAAAGTCGAGAAGCTAGTGTCATCTCCAAGTTCCCTTTCAGTCCCAGAAGTGCTGGAACCAAGATGAATACTTCGGTTACATACTTGAAGACATCCCAGTGCTGCAAAACCAAGAAAAGCATTCAGAATCAGCAGAAAGCTGTTATTCTTGAACTGTATTACATTAAACTCTGGGTTTTCCCAACAGTTTATCAGAGATTGCAGAGGAAATCTGCAGCAGCATTGCTATAAGGAAGATGTTTATTTCCTACTCTTGATGTTCTTCCGCCATGCTAGGAGAGTTTTGGCCAAGCATGAGAAGGAGAGCAATATATACTTAATTTTTCTACAGGGACAGCATCTGGACACAAATGAGTGTGCTGTACTGGTCACAGAATCCTCTGTACAAGAATATCATGGGCCATTTTGCAAAAGGTTTCTCAACAGCTTGCAGAAAGGTTTGTCAAAGGCAACAAATGATTGCATCCGTGATGAACAGATTCTGCTTATTGATGAACAATCCACCCATTTGCCTGAAATGTTATGGACTAGATCTTGGAAACAGAGATAATTAAGGCTGAAACTCTATACAGAATCCATTGAACACATTGGAAATAACTTCTGAACAAGCATGCCTGTGAGTGGCTAAAGGATGCAAGATGGAATCCTGTCTTCTTGTTTTCCAATTAAGTTCTTATAAAAAACAGAAGTGTGGGCAGAGGCAAAAAAGGAGGCAAGTAGCACAAATAAACTCATTTTCCCTCATGCAAAGACCTGTAAACACCCTGTCCCTTCCAGGATAAATCTGATCATTCTGTATGAAGGGCAAAGTAAAGGTTTCTTAGGTAGTACTAATTACAGAGCAAAGATTCTAAAGTAGTAAAAGCTCCAGGCAAGAAATAAAAGTTTCAAAATAGACACAAAAGATTATCTTTTACTTTCTAACAACGAGGACGTCCAAATATAATTTAACAGTTCAGCACTGTCACGTCTAGTTTCTACTTAATGCAAGAAGGGAAAGAGCATTTTGGAATGGATGAAACCTCAGTGCTCTCATACTCACCCTCCTATGTATGTCAGTCCTGGCCAGGTGGAATGAGGAGAACAGAGTTATACTGGTGGTGGTAGAGGTAGTGCAAGAAGAGTGGAAACCTTCTCTCTGTGAGTTTCCTTGACTCAAATTAAAATTCAAGTCCACGTTCTAGGTGGCACCTAACACAAAGTCATGGGCCCAGTTTATATGTTGCAATCACATGGCTTTTTTTAAAAAACAACAACAACAACAACACGGATTATTATGAACAAAGCAGAAGTGAGTATTTGTGCTGGCTGCCATTGCCCAACTGCTTCCATTACAAGTGGAAGGAGTAAAATAATCCGGGAATGTGAAGCAGGATTTCAGTGTTTTGTGGAGAAGGACACATCAGAATTCCATGTCATAGTTAAACCATGAGCTGCAACCCTGGGCTGTTTCTACCCCAGCAATGTAGAAATCCTGGGTTGTTTATGTCCACTAGGAGCAATGGAGCAGCAAAATCTAGCACACTGGCTCCCACTTCATTCACAATAAGAGCGGATTCTAAAACATCCTGGGTTGCTGTGATGTCCAAATTAGGCCATGCTATAAGTTATTGAAATCTAACTTGTTATTTTGTTTGTGGTAATAGTTAGCAAATGATGTTGTACCTGAACTAAACTAGGGCTCAAAGAAAAGCCATGGTTGTTGGCTTAGGAAGTATGTCTTGTTTAAACCATGGCTAGTTGTATTGATTGAAGCCAGAATTATGGCTTATTCCTGGCTTGTTTGCATTGCTCTTTGTCCTGAGACTGAGGTGTTCAGCAAGAACATCCTGGAAACAAACCTGTTCTGAATGCTAGCAAAATGGATGGAAGAGCAGTAAACCAGAAAGAGATAAACTATGGGCAGTTTGTTCATCTCCAAAACAATGATCTGTTTTACTCCTAACAACTCAGAATAAAGATTGAGTACAGGTTGTTCCACACCCAACAACACATGAGATTGGTTATCACTGAATTGTGCACTGTCAATAAGTGTGAGTTATGTGGGAACCACGTACTACAGATGAATTCAGGGTTGCTAGCTGCAAACAAGCCAGAGTTCACAAACTATGGTCTCGCTTTGCATTGTTTGTGGTCCACAAAGCTTACTTAAAACCACTGTGAAGTGCTTGCATGACAACCTATGATCCAACAAGCAGCCACAATTCAACCCATAATCTGTTCTGAATGACAAACAAACTTGTGACTAAAGCAAAAAATCTTGGTTGACCTAAATCATGGCTTAGTCCTGTGCACAAACACAACCAATATGCCTTGACCCCATTGCGCTCCAGGCATGCTAACTGACCAAATGACAGTTGAAGCTGTAATAAGGAGGTAGAACTGCCTTGCTGAACAATCTACTATGAATCTATTGCTTCTGGCTGTGCTCTCAAAAAGAAAAAATGCACTAAAAGGTAGGCAAAATACCACAGGAACATTAAAGTAGGGGGTACATAGAAGCCTCTAAACATATTCCCTTAAGCAGAACATTGCTTCAAGGTGCTTCTCTTCCTTTAAGGTCATGGACAGAAGCCAGCAAACTCCATTTTCCTCACTGGTTATTTTTAGGATTGATTGGCAGACCGTTGTGCAACACTAAAGAGAGCAGATCCTTTCGTTATATGTTCCAAATACATAGACATTAAATCAATGTGAGCTTAAGGTTGAAGAAAGTTTGAAGTTGGCAGTGAGAACAGTTGGGCCCATAATCTAAACACATTTCATTTAAACTTAGTTCTGCAAGCAGAAAAACAAAATTCTAGAAATCTAAATAATATTTATGTTATTTTGGTTATTATCATGAAAGTGATCTAATGGAAGACAAAAGTTTAACATAGGCTTTTACACATGAAAAGTAAAAACACAAAATATTGCCAGTTAAGAATAGATATAGGTAACTTTAAAAGATAAAAGTACCTACACTGATGGCTGGATTTGGATGATCATCAGTGGAAAAGCCATAGTGGTTCCTTTCCCTTACCCCCAGCATGCTGCCTGATTTTTATAATTACCTTTGTAGCATATGTCTTCTCAAACTGTCTAGACCTGGCAAGGAGCATGGTAGGTCTGGCTTCAAAACCAACCCAGTACCCATGGCTTGTTGTAGAGTTTTGGGATGGTTTAGAAGCCACATAGGCACCTCACTGCACACCTCACAGGGTTCAGACAACATGGGGAGCTGTGCATTTTGAAGGTAATCATGGAGATCATGCAGTGCCCAAATGGCAAATGGTGGGGGCATGGGAGAAAGAAGACACCATGGTTTCTTTTCCCCTAGTGATCATCTGAATGCAGCCAATGTTGTAACTGTGAAAGTTGTAAAATACTAGCATAAAGGCATTTTGTATGCCAAACCTGATTTCTAAAGTAGAAGGGAGGGATACTGGGAAAAACCATGCCTCACATTTTCTTAGAAGAATACTGCACTCTTTAAAAAGTTTGTAATATTTCATATAATCCTAATAGTAAAAAGAGCAGAATCCAGAATCTGAGGCTGTAGTTACACGGACACCACTGCCACTACCATTCTAATCCACCCCCTGCATCTTGCCCACTTTCGGTGCCACTAACTTAGTAGCATCAGGGATCTAGATACATTCACAGCCCAAAAAACAAACGAACAAAAAAAAAAAAAACACCACAAAAACAAAACAAAAAAACTCCCCACAAAAACAAAAAACCACACAAAACAAAAAACCCTCCACTTTTTTCTTGGAGCCTTGCTTTTTTGACTCGTTATTGGGGTTATTTGGGGCACCGATTCAGAAAATTGCATTGGTTAGGCTGCATTGGCTCTAGTTTCTTAGATATGGTCAAATTTATATAACTTTTTAGTCAGTTTTTGAAATGATCTTGCTGATCAACTTGTTCTTCTGTTACCTAGTTGATGTTTTTGTGTACAAGTTAGCAGATACAGTGAGTGTATTTACATACTTCCAACTGTAATTTTACATCAAAAACAACGGATTCTAAAGGGCAATTTATTAACTGCATAATAGTCATGATCATATAGGAGGTGTGTGTACATTCCCACTCATATCTTTTCATTTTTGCAGATCAAGCACCATAGAGATTATAGCTACTTCACAATGATGCTGCCTGAATTATCACAATGTATTTTGCTATATTTGTGGGGAGTACGCCCGGTACGCAAGTAGGAAACCTCGTTAATGACCCACATTTCATAGAATCAATGAATGAAACTGAATCTTGTGTCTGGTCTTCATTTGTTCTCATTGTGAAAACTTCCTTGGCAACAAGAAGGCAGACAACTATATTCAATTAGTAGAGGAGATGCTCTTTCAACTGGCTGGGCTGTAAAATGAGTGTTAAAATCCTTTATCTGCACAGTCACTTAGATTGCTGTCCAGAGAACCTTGGTGACTTAAGTGAAGAGCAAGGTGAAAGATTTCACCAAGACATTAAAAACAATGGAAGGCAGATAGCAAGGAAGATGGGATGCACACATGATGGCAGATTACTGTTGGAACCTTACACAGGATTGTCCTGCCATTTCCCATTCTCAGAAATTTTACAAAAGCAGCTGCTTCTGTGTTGAATGATTGGAATGTTTCTATCATAAACTTGTGCCTTTGAAATAAGCAGATTTAATGTATTTTACTTTTCTTTTAATTTTGTTTCTTTTATGCTATAAGGAGATTAAATAAAACACTACATTAAAATATCCTAATTTTTGATGGGCGACCAGAGTGAAGAATAGTATATGGCATTTATTCTGTATCTCAAAAACTTGAGATGATAGGAAAAAATTGGTACCATTTTTTGGAATCAGCGAGTCAAATATACCCAGGAACAGGTCTAACATTCAAGGCACCAAAATCTGTGTTGGCCAGTGAATCTATTCTGAAATAAAGATGAGCTATTTTTAGAGCTGTAGTCTTGAAGAACATCCATAAAACAGCTTCATACTTTTACAGTTTCTTTGGTGTACCACCAGAACACTTAAATCAGCCTTCCCTAGCCTGGTACTTTCCAATTGCGTTGGACTACAACTCCCAAGAAACATAGTCTTGAGGAGCCTTGGATAGGGAAGTGCCCGGCCTTTGCAAGGCCATTTAAACCAATTTCTTAGCAGCTTCTTTGCTCTCAAGGCCAAACTGGATGTGACACTGACAGGGTTCACAGAACATGTGGAACTTAATCATCACTGAGCTTCACTCTAACCCAGACTGTTTCTTGCAAAGTGGCCTATTTCCAGCAACAAGCCACTTTGACAACTTGTAACTTGTTGGAGTTGTTCAATTCACAGTGGGTTGTTGTGTCAGCCAAACCAAGAAAAGCAACTTCATCGTGGGATCAGCTAGCAAGCTGCTTAGTAGGAGTGACAAAACCCCCTGACTCTTTATGATTTTGCCTCTATCACCGCCGGAGACAGCTCCTCTACTGTTGCCCAGGCAGCACTTTGCTAACCCTTAAAAAATCAGCCCTAAAAGACTGGTCAAATGTGGTAGTGGTGGTTGTTATTGCAAGTGCACAAGTGTGGCTATGAGATGTATGATCTTGTCTGGTTAATTTCCTTGTATATTTCAACTATCAAAGGAAACAGTGAAGTAGAGTAGGGAACATACATTAAAACTGACAAGATAAAATTGCAAATAAGCTCATTTGTACACAGTTGCCAGGGACCAATTGCTGAGTTGGAGACAAAAAAATCCACAATAAAGGGGGAAATGAGGCAAAATAATGTTCATCAAAAAGAGGTAAGGAAACAGTATCTCCCAGTAAATAATGCACCCCTCTTGATTTTAAGTGTTGAGCTGACACCTCTCAGGAAGGGGAGACAGTGCCCCCCCTCCCCCCCACATCTTATTGGAACACTGACTGTTGAAATAAACAAATAAATGTGTACATTGACTGCACAAATTCCCCTCCATTTACTTCCCAGTCATTACATTTGTGTACATTTCTACATTTTATTTTTAGAACTGTGAGGAAACCACAGTAATCCAAACAGCAATTACCCAAGAAAGAGCAGCGCTAGTGGGAGGGGGGGAGGGACAAAGAGCTAAAATGTGAGAAAGTGCTAAAAAGGTGGAAGGCACTGAGAAGTGTCAGTTGAGCACTTAAAATCTAGAGAATTTCATTAAGTTACCCCCCCCCCCTTTGGGTGCACCCACTTTTACCTTGTCCCTCTTGCCTTTTTCAGTGATTTTCAGTTAAGAACTTGGCAATTGGCTCCTCACAGCTGTGTGCAAACAGGCCTAAATGCAGCCTCATTTTGCCAGTTTCCATGCACTTTGCCATTCCACTCGCAGACAGCCAGAGAAGAGCACTTGTGAACGACTGACAAAAACAAAATATTAATTAAAAACATTATGGACACAACTGTGCACCTAAAACGCAATGGTGAACAAGCAAGGATAATGATTGATGTGAGGAGGAAGAGACACTATGAGATATGCAGCAAAGATATAGGATACTGGCTGGGCACTGAGGGTGAAGGAGAAGAAGAAGGATGCTCCATCATTTCTTGGCCAACCCCAGGTTTTCTCATGAATAACCCACACTGCATGGTGACATGAACATGACAGCTATAGGAGTCTAATGCATAAGTATTGAGAAGAGCATTCCCTGGAGGATGATAATTATCCGGATCACAGCAGAGAGGGAGGGAGAATGTGACGCTTTCCTCCTGTACTGCAGTCTTGAGCTCTATCCAGTATATAAGGACAGACAGCTACCATTCCTCTGGCAATGCTATTTGCATTGGTAGGAAATCTACCATAGGTAGCAACAGGATTTTATACACACATCTGTTAGTTCCTGGATACTACCAGAACTTTGCCATAAAAAGATACCATAAATTAGTAAGAAATTTTCCCACTGCCTGATCAGCAGCACCTGCATGTCAATCTGGAACCAGATAAATCTGATCTGAGTCATTATAGAGGTTGGTGGGAATAGAATCCAAGGGTGTATGAGCTCTTCCAGGGAAAGCAAAATAAGACACTTAACTTACGTCAGAAGATAGGATTCATGCGTGCCTGCCAACTCCCTTAATAACACACACAAGCCAGGATCTACTAGCATATTTATAACCATAACCAGGGACTTGCTGGCTTCCACACAGAGTTCCCTTCTAAGATGTCAAAGCACTGAAAGAAAGGCTTACGACCTCAGGTCACTCAAAGGAAGGGCATTCCTAACACATTCAGTGTCTAATATGAAAAGAGGCATCTCTGTAGGGAAGGAGACCCAAGGATTTGCCTCCAGTTCAAACAGAAGTCTAAAGCTATCCTACAGAATCTCTGCATTTTCAGAAGGATTGCTTTGTCACAGTACTTTCATGCACCTAGTAAAATGGAAACTTTTCTAACCATCTCAGACCCATTACAAACAACACACGCCATGCCCTGCAGCTAGACTACAGTCTTATCCATCCAAGCAGAAATGATACCAGATGGGTTTCTCTGCAACACTTTTAGAAAGCTGGTTTCAAAACCTTTCTGCTTTCAGAGGACAAACAGCTCTTCTTTTATAACCAGCGTTTCAAGCATATTCCATTAGAGACTGGGAATTCTAAAAACTCCAGCAGGCACATTTCAGGGTCCCAGAACACATTGTTAAATGCTGCTGTCTTAGAGCTAAAGATATGAATATTTTTAAATGATTATTTTCAAGCATTTTTACTCCACTCTTCAGCTCAAAAAGGTAATCAGAGGGGCCTTTGAAGATCAATAATAAGACAGGTCCTGCCCTTAGGCTTACAATCTAAAAGATCTCACACAAAAGGAAAAAAGAGTCGGGAAGAGCAAAATCAAGCACTAAATCTTAGTGAAAAGATCTCACGAGAACCAGCTCAAGGAGAGATGGAGACAAAAGTTGCTAGTCTCTGGGCAAAGTTGGTGGAATAGCCCTGTGCAGAGGCACTGTTAGTAGGTGGGCCACTAGGATTAGAGCCCCAAATCTTTCATTCAGAGCCCCAGATTTAAGGAAGGCCACCTGGCCTACTCCCCTGCTGTCCATGGGTAGTTGCTGAAATAAAGGTATAAGGCCTCTGATCAAGTCTATTGCATTTGATCCCCTAGATCAGCTGGCTTTTTGTCCATATGACATTTTTAGCTCCTGCGGCCTCCCCTCTCTGCCTTGAATCTTTTTGCCTGGGGGTTCTTTCCTCTGAAACTAAATGCCTTCCTCTTCCCTTTCCATATATCCTTTCTTATTTATTTAGAACTTTTTAACCCTACCTTTACCCAAACTGGGTCTCAAGATGGCTCACAATCACTCTTATGGATGAGATCATCCTTTAAATCCCTGCACACAGGTTTTCCAATATATTTAAATTAGCATATGCATAGTTGTTACATTTTTGTTGTTACTGTTCTAGGGGCTTCAACCTCAGATCTCTTGGTTTACCTAGCAGCAGCTGTTCTAACAGTGGAACAGCTGCTTCCTAGTGACAGTTGAATTTGATGCAGAGGGTGACAAACCTAGCCCTAAATACTATGGGTCAAATTCAACATAACTCCTACCTAAAGTATACCCACTGAAATGAATGGGACTCAAGTTAGTTCATGGCTAATTAATTTCAATAGGTCTATTTTATGCATCTATGTATGTAGGACTTCTGTTGTATCTTTATCCTATAACTGTCAAATTAATAAGATTCAGTATATTTTAGCAGAATTATCAGGATGCTGCGAAAGCAAAATAGCCAAATATAGAGGTTCACAGCTGGGGTGCACACTGGAAAAAAGGGCATACTTCTAATATATGCCATGTATTAGATGTAGTCTCAAGTGTTAGTCAAATAGATGCAATTACACTTCAAAGCTGGGCTCAACATCAAGCCACCTTCCTTGTACAGAAAGAAATGCACGGCTTTCTATACTTGGCATATAAAAACTCAGTAGCACTTACACATCTGGTGTTTGTAAAACTTGAAATGAATTTATTGAAATGTAATCTCAAATATTTAAAGTTTTTATAAACTGTTCTTTAGTGAACACTCTCAGAACAGTGTACATGAATTAGAATATGACTAGGAGTTGATCTCTGAAGCTTCCCATTGGCCTCTATCACTACCTCACTTGTAAGTTGATGGAACAACCACAACTTCCCTTGCTTGTAGGCTGAGTGTATTGTAGGTCATATGTTACTGTCTGCCCAGGCCTACAGCCATATTGTCATAAAACGGGCTGCCACAGATCACATCTGTCACTCATTAGCTGCCTTCACCTGATATAACCTGCATCCAGTGAAAGTCTCAAACTTTCTCAGCTTCAGCTGTGGGGGTGATATAGAAATGAAATAAATGATGGTACTAATAATGATACCCCTCAATATGAGCCATAATACTGGCTTAAGAGGCTACAAATGCCTGCTGAAATATATCTGTCTAAGGAGGGATCCAGAGGGGTCATACAGTCATATCAGAATCAGATTAACTGGGAATCATAGAATAATAGTTGGAAGGGGTCATGAAGGCCATTGAGTCCAACCCCCTGCTGTTGCAGGACACCACGTTACACCATCCCATTCAGATGGCTCTCCAGTCTCTTTCTGCATGTCTCTCGTTTGGGAGAGCCCACCACCTCTCTAGGCAGCTGGTTCCACTGTTGTATTGCTCTGACAGTGAGGAAGCTTGATACCAGGAGTTCTGCCTTTGCCACCCCACCCACCTAGAAGACGATGCTGTTCTCCAAAACATACTTGTCAAATATCTTCTTGCTCTCCCAGTTACCACCTGCAGTGTAATGACAAATCAGTTTGCATTCACAGAGCATTCAGTTTCCTTGCTAAGATGGGATACATCCCAGTGTTAACACCCAAAGACTTGATAAGACCCTATGTTACTAGGTCTCTTCCTGATCACCCTGTGAATGTGTACATCAACTTTTGCAGGTCAACAGGTATTTGGGGGACGGGCAAGCAGAAGAAAAAAAAAGAGTGCTATTTATTCTGCTTCAGGCAATACATTGTTACAGCTGAGTTCCCATGAGTGATCATTATAGGTAGTATAGGAGGAAATTACAGTCATTAGCTGGCAGTTTGGCTTTTTGGCCAGAGTCAATTAGACAAGTAGAAACTTAAGGTAAACAGCTGGGATCAAGCCACACAGGAAAAACTGCTAACCATGTTCAAGTATGACTGGCTTCTCAACAGAAAAGAAGCAAAGAAACATCTATGCCATTCTAAGTTCTTTAGAAGGACTTGAAATACTGACAAGCAAGCAACAAGCAAACAAGCAAGCTCAAGCAACTCCAATCTGATCTTCTAGCTCCAGTTATATTAGCAATATTTACTCAAATTACTTTTAGACACTGGCCCAGTATGAAAGTGCCTGGGGCAAATTGCTCTCTGTATTGTCCCTTCTGGTTAGGAAAGAGCACCTGCAGAATGCATATGCACGATGAAAGTCTCAAGTAAACATTAGTACTATGCATGTGCTTTTGTCTGCTTTACTGGATGACCTTATCTTCTGGTATTATGAGGAAGAAAAACTTCTGACCATTTCTTTGACACCAGGTATAATTTTATACACCTCCATCACTTGCTCCCTTCTTTACATTATTTAAACTGAAACTGCACACTTTGTAACCTCTACTGAGGGGAAGGAGCTGCTTCAATCCCTTGATCATTTTGGCTGCAATCCTCCAGCTCCTCTGAGGTTTGGAGACCAGAACTGTGCAGAGTATTCCAAGTGTGGCCTGTGCTTTATAGTGTAAACATTTAATATTTATCATGGCATCCTGACCAGCTGAAATAGAAAAAGATACAAGAGGAACCCGGATCTGGTTGCTGATTAATCAAAACTCAAGCAGAACCCCTCATTGTTCAGATGGCAGTATGCCACGAACCACAGTAATAAACTGTCTGGTTCAGACTATCAAAAGGCACATTTGCAGTTCAGGGAGATTGAGCAGGCTCCTCCACCCCAAAAAATGGAGGAGGAATGGAGGGGGAGAGAGAGAGAAAAAAAGAGCAGCTGTGCCAAAAGCTTTCACTTTTGAAGTACTAACCATTTTTAGCCTTTTATTAGCATCACAAATTGGATAAGCAAATGACAAGTGTTTATTCCAAAGTGGAGAGGTACATCTGAGCATCAACAGGTCACCAAATGGCAGATGACAATTCTTGACATTACACGTTCTGTGACCTCAGTTTAATTATCTAGCAATCCACAGAACTAGGACTGACTATCCTAAGCTGGATGGGTTTACATCCCCTCTTCCAAGATCACATTTGCAGGGGCGGGGTCTTTGAAATTCAACATTACTAATGGATGCACAACTGGCAGCTATAGCTCACTTTAACCAGTTACCACTGGTGTATCATGTGCATCCTTTCCTAGAGAGGCAAACCAGACACAACTTCCATGCTCTAGTAACATGTAGGCTAGACTATTGGAAGACACAAGGCTGCCTTTGAAAAATACCTAGACACTTTTAAATGATGTAGAACATGGCAGACACACCAAAGTCAACACTCTGCATCCAGTATTAAAAGTTCTTCACTGAATTCTCCTTTGTTTCTGGTCCTAGTTCAAAGTACTCATTTGACCTTTAAATTCCAAAAAGACCTGGGTACCTCCTCTCATATGAACTTGTATAGTAACTGAGGTTATTAAAGGAGAATATTCACTCTTAAAGGTAGTCTAAATGTGGTCCAGAAAATTAAAAAAAAAATCAGAGAGCCTTTTCCTTGTGTCATACTATACTACAGTAACACTTTCTCTAAACTATAAAAATATGAGTATATACTAAAGTGGATAAAAAGTATCTAATATTTAGGTAATTAAATATCACAAATATTTGTATACACTGAATAATAGTATTTCAGAATGGAATGTTGAGCTTCTTTCAGGGATTTCCCCCACATGAGGTTTTGATGAAGCAATGTTTCAAGTACCACTTATACCTCTGAAGAGATGTTTGGCTACCATTCATTACATATGCAAGCACCTGCATGCTAAGGAATTTTTAAAGTAGCCAGCTCTTGGCTACTGCTGTACAGGAGGTAGGTGATTTGCATTAAATGGGTAGTGGAATTTCAAGCCATATTGCACAAAACAGTAAAGGGTCTTTCAAGCTGTCATCCCCACGTTTCCATTCAGTTCATGGTTGTGCAGAGAACTTTGGAACAAACAGCACACTCCTATGTTTATTTAGGTAAAAACAACATCCAGTGTTCTCCAGTCAGTATGTTGAATGGGAGCTGTTGGACTGTGTCCAAAAATGCATAGGACTGTACCCTAAATTACAATGCTTATTCAAGCAGAGATGTTTAAAATCACTGAGTTCCCATTTTTTCCAAAACTACTAGCAGGTATTCCTTCCAACAGCAGGTTCATCAGTATTATAAACTGGACTAAACTCGTTATAGCAGTAAAATGTACTGTTCTATTACAGAATAGTGACTTATCTGCCCTTGGATATCATATAAAAGAGAATAAACACACATATCCATCTTAACTCCCAACTTCATCATACCCCTGTCAGCACACCAATCCTTTGTTTAGTATCAAGGCATGCCTGAAGGTCTTTAAAAGGTCAAGGGGAAATTTGAGAGAGACTGCTCTTCATGAGGTACTGCTATGTTTCACCACAGTGATAATCTACTCCTTGGTATTCTCTCCAATAAACATACAATAGTACACACTATGTAACTCTAAGAACTGTGGTTTTGAGAAACAAATGTACCCAGCACTGAAAATGGTGTATCAGAATTGGAAGAAGATCAGAGCTGAATGGCTTGCATAGCCTTACTTGTTTGCCCCAAGAAAGAATATTTTATGTCTGTTTACAATACCCATGATAGGCTTGTCTATCTTTCCTTGAAGGCCTCCAAGGAAAGAGAAACCACAATCTCTTTAAACAGCTTGTTCCAAGTCTGAACAATTCAAATAAATTTTACTGAAGTCTAATCAGACTTGTCTGTACCTTAAAACTTGTTGCTGCTTTTCCGGTATTGATAAAGTCCACCCAACCACAATGTACTTTGGATGGTTCACAATGCCCATGCACTGTGTGTGTGTGTGTGTGGGGGGGGGGCGTTCTACCTGTTGTCATCACAATGGGAAGTTAGGGCTTTCTGAAACAACCAGAAACAAAGTGAAATACTAGTTTCCAGAATGGGACAAAAAGAAAAAGGAGTTCTACTGACCAGTCCAGTTACCTGGAAATTAGTGTTTCAGCTCATTTCCAGGGCTGTTTCAAGGAAGCACAAGCTTACTATTGCACTGACATGTGATCCAGTGGGTGCGACAGACTGAGAAGAGGCACAATACCAATACTGAATATGGCAATGCAAAACAACTTTAAAATTTATCAGTAGAGAAATAAAATCAGCTTCACCACAGAACTAGGAAAATAGGAAGCTGCCTTATACTGAGTTAGACCATTAGTTCTTCTAGCTCAGTACTTTTGACATGTATTGGCAGAGGCTCTCCAGGGTTTTAGGCAGTTTTTCCTACCCTATCTGGAGACTCCAGGTACTGAACCTGGGACATTCTCATGCAAAGAATGTGCATAACAAACACAATGAAAAAATACACAACACAATTCAAGATATTAAGATAAGGTTCACAAATGACTATAGAGGAAAGAACCTACCAAAACTCTTTGTGGAGGGCATTCCACAACCTGGAAGACATGTTGAGAAGGTCTTCTTCCTGGTAGCCACACAGCTCTGGGGAAACTCAGAGCAGGGCCTTTCAAGAGGATCTCAAAGTTCAGGGAGGTATGGCATTTTTCAGATACTCTAGCCCCCAAGCTGAGGTTATCCTATTTTTGAACTACCTCAGTGATGGGGATTTGCTGAAACTATAAACCAACTTTGATGTCAGAAAGTAGACAGCAATTTCTTCTACTCCCAATCCAGAAAAAAGACCATCTCCTCTCAACTTGCTCATAAAAGCAAAGGAAGAGCTGTCAGTCAGCCCTGCAGAGCAACCACCCAGAGCGCCTTGGAGAACATGGAGATGGGGGAAAAGATAAAAAATGGAACAGGTTGCGGATGTTAAGTTGCTATAATTAGATGATCAGGAATCAAGCAGTTCAGAATGACAGCTCTTTTCCCTGAATAGAGATGACCAAACACATTAAAATTGAAAACATATTGAAATCAAGAGGTTTCATAAGCATGAAACACTGACATTCAAGGAGATGCTAACAGGATTTGAGAGCAACATCTTTCTGCCAAAAAAAAAAAGTTGGGGTGCTTCAGATTTCCTACTGAGCTATGAAAAATCTGAAAGCACTTTTGAAATACCAATGGAAATGAACTGAGCATGAAAGTATTAACAACATTGACTTTGAAGAAACACAGCCAGTTCAAGCAAATTACTTTTCAGTTTTAATTTTATTATTCTATTGGCTGCTGCTTTTTATATTTGCTTTTGTGTAATTCCATTGTAAGATTAATGCTTTAAATATTGACATATATGCAATATCCTATAACTACATAACACTTACATGTACACTTTTAAAATACGACTGCCATTAAAATATACTTTTTCTGAATAAGTCCATTTTGCACAATAGGATGGGGGTGCAGCACCCGTTTGAGCCTGAGGGCTGAATTACATTTCAGAAAAGGTTTTGGAGGTTCCATTCCAATGGTGTGCAGGGATGGTCAATGAGGGTGCCACAAAAGGGGAAAAGCCAAAATTCCAAAAGTATTAACATATTTCAGCTTAAAGCACTGTCAGTGGCTAAGCCTGAAGAAAAGCATTTTAACTTTTCAGAATGGAAAGAGGGGAATCACAAAGCTGAAAAAACACACAGAAAAATGTTGGTTGGTGGAAGGGGAAGGAAAATGGGGTATGGTCATCAGGGCAATATGAGAAGGTCAGACTGGCATGCCGAGAGGACCAGATTTGAAGTTTTTGAACTCCTGCTGCAAATTATTGTACTCCCAGTTGACTGCATTAGAAGATATATATAATTGATATAATTGTTAATGCCTAAGATTTTTTCTGAGAACCTTTCTGGAAGAGAAAGAATTGCTCTCCAGTAGGTAAAAGGGAATATGCCAGCTAGCATACTCCTTATTAGTTGGCTTCTATTCCAACATAGTAACACAGGAAGAGTTTACATATTCATTCAGAGATATCACTTCCCCATTGAGGTAGGTAGGTTGGAGTCAGGTAGTGAGTTTCTTCCAAAGATCTTCCAGACTGGATTCTACAAGTCAACAAAGCTCAGATTGGTAAAGATTGACTGCTTGCACACTTGATAGTCAAATGTGCACAAAACTTTGCTATTCATCATATGAAATGTAGCACCATACACTAAAAAGATAGTGTCTACTGTTGTTTCACATATACTGCAGTCCTGATTAGTTTGCAGATTTATATCATATCTCCATCCATTACTCAAAAGCAAAGTGAATCTATAGCCAGCAATGCCAGTAATATGGACACCTCACAAGAGTAACGACGACTGAATTACAGACTACCACAATCCCATTTTTTAGGTAGTACACTGGAACATTATTAGATGTAATAATACAGTTTAGAAAACACAAAAGCATAGTTCCCATCTAATTTAATTATCAGAATGCAGAACTGCTATACCATGCTCTTCTTGCAAAATCTAGCAATAAAATCCTTCTCTGGCTCCTAAAATCATGCAGATAATATGAAATTAGCTTTTGACAAAAAGAATGAGAGCAGAAAACTATGGCAAGCTTAATCCCTTTTATTCATCTTGAGACATTTAATGCCGGCTTTATCAAAGAAACTCTGTTCCAACATTTGCCTGTTCAGGAGCAAGCAACTTAAAGCCAAGCTCAGGTGAACATCCATACATCATTCTCCCCCTCCTGCTCTCAATCATATTCCCACAACAACAACCCTGCAAGGTAGGTTGAACTGAGAGTCTGTGGCTGGTCCAGTCACCCATAAAGGATTGGATTCCCATATTCTTTCTGGTTAGTGGCAGGTCCATGGCCTTTAACATGACCTGCCAGCTAGCTGCAGAGTCTAGTGACATTGTAATCCCAGTAACCCAGAACTGTCATTTGAGAGAGGAACAAGTTTCACATAACAACTTGCATCATGGCTGTTGGGCACTGTGCATTTCTCATATTTATTAGAAAGAAAAAGGAGTTTAAATCTGATTACAGTGCCTGCATACAAAAACTCAAGCACATATTTATTTATTTATTTATTTATTTATTTATTGGGACTTCTATGCCACCCCATTCGCCGAAGCCTCGGGGCGGCTCACAATATTCTCTACCACTTTTAATAGTTTAATTGATTTTAAAAATTAGTTTCTTTTTTCATCCCTCTACTAAAGAAGGCTTTAGCTGCATGGTAGCTGGTTTAATTTGCCTGCACTGATATCATTACCAGAAATGGCCACTGGCAACATTGTTTTCCTACACCATTTGACTCATTCCCAGATTGCACTATGCAAATCGCATATTAAACTGCCTTGAGTTATTTACTTTCTAAATTTGCACTCTTAGGAGAACCCTAAATATTTTTAAATTTCTTGCTCTCCAATCTGCTAGAAGTTCCTTTTAAATTACAGGCTTGATTTGACAGTTTATGTCACTTAATGCTGAGAATTATAAGGTGATGAATCTTGGACTATTAAAGAGTATTCAGATGGAGGAAAAGCAAGAGCAGCTGCAGGTATTGCTGCTGACTCACCTGGAATGTCATTGCTTCCAGAACACTACAGAGAAGCTTATCTTACTTAGAGCATATGTAGTCAATTGTCTAGGAAGGAAGAACCTGTAACGCTTAGACATACAATTACTTGCTAAGTATTTCACTGAATGACTCTAGCCTTCCACTAAGAGCAAAAGCAACAGGTCACAGTATTTACAGACCCTGAACATAATGCTACCAACAATATTGTACACATCCAGATATGCAATTCTGAGTCCATGCCATGCTGAGGATTCTCAGTCTTACCTGCACAATATCTAGCACCATCCCAGCAGCTACTGTCCCAAACCCTGCCAGCAGGAAAGGAAAGAGGACTTGCAGTCCAATGGAAAAGGAGGTCTCTTTGAGAGGAGAGGTTGGTTCTGGACCTCGGTCTGTACTGGTGTCATCGCTCTCAGTAGTTTGACTGCCATTTTCCAGCAGGGCATCCTCCTCACGCACCCCTTTGGCATTGGCTCGGGATTCAATCACCACCACCTCTACTTCTCCTTCTTCTTCAGGTCCTAAAAACTCAGAAGATTCGACGAGGTGTTCTCGATCAGGGCTGGAAAGACACTCTATAGGCCCTGCAACAATGGGTAGCACCACTCCATTGGTGTGATGAGCTTCCTTTTGCTCCAGTTTGGATGTCATGGTGCAAGATTATACAGTACTTCTCCAGCCTTCAACCCTTGATACACTACAGAAGGCAGTGGTTAGAGAAAAAGCCTTTTGATTGGGGGTCAAGCCAATATGGCTTGTGGGATATAAATGCTAATCCCCCCAGTTCCACAATACTGTCCTTAGCTGCAAGGCCTGCTCCCTTAACAAAAACCCCCATCAAGCACAATTCAGAACTGGAGGTGCCAACCACGGAGCCAGCAGAAAAACTGCAGCAGCTTCTAGTAAGATCAAATTAACTCTGATTTGCTTTTCCCAGAGTTCTCCCCGCAGCCTAAAATTGTTGGGGCACAAAGTTCAGTATAAAATGCTGTAACTATTTTGCTTCTTTGGTTTGTAACTTTTGGAGAATCTTCTCAAATTAATGTCCTCCTGATTTCAGTCCCAGTTCTTACTGCAACTGCCACGAATATGTCAATTGCTCTTTAAAGTGGATGGAAAAAAAAATTCTTCTGAAAGGCACTTCATAAATTAAAGTCTTTAAAAACAGTTTGAGATTTATTTGGATTCCAGCTTTAAAACAAATAAAAAATAGAAATGGTTTTAATTCAGCCTCCCAGCCAGTTCCTCCTATCCAGAAAGTTGGAAGGATCAGAGAACTGAAAAAAATCTAAGTCTTCAAATTATCTCTCTTCTCCAGAATGGAAAGATTCCTTGCTTTCATGGAGTCCCAGATAATTATGAGGGGCTTCGTTAATGACTTGCCATTTGCCTTCTCACCCTGTCCAATTCCCCTTTCAAACTTCTTGCACGGCAGCCTGGTTATCAGTGGAGGTGAGAAGAGCCACCCTCTTTCTCAGAAAGGAAATCTCATGTGGTAATGAAGGTTTTTATTTAAAGCAACACGAAGTCCCTACACAGGCTTTTGCTACCAGCTTGTCCAGTGCAAGTGCTTAAAAATTCTCCTGTAGATTCTTCAGGGAACTACACCTTAAAAACAGAAGAATGGAAAATACATGATATAACTTTTAGGAAACTACAGAATAACTCTTTCATTCATAAAGTTCCTCCCTCCTATACATTGGTGTATACATCAATAGCTTCACTGTTCTTCTCTAATGCTGGTAAAAAAAAAGGTACGCCTAGCACATGTATAAAAACAGCTGCAAAGGAAGAGGCCCTTATGCTTCCGCTGTCACTACTGTGCCTACCCAGTTTTCCTCTAGCCTTGCACATTAAACACCGTTTTAAATCTTAATACGCCCAAGTCACAGGACACAAGGCACAGATGTGTTCCATGCAGAGGACAAACACCATTGTTCATTGCTGGTGAGCCCATGGAACTGCAGCCAATGAGCATCCTTGAAAACATATCAGGCCAGCACAGGGTAGCTTCAGTGCTTTTCTTCTCTCAGAACAGGCACACATGGCAATTTTAGAGTCCAAAGCCAAAAGCTTGACAGCTTCTGACTGCAACAAGTATGATATCAAGAACACCTAGCCAAAGAGGCATGAATGTGTTAATGTGTGTACACTACTGCCCTCTACTGTGCTTGCGCATTATGCTTTTTAAAAGCCAACAACTATAGAGTAAAACAGCAGATCCTAGCCTAGGGACAAACAATTCCAAGTTCTATTGTCTTTTAGGGCAGTTAAATCCTAACTTGGTTAAGATTTAAAGATCTTATATAAAGTTTAAATGTGTCCTCAAAGTGAAGAGGGCCAGGCATAAGTAAGTTTCTCTGTGGCCGGAGCTGCCACAATTCCGTATATTGGGAGAGAAAAAGGAACTTTCATGATCTATTTGTGTGCAAGTACATGAAATTTTACATCTGACCTATGTGCTGCATATCACTCCAACCAACTACAGTCCCTTATCATGTTTTTCTTAAGTCCCACATAAACATACTGCTGTCAGGATCTGGTATGTAGATCATAAATGAGGCAATAACTATCACCTGTATAAGCCGCAAGTTCATAGATTTTGGAGCCAAAGTCATTTTGAGTAGCCATATTGGCAAGCTTCTATCATTTCATCTAAGTAAGGGATGCTAGCTTTAAGGACTCTGGATAACAGTTTGTAGGTTAAGCAATCCAACTTTACATCAGAAGAAATTTAGAAAGGAAGTGATGCCAACAGATGAGTCAGGCACTGGGTCATTTACCATTAAGTTGCATGACCCAGGTCATTAATGATGCTTTTCCAGGATTCCGAGTAACCCAATGAGTTTCACAAGGATTGCACAAACAGAAGCCTTTCCTGAAAAAAGATTATATGCCATGTCATCTGTTTTAACACCTGGGTGGCCTGGGCAGTCATCTTAAATCTGCACCCATGCTATGAGCAGGCATCAAGTCTGGTTACATGCTTTAGTCATGAACCTGTTTCCTAGCAAAAATAAATAAATAAATACTCCGATTTAACTCATCTCTAATTCAGCTAGAAGAAACACAACTTCTAAACATTAAATTACTAATTAATCCTTATCTCCCGCATCTGATTCTGAGGGGAAGCAAATGCTTTGAAAAACACGCACACAATCATATCCTCTGCCCACAGTTGCATTCCACTATCAGTAATCATGCATCTCCAGCCACACCTCCCCTTCCCCAAAAGTGAGGTGCCCTCACATTCAGGGAAAGGGGGGAACCATATGCGAAAGCAATAGTTAAAACAAGAGAATTGTCGCCCACCCTAATGGGACCCACTCCTCTGCCAACATTACCACCTCAGTCATTATCCTAAATAACTTACTTTCCCCGGCTGGTCCTCCCACCAAAACACCAGTCTGTGGTGCAAGAAGAAAAACTGCTGAGGAGCGAATAAGGGACGGAGAAAAGGCGACCAGGTAAACCCATCCCCTATTCCTTTTACCCCATCCCTAGAAGCCCAAGCGTCTTCAGCTCCGGTAATTACTGTCGGACCTCACTTCTGCCAGAGCAAACCGGTGAGCTTACCTGCGCCCAGCAGCTCCTGCCTCCAGACCCCGGTTTCCCGACTCTCCTCCTGGATTCCAGCCCCCGACCACCTCTCACTACCACTGCTACATTGCAATTGGACCGAGCATTGAGAAGCCGCCGCTACTGCTGCTGCGAGCAGAGCAAGGCAGAGGCGGGCTAGATATAACCTCCTCCCTCACTCGGGGAGTTGACATCACTAGCCACCAATGAGAGCGCGCGGCTTGTACTCCTGTTTGCCTCTGATTGGCTTTCCTAGTAGACGCTAATGACAGTCCAGCCGTGCGGGAGTGGATTGGTGGTCGGTCCAGCCAACCGCAGCAGGGAAGGAGGCGGACTTTAGGAGGTGCCGTCCCCACGCGCTGAGGGGAGGGAGGATGTGCTGCGGGCTTGGCAAGCGGGTGGCCAATCACATTCTCCCTGCGAAAGCCGTGGCATTCCTTTCTGGACAGTTGCTGCAGCTGTTCGGAAGTGTGCGAGCGGGCGGCTGCTTCCCGGGAGCTGTGAGCTGAAAGGGAGTCAGGCTGTCTGGCGTGCGAGGCGAGGCCAGTTCGCCCGGCCAGGGTCGCAGGCCGAGAAATGTGTGTGGGGAGGGGGGTCTACAGTGGGCTCTACCACTTCATCACGTCGGTGGGGGGTAATCTTTGTCAGCGCCCCTTTAGGTAAAGCGAACTCCCTGAAAGAAGAAAGCAGGGCGACTGCCTTTTCCCCTGGCTTTTCGTTCGTTTTTTCCGGGGAAGCATTCATAGCAGAACGTCGTACCTGCAACTTGAGGTGGTATATTTGTTACTGCTTCACGATTCCACCATTTCGTTCTGCTTTGTATGTAGGCTGGGTCGTAGGATTTCTAAGGGGAAAGGGAACGCCTCCAGGAATTAATTTGGGCTATTAAGCAGTGTACAAATGTCAAAAATAAATAAAAATGATCATATTCCCCTTCCAACTCACAAGCAGCAATTGTTGGAGACCAGCAATAGGAACTTAAGGCACAATCCTATGCGTGTTTTGACAGAAAGCAACAACAATCGTGCTGAGAGTTTTAGAACTTCATTCTGAGAAACCCACACGGAATTGTGCCCTTAGAGGTCCAGGAGATCAAAATGTAATGCAGCTTTTAATGGTTTGTGAATAGACACTGATATATATGAACCATTGCATTTTCCCTGTAGGTTGGCACATGAAATGGTTGCATGTACATGCATGTCACCTTATGTGCACACACCAGAAAGATGCCTTAATCGGAGGTACACAAGACGTGATATTCATGCAACTGACAGAATTCACAATGCTTTCCTATTACTTCTCAAGTCTGTTGTTCATATGAACCATTACGCATGAAAACACACCTCTTGGTGCTCTCCAGGCTCCCTACTTTTTCGATTAAGTTTGGTGATTTAAAAAAAAAATGAACTGTGAAGCTGGCAAGTGAAGGGCTCCAGCATCATCTGTGTCTGGGTACAAAAGACTGGTTTTATTTCAGAGTTTATTTCAGAGTTCAGATCTTGTACTGAATCTCTTGGACAAGTTACTTTTCATCTCACCGGTTCGGCTTTTAAAATTAGTATTTTCTGAATGGACATGCTCACTATGACAACCATTTTTTGACTAAACTCTTCCATATTGTGAGGGTGTGCATAATGCAAATTCCAAATGTGTTCACTGACCTAAAAAGATTGGTGAGCTCTGTTCTAGATAAAAGTATTTTCTGTTTAAGAATGTGTGAGACTTCAGTCCAATCTGCCAGGATCACTTCCCAGATATTGCAAAAGGGGGGGGGGGGTTTCCAGATTAAAGGAAATAGTAATAGGATGTGAGCTCTCAACAAAAACATTCCGGTGTATAAATTTAACTTATATCCTAACTGTTTTAAGAGGATGTATGTATGCTTAGGACTGTAGCCTGAGGGTGCAGCCACCTGAGACATGGAAGATCTGTGTTTAGGATCTCTTGCAGTGTTTATTTGCTTCTTTATTTAATAAATAAAAGCTGCCAGAGGGGTAGGATTGGATTGGCTTGTCAGGTCTGGGAGTGTTTTAACTCTTTCCTAGCATCATCCCCTGAAGCTATTTGCCTGTTCCTGAAGGAAGCTTACACGTATCATAAAAGTATGGGTATGCTTTCTTTTAGAAGACAAATAGCAATGTTATGGAAGATTGGAGAAATGATATAAAAAGGGTTAATTACCCTCTCCCAGTGCAACACCAGTGTAACTGCCACCCCACCTGAAACTTCTTTTTAAAGTGAGCCACCCTAATCATAATGTCCTGTCATGCCATGTATAATTTACCCTCAGTTTCAGAACCAATGGTAAATTTCTAAGGCTGCACATAATTGGGAGTGAATCCCATTGTATTTCTGAATACACACACACAATTCTAAATAAATATTGTACTGTAAATAAGGGAAGCAATGACTTAGGCCTTCAAGCTAATTTTTCCTTTGCTCATTCCCAAAAGTATGGGTGGGAATATTCAGTGGTGAGAGGACAATCTGCATTTGCTCAAAGTAATGCTAATTATTGTCAACCCCATATGTTTAAAGGGCTTTATCTGGGCATAAACATTAGTCTGGGTCCGAACTCTGATGAGCCATGGCTTACAACAATCCCAGAATGATTTCCGAAAGCTAGTAGTAAAAGCAACCAGGAAAGCCTCCTTTTAACGCAAAAGGCCCAACATGTAAAGCAAAAAGTTTAAAGGTTCATGGTAGGAAAAGCAGGCAAAACAATGAGGTTAATGAGAGCATATCCAATGAAGAATAGAAAGCTTCTCACCTGCACAGCTACTTTCCTTCAAGGGGCTCAGTTACTAACAATGCAACAGTTATACATGAACTTAGTTCTGCTTACATGTTATTTCTGGTTTCATGTGGAAGGTCCTATAATAAGTTTTCAGCAAAACCAATTTTCTTGAGTCATGGCTATGCCATAACCGCAGTGATGCATGAATCTTCTCCTATACATGCTTATTTGGAAGTGGGTCCCATTCAGTTCAGTGAAGTTTCCCAGATAGCATGCACATATTTCCCACGTTAGTTGAGGAGGACATCTCTTGGCACTACTAGTCAAAAGTTATTGGCCAATTGTTCCATCCTTTTCTCCTTAATGGGGTTTTTTTTTGGGGGGGGGGAGTGGGTGATAAGTATGGGTCAAGCAATGAGGAAGTATGAGTGGGTTACAAGTGGAAGACAGTGATGTCTTGTCCCTTCTGTAAGAATTCATGAATGAGGCAGAGTGAAAAGCTTCATTTGAAAGAACCCAAGTTTTTTGGAATCGTATGCTAAAAAACCCCCTGTAAACCTGTACCTACAAAATCATTGCTTAAATGATATAATTTTGCATTTGCAATATAATATGCATAATTGCTTTTTTCTTCCAAATATTTTGTGTAGAATTTGAAGCTTGGTTTTTTTAAGTTTTGAGACTCATGGAAAAATATGTGGCAAGGGGAAATAAGCAGGTTGAAATAAACAGGAAGCTGTTACAGTTGCCATGATGGTCCTGCCAAGTGGAAAAAAACCACCCAGATTTTTATCATTCACCCAAGTGTGCTGCCTATGTATGTATGCAATAAAAAGGCAGCCAATGCATTTTCAGATTTCTGAAACTTGCCCTTAAACAGTAAACAGTCAGGCTTTGGAGATCCTTGAAAAAGGAACATGGCTGTTTATTTTTTACTCAAATGGAGAGAAAATGTCAGTGTGACTTAAATTTAAATCCATCAATGACTATGGCTAATGACTACATGTCTATTTGATGATGGCAGAGCAGACAGAGAATGCACATAACTCGCTACATCAGCTGGTAAACTGAAAAGCCATCATATGGAAACCATTTCCAGCTTCCTCTGAATGACAGAGATCACCTAGACTGCCTGTCCAAGCTGAAGTCTTATTGAGCTCTGGTATTTGCTTCCAAGTTAGCATGTTTGCATCAGAATACCCTCTGATTTTTTCATGGCCCTATTGTACCACCCTACATCCTCACCTTCCCAGATGTATCAATGCCATTCCTTTCTGTTTACCAGAAGTCTCCCTTGACTCCCTTCTGAAGCAGGACTTGTATCAGAAAGAAATTAGCTTCCTTGTTTCAGATTACAGAGGTTTCTTCTCTTTGCATTTCCCCCCACAATCACCACTGGTGTAGCTGACCAGATTCCTTCCTGCTTTTTATTTATCCAAAAAGTGATCAATTAGAGTGATCCCTCTAATAATTTCAAGGTAGTGGGACATGGAAAGAGACAGGTAAAAATGCTTAACTGCTCAGTGACATGGAGCAGTATGGGAACTGGAGTGAGCTGCACAGGAGATTGAGGAGACCTATTGCTTTGCAAAAAGAGAGTCCTTTCCAGATGCTTGCACAGGGACTGTGGAGTTACCACACAGAGTTCTCATGCAACCCCAAGGGGAAGGGAAAAATATACTCACAGTCATGAGTATATTTCCCCCTTCCCCCATGGATGTACACAAAGAGGTAGGAGCACTGGCTGAGGCTTCAGGTGGCAATCTTCATACAGTGCTCTCATTCCCACTTTTCCATTGCTCCCTGACAAACAGCTACCGTGTCTCAGCTTTGGGCAGATGTGCTGATATTTGTTGCTCTTTACATTCCCTCCATCCCCTTATTTCCATAGGCTGCATTCCTGCAAGTACAGAATCCACTTTATACCCAATTCCATGTAGGTTAGAAGGGAAATTAAATCTGTGAACAGCGTACTTCTGTCTGCCTTTCCTTGGGATGACTAACCTACCTGTTCCATGCAGACTGTTCTTGTAGTAATAGTAATTGTAATGTGCCGTCAAGTCACCTCTTGATGGCACATTAAGCCATCAAGCCTATGGATGAATGAATGCCAAATGTCCTGTCCTTGAGAGCCCTGCACAGCTGTTGTAAAGTCAAGCCTGTGGCTTCCTTTATGGAATTGATCCATTTCATATTTGGTCTTCGTCCTCCTCCTCTTCTTCAGCATTGTCATCGCCATCTATCACCTTCAACATTTCCTTGTATTACTGACTTTTACAGTGACTCTTGCTTTCTCATGCTGTTCCTGAATGACAGATTCTTGCACCCTGACAATCACTATGACAGTCTATTATGCAACAGGTGAATGTGTCCCAACATGGGGGTGGTACCACAAGGGACAACATATTTGCTACTCTTACGAGATCTGTTGAGTCTCTCTCCTAGGTACAAAAGCCCTACTGGAATGATGCCGGCAACCCTCATGTCTGGACAGTACCAGGTTTAAGAAAGTTGGGCTAACTTAAAGATTTGATTTAAAAAAGAAAAGAGAAAATCATTTGGGAAGTAGGCCAGGAATATCTTGGAAAGACCAAGCCCCCAAAGACTTCTCTCCCATATCTACAGCCCTGAGGACAGTGTTGGGTGAGAAGTCAAATTGTCAGATACCTTTCTGAAAGCACAAAGAGCAGAACCCATCACACTGTTAGTCACCAATTACTTCTATCAGGATAAGGCCATTTTTTGGCACATGGGCATTATCTGGTAATCTGAGAAACTGTCCTGGACACCACAATAAAATACGTTGATGCAGATGAAAGAACAGCCCGCTGCCCCTTGCTATCTTCATTTTTAAAAAATGTCTCTGGGCTCCATGTGTGGCCCAGAGGCATACATGGGAGAAAAAGAAGGGAACAGCTCTCACTTTGCTTCAAAGCGATCCTGTTAAAGGTGAAAAGGGAGCATACGGGGTGCCAAGAAAGGTGAGGGTGCCTGTGGGTGCCACATTACCTACCTCTGACTTATGTTGATTTTATGTGAAAATGCAGGACCTAATTGTCACAGTTAAGGCATGGGGGAGAAAGGAGCAGTTCTTGGCTAGAACTGATTGGCAAATAGAGCTCAAGGACTCAGGGCTTGTGAGGAAACATTGCAGAGAAATGTTGACATAATCATGTTAACTTCTGGATTTGGATGGAAGGGTTCAACAATTTCCTGGGGACAAGACATTTCTACTTATTCTAGTAAGAGCACATAAAAGAATATGTTCTAGCACTTCCAATACTTTCCACTGGGAATTTTTTCCACATACATTTTCCTCAGTTAATTAAGTAGTATTGAAATTCAGGATACTGTATGTGGCATATCCAATTCAAATGGCCATGGTTTGTGACTGATTCAGATTCCCTTCCTCCAGAAGACTGTTGATTTTGTCTAACTTTAAAAAATACTGTTGCAGGAATTGATGTTGTAAGAAGACAAACACAGAGATTTTTGTCACATGTTGACCTCGGTCATTAGGACCTGAAGTGTAGGACAAAAACACTACCATCAATGTAACAGAGATCTCTAAGCTGAAACTAACACTTTCTGATGTGTATCTAGTGAGTTGTTTGGAGGACACCAGACTGAGAAGGCAGCCATTACCCTTAACTCCTCTTCCACTACAACCAGAAAACTAAAGTCAGGAATTCCACTGATTTACACAGAAAAGATACCAATTGGGAAGTGTGATACATATGAACAATTATGCCAATGTTCAGTTTAACAGAGCAGTGCCTGCATATTTACTGGGGGCAATAATATCATTGCAATATATTACTGCTCTCGGGCATCAGTTATCTACCTGAGTATGGTTACCTGAAGGAGCGCTTACATCCATATATGCCTGGCCGCCCCTTGAGATCGGCGGGAGAGGCCCTTCTCCAGGAACCCTCCGTGAAAGAAATTAGGAGGGTGGGTACTTGGAGGAGGGCTTTCTCTGCGGTGGCGCCTAAGTTATGGAATGCGCTCCCCAGAGAGGTCCGCCTGGCGCCGTCGTTATTTGTTTTTCGGCACCAGGCGAAGACCTTTTTATTTAAGCGGCATTTTAATTGTTAATATTATTGGATTTTATCTGGCCAGGGCGGCTTATTTTATATTGGTATTTTTGTATTTTTAACTTAATGTTTACATTTTTTAATTTAATGTTATAATTATTTTTTAACGTATTGTTGTAAGCCGCCCCGAGGCTTCGGCGAATGGGGCGGCATAAAAATGCTTTAATAAATAAAATAAATAAAATATTTTCCTTTCCACTCTTCACCTTGGCCATTGACTGAATGGCGATTCATCCAGGTTGAATTGTTCTAGTTATGAGCTCCTGGTTGTAGCTATAGCCTCAATGGACCTCTGTTGACTTCTGTTTGCAGGTATTGGTTTTGCTTCCTTTCATACTTTCATTTGCTCTCTTGGCTTTGATTTAGTGTAGGTACCCTAGTATAAGGTAATTTGTTCCCCTCTCCATTGACAGCAATTTGTTCAGTGGTGTAAATAATTTGAGTTTTGGGGACCCATTACCATGAATCTCATGTAGGAATTACGGACTGTCTATGATCACCTTATCAGAAAGGTCAGAGTATGACAAATACTCCAGTTCCCTCTGACCTTAAAATCTACAAATACACAGCCATGCAGCTGTGGGTATTCTCACATGCTAGTCATATGCTAGGAGAGATGCAACGGATAATGTAAAAATGCACCACTATCACATGAGTTTTCCCTTCTGTCAGTGTTTGAGGCACAGCCTGGATAGAATTATCCTCATATCCTGTGTCATAAAACTGGATTCCTATACCAGCAGCTGCAGAGCTGGCAACAAAACTGCCACCTGTCAAATAAAAATGCAGGCTATCTCACATTATTTGTCTTCATCGGCTTCCAGCTATATTCATTGAAAACACTTTGATTTCATAAACCATGGAGGAGGGAGAGAGGAAGGAGGGTTTATGACACATGAACTCACTTGCCTGTTCGCTGCCCACAAGCTTGGAAAATTCATCATCATTATCTGGTCCATACTGTTTTGATCCCACATAATGGAAATGCTTCCTTCCTTAAACCCCAACAATGTAATGTGTAACTACTTTGAAGTAAATACCACTGAATTCAATGGGGCTTACTCCCAGGTAATTATGCATTGGATCACAGCATTAATTGAAAGTAAGACTCTGAATGCACTAGGAATTATGAGTAAATATGCATCACATTGGGCTGTAAGCAACTCATGCCACACAGACCATTTTAGAACATTGATTTAGAATCTATCATAAATGCAATCAGAATGCCGTGTCATAAATCCAATCAGGACAAGAATAATAAGAATGTGAACTTTTGTAACCTTTTGAAGAAATATATTTCCCATTACTTTGGATCATTTAGTCTCGTTTTAAAATCTGCTTTTGCCAATCTGGCCCAATCATGGGCATTTACTAAGTAGCTAACAGAGATGGTTAGCAAGGACCTGGGACCTGGAAGAAAACCATGGAAAAACAGAATCAGAAAACAACCAATCAGGAGACCAAACCTGAAGATCCCCCTTTGATCCCTTTCATAGTTAAGCTGGAAGACTTTGGGATAAAGTATTTATACTTTCATGTAACAGGACTTTTTACACTGCTGAGGTTACCAAATTTTTCATCTTTGATAAAGAACTGATGCAGCCCATCTTTTTAGATTACCAAACAATCACTTTATCTGTGCTGGAGAAGATGTATGCAATGCCCTTCATTTCTGGCATATATTTCTCCCATAGGCTACAAAAGGGGGGGGTGGGGGTAAGGCGATTTAGACAATAGTACACCCATGTGATGTATTGGTTAGCGTGTTGGACTAGAATTAGGGAGACCTGGGTTCAAGTCCCTGTTCAACCACAGAGCTCACTGGGTGACTTTGGTTCAGGTGAGTTAACCTCACCAAGTTTTTGTGATGATAAAACATGAAGGAGGTGCGCACCACTTTGGTCTCCTTGGAGCAAGAGCAGGATACACATGTAACAGAAAAACACTCAAGCAAGCAAATTACACAGTGGCAGGGAGCTTTTGTGCCACAAGAATATGCTTACGCTTTTGAGCAAACTGTATGATTCTCCGCTCCATAACCAACTGGAACAATGTCAATAGTTAGTCCATCCTGGTTATAATGAAAAACATCACCAGAATAAACTGAAGACAGTAATGGAACATTACATGAAAGGGTCCATATCTAAATTTCCCAGCTTTGTTGCCCGTCATACTCTTTTGTCCCAAGGTTTAACCAGCTGAGGTATCGTTAAATCCATCATTTTCCCTCTCCACAATGTGGTCATTTTCCTTCCTGCTTGATACCATTTCCTCTTGTGTGGGTGACTGCTGTTCCTAAATCAGTCACAAAGGGGGAAATTGGAGGGGAATGATGCAGGACACTCCCTTCCCCATCACGCTGAGCTCATTCTATCTGCAGTAAATGCTGTCCTGAGGCTAAGACTGGAAGCCCAAGTTTCTCCGCGCAACAGCACAGAAGATGTGCCATGCTGTGTAATCATAAAAAATGTTCCTGCAGCAGTATTTCTGAGAGGCACCCACTAGCAAAACAATGTTTCCCATGAGGCCTGCTGAGGAGCACTCTTCAGCTTCAAGAATGGCAATTGGTTAGTGACCATATATCACTTCTAGCATCTTTGATCACTATCAGCTGTCAGACAGCAATGAGATATTGTGGGTAGTGATATAGGAGACTTGAGCAGGGGCAGCTGAGGCCTGGAAAAAAGCTGCACAGGAAAGCAGCAGCAGCAGCAGCAGCAGCAGCAGCATAAACTTGGGAGGGACAGAGCAAGCTCACAAAATTCCTGTAAACAAATGTTCTCCTGCAGTGCTGAAAATGTATGAAAGGTACGTAGCAAAGACAAGAAATCAACTTATCAGACTTTGAAACAGCACCGGTGATGTCTTCAGTGAGCACAGTGCATTGTCATCCACCATTCGACAGACAGACAGACAGACAGACAGACAGACAGAATTCATGCTCAGGTTTATGGTTATTTGAGGGTATGTGTAAAGCTTTTTAAAAACTCCCTGTCGGAGCCAGAACAGGCATAGGAGCCCACAAAAGAATTCACAGGATTTGCTGCCTGTTTGTCCCACAGCTGAGCACTGTAGCACCACGGAGGAGGTGGTGAATGTGTGGTGACTACTGGGACCGTGGTAAGCAGCTGCTGATCGGACCACAGCTGCCCATTTCAAAGGTTGTCTATACAAAGGTTGTAGCTTTGTTGTCCCACCAAGAGATTGTAAAGGAAGAACAGATGTGTTAGGAACTGGGCTGCCAGTATAAGTGTAGACTGAACTGAAGAGTTCAGTTCTTGGCAATTGAATCTAAGTGAGAAAATGGAGCTCAACCTGTGTGGATTATAGAGTACCAGGGAGTGTTCAGAGAGGAGACAGTGCTGGCAATAAGTCAATTTTTGGAATTTTCTTTTTCTGGATGGATAGTTATTAACTGGGAGAATTGATGGGTGACCAGGTCTCCTACCACACAGAGGACAAGTCATTGTTTGCACATGTCCTTCGTTTGATAGGTTGTCCAGTCTAAGTCTGGTTTAAAAATGAGACGACAGGGGAGCAGGGGCCTTGGAGTTGTCCATCAACTGTTAATACAGGATAGCAGATTGTGTAGACTGTCTTATCTTCTATGGTGAGATGAATTGTTAGCTACAATTATTTGCAGGTATGCATATACACATACACATGTCTATGAAATTGTTTTCCTCTTTTTTGAGTGAAGCTGGTTCTTTTAATTTTGGCAATGCGTGTCAGTGACCATCATACTAAAAAAGAGGTGGGGAAGAATCTGAGACACACAAAAGCCTCTGGAAGCTCAGAAGTAAGGCTCAGAGGCTACTGTCTTATGCTGTTGCTTGTTCCAAGCAAAAAGCACCTGGTATACTGCATATATAGCTGGACTGACCTAAAATACTGAAGCTTCATTATGTGATCATGGCAGCGGCACACAGAGCTATCCTCTAAGAATTTGTCTAATCCATACCTTTCTCTCCCACACCTAGTACCTTTCTGGAATAACTTAGATTGCCACCTGGGGATGATGGGACTTGTAATCCAATTTTCAGCTTTTCTAATTGGCAGCTTCATGGGATTGCTTTGTTGAAGATTTGTATATTGAAGAAGAATATTTAACCAATGCTTTCCATCTCCCTGTCGCCACAGTTTGATAATAGCTCTTGCAAAACTGAGGTACTAATGGCTTTGAAAAAAGCATCAGTCTCTGTCTAGCCAAAGAAACATGGGAAGCTGCCATACACTGTGTCATATTTCTATCATCCATATACTGACTAGCAGCACCTTTGCAGGACTTCAGGCAGGGTACTTTCCCAGCCTTACCAGGAGATGCAAGAGACTGAGAGCTCCTCATGCAAAGCAGGTGCTGTACCAATCAACTATGGCCTTTCCAGCACTCAGGATCCAACAGGGGCCTGCCAAATGCTTCTGTGTCACAAGTCAGCCTATAACATCTTCAATGGCTCATCTATAGACATTAGCGATCGTGGTTGATCACAGGAAGCACTCGCATGTATCTGAGAAGGAACAAGTTTTGGACAGGCCGACGTGAGATGCAGTGTGGTGAGAGCTGCCTTGCGAGATGGATGAGAATTGTTGTTGTTGTTGTTAGTCGCAAAGTCATGTCCGACCCATCGCAACCCCATGGACAACATTCCTCCAGGCCCTCCTGTCCTCCACCATCTCCCAGAGTCCACCCAAGCTCACACCAACTGCTTCAGTGACTCCATCTAGCCGCCTCATCCTCTGCCGTCCCCTTCTTCTTTTGCCATCTATTGTTCCTAGCGTTAGGCTCTTCTCCAGGGAGTCCTTCCTTCTCATTAGGTGACCAAAGTATTTGAGTTTCATCTTCAGTATATGGCCTTCTAAGGAGCAGTCAGGGTTGATCTCCTCTAGGACTGACCGGTTTGATCGCTGTGATCGCAGGAGTCTCCTCGAGCACCACAATTCAAAGGCCTCAATCCTTTTGCGCTCAGCCTTCCTTATGGTCCAGCTTTCACAGCCATACATTGCAACAGGGAAAACCATAGCCTTGACTAAACGCACTTTTGTTGGCAGGGTGATGTCTCTGCTTTTTAGTATGCTGTCTAGATTTGCCATAGCTTTCCTCCCCAGGAGCAAGCGTCTTTTAATTTCTTGGCTGCAGTCCCCATCTGCGGTGATCTTGGAGCCCAGAAAAATAAAAACTGTCACTACTTCTATTTCTTCCCCATCTATTTGCCAGGATGTGAGAGGATCGGATGCCATGATCTTAGTTTTCTTAATGTTGAGTTTCAAGCCAACTTTTGCGCTGTCCTCCTTCACCCACATTAAGAAGCTCTTTAGTTCTTCTTCACTTTCTGCCATTAGAGTGGTATCATCTGCATATCTGAGGTTGTTGATATTTCTCCCAGCAATCTGAATTCCAACTGGTGATTCATCTAGCCCCACTGTTCTCATGATGTGCTCTGCATATAAGTTAAATAGGCAGGGCGACAGTATACAGCCTTGCCAAACTCCTTTCTCAATTTTGAACCAATCAGTGGTTCTGTGTCCAGTTCTCACTGTTGCTTCTTGACCCCCATATAGGTTTTGCAAGAGACAAATAAGATGGTCAGGTACTCCCATCTCTTTAAGTACTTGCCACAATTTGTTGTGATCCACACAATCAAAGGCTTTAGCGTAGTCAATGAAGCAGAAGTAGATGTTTTTCTGGAACTCCCTAGCTTTCTCCATGATCCAGCGTATGTTGGCAATTTGATCTCTAGTTCCTCTCCCTCTTCAAAATCCTTTCTGTGCTTCTGGTAGTTCTCAGTCCACATACTGCTGGAGCCTAGCTTGCAGGATTTTGAGCATCACTTTGCTAGCATGTGAAATGAGTACAATGGTGCAGTAGTTTGAACATTCTTTGGCATTGCCCTTCTTTGGGATCGGAAAGTAAACTAACTTTTTCCAATCCTGTGGCCAGTGTTGAGTTTTCCAGATGAGACTTAGAAAGACAGTGCCAGTCAGAAGGGGCCTCCTGGGCTATCTAGTCTGATCCCCGGCTCTAGCTGGCTCTGCTCACAATATGCCCACCATGTGCATGTCCAGCCTATCCTTGAACACCCTCACCGATGGGGCCTCAACCACCTCCCGTGGAAGCCCATTCCACACCCTCAGGGTCCTGACTGTCAGGAAGTGCTTCCTGGCATCCAAATGGAACCTTGATTCCCTGAGCTTTGCTCCATTGGAGCGCATCCTGCCTTCCTCTGCAGGGGAGAACAGGTCTCTACCCATCTCCATGTGACATCCCCTCACATACGTGTATGGCACCAACATATCCCCTCTGAGTCTCCTCTTCTCCAGGCTGAAGAGACCCAGTTCCCTCAGTCTCGCCTCATACGGCATCCCCTGCAAACCGGCCACCAACCTTGTGGCCCGATGCTGCACTGACTCTAACCTGGCTATATCCTTTCTGCAATGACAGGCCCAAAACTGAGCACAGTACTCCAGTTGCGGGCGCACCAGAGTTGTATACAGTGGTAGTAATACCTCTCTCAATCTAGAAGCCACACTTCTGGCTATGCAACCAAGGGTGTCCTGTAGCAGCCTGCCCCACCCACACTTTTGGAAGGCACCAGCTGCCCCTTGTTAAACACAAGGTTCCCTGCATGACATCGCATGGCCTCACAGACAGGAGCTCTGTAATCACACGCTCAGAATACTTCCAGGCCTTAAAATAGAAGCTGGCAAAACAGCTTTCTTTAGAAAACACAGGTGTGGGATTTGACCTTGTCTTAAATGTGATGCAGTGCTTTTTGCAGGCCCAGTTGGGGGGGGGGAGACCCCCCCCCCGGCAAGCAATTTATACAAACAGCAGCTGTAAAAAAAAAAAAAAGCCTTGGGGGGTCACTTTTCCCCTAACCCTCCAGATCCCGGCATGGCTTTTTGTATGAGTAGTATACTGACTCAGTAAGGTTAATGGCTCATAGAGAACTTTCTTGTTCTTAATATATACCATAGTACAATAGAAGTAGCCACAAGCACAGTGAGGAACCAGTAAGCAAATATTGTACAGTCTTACAGTAGCTATCTCAGTCTAATTCCTAAGTTCAATGTTACCAATTTCACAGACTAACTCAGAGCTAATGGATAACTAACACCAAGCTAAAGAATGTAATGCTTTTTTTTTTTTTTGCGGGGGGGGGGGTGTAAAACAGCTTTCTTGCCTGAAAAATTAAGACCACAGATCTTTGTAACAGCTCTCATGCCCACAAAGCACACTTTTATTTTTCATTAGGCATTTATATATTTATTGCCAGCAATATTCTCTTTTCTCTGATTCCTTGAAGGGTACAGCAGCAAGAAAAGTTTAATTGCAAGCCAAAGGTTACCCATTGTTGTCATATATATATGCTCACAAAAAAACACACACTTTAATTGTAAGACTGGTAGCAAGTGGGAATTGATTCCACTAAAGCAGCGAGACTTCTTGCAGCCTTGCCTAACCATTGGTCATGCTGGCTGGGGATTGCTGTTCAGCTTATCTGGAGGTCACTAGATGCAAAATAATTGTTCTAATCCTTTGGACTACTTGGCAGTATACAGATATAATAAATATCAGGCAGTTAAATCTGTCTCTCTGGTCCACAGGAGCTTTTGTAAGGCCTTTGACAAGACGCAGACAGACAAGCTGCCAGCACGTCAGTTGCTCTCTAGCTAGATGGGTTTTGCTGTTAGGTTGTAGGCTAAACAAATCCAGTGCCCTTGCTATAACCTTCTCTGCCACTGCTCCTCAAGCCTAGCCTCTCTTGCACTGGTTCTTTCCCCCTTTCTCTTAGATCCCTTCACAGGGTCACCAGACCATAAAAGCCACACTCCTCTCTGCATATCTTCATGACTAACGCAGGGGCAGTGCTAGATTAATTAAATGATCTGGGGCTTAGGTCCACAAGACAAAGAAGCACATATTTGAATATGCATGCATGCATGCATGCATGCACAGGTATATATCCTGTAAAGTCTCTAAAGGACCCTGTCTACAAAGGACATTCCTTTGGTACAAAGGGATGTATTGATAGAGGAGGGCACTTGGTTTCAGAAAATACCTTCTGGCAGAAAGATTTCAGAGAGGACAGTAGGAGGTGAAACACACGTGGGGAAATAAAGCACTGAATCTAGGGGGATCAGATGCAGCAAAGATCATCAAGGCCTCTGGGACTTTATTTCAGCAGGTGCCCATGGAGAGCTGGGTCCTGGGGTGGGTGGCCTCCCAGAGATACCGGGGCACCAGCCCTAGTATCCACCTTGTAACACTGCCTCTGGATGCTGGAGTGATGTGGAGAAGTCAGACAGCATCATAAGCAGGGCCAGTGGGGTGTAAGAACCTCATGTTAAAGCAGAGTTTTGATGTAGGGTTGTGCCTGGAAGCTGCATCCCATTGCTACTTGATACACTTGCAATATCTCCCATCCATTCATTCGTGGGGTGTGTGTGTGTGAAACACAGACACATCAAATCCTCCACACAAGTGGGGGATTCTGGTTTCATCCTTGCATAACCAGTACACCACAGAGCCCCTTCACACATGTGCCAAATGTCAAGGGTGATGGAAATGGCACTTATGTGACCTTGATTCCTTGAACGCATGTGTGTGTGTTGGGGGGGGTGTCATCAGGCTGGAAGAAGTTATCATTTATTTATTTCATTTCTATACTGCCCCCATAGCCAAAACTCTACAGGCAGTTTGCAACAGTCCATAAAAGCAAAACAATAAAATACAGTGGTACCTTGGCTCACAACCTTAATCCAGTCCAGGACTCTGGTTGTGACCCAGATTAGTCGTGAGCTAAGTTAAATTTCCCCAAAAGGTTCAATGTAAATAAAGTTAATCTGTTCTGTAACTATTTTTTTAAATCAGAAAAATGTATAGCAAAGTGACAAAGAACAACAAAGATCACAGCCATCTCCCCCTCCCCCAAGTATGGCCATCTTCCTGCCCCCCCCAGCATGACTGCGATCGCGTCTGTCATCCCTGCATGCACCCGTCATCCCGGCGCGCTGGAGGGGAGGAGAGATGGGTGTGAACGCAGGTGCTTGGGTGGGGGGGAGATGGCCGAGATCATGGCTGCGCTCCTGCAGGAAAGATGGGCGCAATCACAGGTGTACTCACAGCCATTCCCCCCCCGCCCCCCACATGATTGCGGCCATGCCCCCACTCAGGGTGGGGTAGATGGCCACAATCGCGGCCACCGCTCAGTGCGGAGTTCACGACCTCAGTCAAATATTTTTATGAAATTTTTGTTTGCAACCCACTTTGGTCATGAACTGAGATGTTTGTGAGCCAAGGTACCACTGTACAATCACAATACCACACAATCATATCAAAGAAAAATTAAGAATTTAAAACAGCTAAAATGTACAATAAAAATGATTTTGTAAAAGGGAAAAAACCCAGCTGAGATAGGTAGCTCCCTCATGTCCCTAGGTAGCCAAGGATACCTTTAAAATCCTTGGCATAAAGACTGTGTTGCCCTGACTCAGAAAAGATGGCAAGTTTGGCACCAGGGGGGCTGCAGTGTGGAGGCTGTTCTACAGATAGTGGGGACATCAGAGAAAGCTCTCTCCCTTGTTGCCACTCTCCAAACTTCCCTTGGAGTTGGTCCCTTCTTGCAGCTGCTCCTGATTGAGATGGTTGCTGGTCATGTAATTACGAACCTGCAAGCTTTTGTGGAGTTCTTCTTGGCTTGGCTTACTTTATAGGACTGGGTCAAGTATGAGAGGAAGTCCACAGATACTGGAGGGGCAGATGCCAAAAATGTTTGTCTGATCCTAATTTAGAGATTACCTGATTTTAGTTTAGTGAGACCAGGTAGCCCTGTCCAGAGGCAGGTGTAGCTGGGCCATCAGCCAAAGCAGATAGAAGGCACTCTGAGCCACTGAGGCCACCTGACCCTCAACGGCGATGAGCTAGACATACAGGGGAACAATAAGCTTAAATTTGTCAACACGACTGTCTCATTTGGGAATTATGTTTAAAGTTTTTGGGGTGAGATTTTGTGAGATCATTATTAGAAAAAATTATGTGTAATTTTGGGAATTTATCCTACATGGTCTGAGATATGGAATTGGTAGGCTTGTGTGTTCAGAATCCAAATCTGTCCAGTTACCATCACTGGCACTCAGCTTCCTATGTAAAGTTTGTGGCCTAAGAGAACCAGTGCAGGTTGTTTGGGAGGTTAAGACTTAAACAGAACCTAGGCTCAGATAATACAATAACCCACACTCAAGGGTTGAGCATGAATTGGGTACGGGTATTGTTGAACTGTGGGTTATCATATTGTTTGAATCCAGCTATACAACCAAGCCATGGCATGTTAGCCATTAACAACCCATGAAAGAAAACCCATGATTTAGTTGTTCAGTTGTGAACTGTGGTTTGTTAATTTGGATGGATTCTTGGTGGCAATTGCTGGATGAATTGCAGCCATTTTGCAGTCATTCTGACTTTTGGACAGAGTCTAATGCCTTGTCGTTTTGTTTTGTTTTGTTTTGTTTTGTTTTGTTTTGTTTTGTTTTGTTTTGTTGAAGAGCTCCTTACTTTCAAATGGCATATCTTTGATCTGTGAGTGAGCATCCTGTGAAAGACTGGCTGAATGCAGACGTGTGTGCCTCCTCAATGTTATTGCCTTGATCATCACTTTTGTGTTGCAGTCCACCTTCTGCCCAGCTGTGTTGATTTGTTGACAGGAAAGGGGCAAAGCTTCTGACTGGAACACTCCAGCCAGCTCCCTTAGGTGGTCACAAATGGAGCTGATTTTCTCCCAGAGGAACAGATGGTAACAAGCTATCACTCCCTGTTCACTCCTCGTTTTCCCAGAGCAGATGAATATATGCACCTTCCCATTAGATCCAACTGGTGGCATTGTCTATCAGAGAAGAGTGTGAGCAACACGATCTTCATTGAGGACTGACTCAGCAATGATGGAATTTGGTAAACAGGAAGGTAATGTCCATATCCTGCACTCTGTACATGTTTTCCAGTTGCTTGGACATTTGTGTCATGGAAGATGGAGATTTCCATGATTGCTGTACTGTCTACAGAACAACAAACCTCTAAGGAAATGATCCCATTCTCTGAAGTAGGGCTTGGGATGATATTGAGAATGGTAAAAGGTGTCTTGGTCCCATGGATGCCCCATGGGTCATAGAAACCTTGATACAGTGGCAGGATGGATCATTCCGAATGTTTGCCACAGTCAGAAAGAGGAGAACATGGGTCTGACTGAGTTGGACCAGAATGCTGCTTATAGCCCTTAGATTTTGTGATATTGTCACCTTGCTCTTTTTCCCCCAGTGTCTTAGCACTGGGCACCTTCAAGGATTGTTCAGGTGCAGGAGGCATGGCCTGGCCCTGACTAAAGAAGGAACAGTTGGAGATGAGGTAGAAGATTCCAAGCTGGATGAGTGTTTCTTCCCTATTGCCTTTGGAAGTACCTTGCTTCAAAAATCTGCTCTTAAATGGTCTGCCCTATTCTTGGCAGCTTTGTTTAGTAAAAGCCTGGAAGTGAGGGCAAGAGTCTACAATACAACCTTCTCCCAAGCAAAAAAGTCGAAATGAGTGCCTGCTGGTGGGTGAAAACCTCCACCCACACCTGACACATTTCCTGAAAGGAGGCTTCAGAGCCATATGAGCTAAGAAGGAAGCAAAAATATCATGATGAAAGTAGTGGAAAAAAAGAGAAAATCAAAGAATCTGAGGAAAAACCAAGGGACCTTTTAATGGGGAGAGGGAGGACAAAAAGCCAGTGGAGCAAGAGAAAAGAAGTTGCAAGGATAAAGACAAAAGGGTGAAAAGGCAAAAGGACAAAAGGGCAGTCAAATACTAAAACGACTAGCAATCCCAAATGGACAAATTTTGTGAGGCTGCCGCACTGGCAGTCAAGGAAGAACTGAGGAAGCGGACAGGAACATCTCCAATATATATTGACACTGAGGGCTGGGGAGGGCTTCCTGCCAACCAGCTCAACCATAGAAACTTCCCGAAGGCAGGCTCCATGAAGGCATGGAGACCACAAAGAATAATCCATACTCAATCCATATTCAGCCCTTGAGAATGGGTTATCATGTTGTCTCAGCCCAGTCAGGGATTTTCAACTGTCATAAGCCCCTGTCTTAACCATTTTGCTACCAACTTTTGACAGGCAATCCAAGCCTGAGTGATGGGGCCACATTGCTTCCATGCAAGAAGCAGAATGTGGAATTCAGAAAACCTTTGTTAAAATTGAGTGCAAAGATCTAATAAAGGAAGAGATTAAGTCTAGAATTCATTCCTATTTTTGGCACAGCAATGCTTGGTAATTAAAACAAATAATGTGGCACTTCTTCCCAGGCATAGAAAAAGGGCCACTGCAGATCCCTTGGCTGTATTTTTTGGATTGCTACAGTAGTGTTCAGGGTGCTAATGGGGCATGCCTGTGTGGAGTTTGGATTTATTACGTGTTTCTGTCTGAATCTGCAACCAGACTTGACTGCTTCATGCTGAGAATGGCCCTGGAGGCATATGAAAAGAAGGCAGAGGAGAGGAAATGAGGACATATAAAGGCAGATAGCAAAGCTAGTTGTTTAAAACAAGGTAAAACAGCCCTGTACTGTATGATTCCACATCAGCACATCATTAATATAAGGGACGGATGTGCTGATTCCCACAGTCCATTCACACAGGTTTATATCGGTGTTTCATCTACCCATTTAACTGATGAAGATAAATACAGACTCACAAACCACATAACCAGGCCACATTTGCCCACTGATCTTCAACTGACTTCCACCATTGGGATGTCATGGAGGTAAATCATCCTCCCAGCTTCATTTTGTTTCAGCAGGCATGTGCCATGCCATGCCCTAAGAAAAATGATGACCTCAGAAAATGGATTGAAGAAATGAGATATGATATGTACTTGTGGGGAAATGGTTTGTGAAAGTTCCCATGATGAAAAAAAATCCCAGTAGAGGCAAATCTTGCAAGCCAAGAGGAAAACTAGGCACGCATTTGTGATCCTTACATAATTCTGAGATGGTACAGCTTCATCAGGCTGGACCATCACATGTTTTTCTGTTTATTTTTGAATGGGTTTCTCGTGGTCTAGAAATAAAAATCTGGAGGTAAGTTATCCTTACAATTGTTAACTGTTAGAGCGACCAAGGCAGAAGGTAGTAAGAAATTATTCTGTTTGTATTCTAGCTTTATTTTTTGCTTTTGAGTATTTGTAACATAGCCTAACTGGAGCAAGAAGGCCCTTAAAACAAGGTAAAACAGCCCTGTACTGTATGATTCCACATCAGCACATCATTAATATAAGGGACGGATGTGCTGATTCCCACAGTCCATTCACACAGGTTTATATCGGTGTTTCATCTACCCATTTAACTGATGAAGATAAATACAGACTCACAAACCACATAACCAGGCCACATTTGCCCACTGATCTTCAACTGACTTCCACCATTGGGATGTCATGGAGGTAAATCATCCTCCCAGCTTCATTTTGTTTCAGCAGGCATGTGCCATGCCATGCCCTAAGAAAAATGATGACCTCAGAAAATGGATTGAAGAAATGAGATATGATATGTACTTGTGGGGAAATGGTTTGTGAAAGTTCCCATGATGAAAAAAAATCCCAGTAGAGGCAAATCTTGCAAGCCAAGAGGAAAACTAGGCACGCATTTGTGATCCTTACATAATTCTGAGATGGTACAGCTTCATCAGGCTGGACCATCACATGTTTTTCTGTTTATTTTTGAATGGGTTTCTCGTGGTCTAGAAATAAAAATCTGGAGGTAAGTTATCCTTACAATTGTTAACTGTTAGAGCGACCAAGGCAGAAGGTAGTAAGAAATTATTCTGTTTGTATTCTAGCTTTATTTTTTGCTTTTGAGTATTTGTAACATAGCCTAACTGGAGCAAGAAGGCCCTGAATCTACTGGCATTCAGGTACAATAAACCTTGAGTCTTTATTCAAGTGATATAGTAAGACTGTGTCCTTAGCTCCAGTTGAAAAAGCAGGGTCTAGTCAGACAAAGCTGCACAAGCATGCCTGCTAAAATCAAGCTGAACTGGTCTTCATTTTTCCTTCCTCTGTGAAATTCAAGTGATAAACACTATCTGGTAAAGCACATGATAAGAAGATTACCCCATTTTCAGGAATGTCTGTATGTGTGATTTACTTTCCAGTCTCTGAAAACCTTTTACCCCAAATACCTTTGATTACAGGTGTCTAAATCCTGTTTTCAGCTCAATGTGTACTGAGCACTAGAGCAACACAATCAAGAAAACTTACTACACAAATATTGACAGGGTCCATGTGGATCAAGACTGCTTCCAGACAGGTAGCTTAGAGAGTGCATAAATCATTGCTCTTCACTCAGCTATGAAAGGATACTGCACGTTTCCTGTATAGTCATCCTGCTATGTTTCTTTCAGGCCAGAATGTGACACACAGCTGCAGAAGGCAGGGAAGGGAAATGATCCAATTTACCTGTGTGGCCTTGGAGCTGGCAGGACGAAACCCAAATAACCCATTAAAAAAATCAGTAATCTAGTTAGCACTAAGTACTTATTGATCGAAGTATGATTGCCCATTGCTACCCACAAAATGTTAAAATGCAATCTGAATGTGTTTAATTAGGAGAAAAACCCAAGGGGTATAATGGCATTCCATTTAAGCCAGAGATGCAGAACACCAGGCCCAGGAGGTGAATCTGGCTCTCTGGAGTTTCCAGATGGCCTCACCCCCATTCCCTGGTTCCATGTCCTTTCCCCGAAGCACTAATTGTTTGGTGGCTTCTCAGATCCTGTTCAATTTTTTCACAATTCAAAAATGTTGAAATGCCTCTCCTAAGGCTTTAGGAGCTTAATATTACAGTACGGAAATGGTGTTTTTTTGTGTTTCTGACCTCATTCTTTTTATCTTTGCTTTTAATCCTTGCCACCACTGGAATGTGGCCCAGGAGGTTCTCTGAAATTCAGTTCAGCCTGTGGGCTGAAAGATTCCCCATCCCTGATTTCAGCAGTTTTCCATTAAGAATCACATTGGTAGAAAAATGATTTGGCATGAATTAAAAGATAAATGGAAAACACTAATGAAGATATGAAATGTTGCCAACCATGAAGGCTATAGTCACTGTGAATAGGTTCGCCTGCCTGATATATCACTGCCCATGTCCAAACAACACTTTTAATAAAATAACATAAAATAGAATGAAGTATTCTATAGGGGCATCTATGTATACCTGCATAGATAGTGTTACTCTCCTACCCCTCTCAAAATAGTCAGGCTTCTTGCAATAAGAAAAAAGATGGAATAAACACTGGGAAATACAGGATTACAAATGGGATGATAATGTGATATGGACCTACTCATAAAACACAGGTGGACAAAACATGAAAATTCTTTACTAAATGCCTTGAGTTGAAGCAACCTAGAATGATAGAACATAACACAGAACATAGCAAGCAGCACTTGTCAGAAGATCCCGTGATCTATGTTCAACTGTCAAGGATACAGAAATGTGTGTCCCTTTGAGTTGTCATTATTTTCTTGCTATTTTCACAGCAAGAAAAAACTTGTTTTACATCAACAATAATTATTTCCTCCAGAAATGTTAGCAGTAGTATTTATTTTTGTATTTATTACTGTAGGATTAATGGCCTAATGATATTTAAATTGAAATAAACTCGAAGGCAGAAAATGTGAGTTCACTCACTCCAATTTAATTTATGCTGCGAATGTGACTAACACAGAACCCTGAGAAAAAGAATCAGTTGTTTAACTAGTAGTTCATTGAAACAATGGGGAACTCCAACACAACTGCTTCAATGTGGAGTGTTTCAGTTAACCAGCTATACCTGAATCCAAACCACCTCCTAAGTTTTTTTTTCCAGCATTGCATAGCCACTAAACATGCTCAGACTTCATGGAACTGTTCTGGGGTTGCTGAGGGGTTGGTTTAGTATTTGTCCTATTATATTTTACTTCCTAAAGATTTCTGGTAGTTCTGCAAACCTTGGGGATCCCAAGTTTTCATACAGTCAGGAAAAAGGATGTGGAATTCTTGGCAAGTACCTCGTAATTATGGAGAAATCTAAGCCAGATCCAGAAAAAACCCTGTAACATTTCTATAGTAGTGGAAATGTGGCAGGAAAGATTTTTTTCTTGTTGATGAAGAAACCAGGTTGACAAACCTTACCCTGACACAAGCAATTGACTAGCTGGAGCTAAATGTAGTTGGGAATGCGTCTGACTGCACAACCAAATGAAAGTAATGCTGTGTGGACGGTCAAAATCTACTTGTGAATATGCAGTGAATGAAATGGTTGCTGTGGTACAGCTAAACAGGGCGTATCAGCTAGATCGTCTAAGAAGCAAGAACGTATTCCTTTTTCCTTCTTCCCATTCAGTAATGGTAATTGGAAAGGTTTTGTTTGCTCTGACAGCACCCTGAACCAAACTCTATGCTCGGATGTTATCATATACAGGATGTGATCTCTAACAGATTCCAATCACCAAATGAAGAAACCTGATCCTGATTTTTTTAAAATCAGTGGTGCTAATACAGGTCTAAATCATAGGAATGATGGCTGTAGAGGAGCTGAAAGAGCTGAAGACAGGTTCCTTTTTCACTAACATTTTGTTACCCTTCCATCCTGAAACCTGAACCTGCCACGAAACAGCAAATAGCACTATTATAAAATGTTTAAAATGAATAGCAAAGTCACAGACAACTGTCTAATCATCCATGTATTTTTCTTGAAAAGAATAATATAAATTTACTCCGAGATAAGCCCTGCTGAATTCAGGGAGAATAAGTGTTTAGGCTTCTGAACAGTTTTACCAGATTTGATCCCACCATGCCATAGCTGTGTGCCAGAATTCCTGCTCCATGCCACATATTTCATACGCCCACTCCCTTACCAAAACCACCTTCTGTACTGTCCTCCCTTCCATCTGAATGTCAAACATAGTCTGTGTGCTTCTAGCACACATATACTCAAGGGAATTCCACTTTTACAGGGTACTTCATTTAATCATTTTTACAAATCCAGGCAAGTAACTCATTAAAGTGGACTTTGCTGTAACAGACCTCCACCAGCATATCTAGGAGGATAAAGTGAATTCTCAAATGCCCGAAGGAGTGACCTTTAGAGATGACAAGATCTGATTTTATTCAAAACCCATGTTTAAGGCTGATCCTTTAAAAGCTTGAGAGAAACAGAGTATCCAGCATGTAAATCAAGACAGACTTTTTGCCAGAAACAATGAAACTGAGAAGAAGCTAGTAAGACTGTGCTAACTGAAAAACAGTGCACTATTACCCTGGAACATTTTGTTTTTATGGAAGTAAAAAATCAGCACTCATGAATCTTCAGGTACAGAAATAGCAGAAGGATAAAGAACTGTTCCACATGGATTTAAGGACCATGTTCAGACAGCAGTCGCAGAAACAACTGTCCTCCTTTATTGCCTTAATAGGAAAACCCCCTGTCGTTTCAAGCTTCACATCCAGATAAAAGCCACAGTGCAAATACATTCAGAATGGTTCAGAAGTCTATAAGAATCACAGTGTAATAGCACAGTATTATACCCATTTTCTTTCAATACAGGCTTCACTGAATCACATTCTATGCAAGAAATATTAGAGAACAGCTTCTTATGTTCCAGTGTATAATGCAGGCTCTTAAATCTGGCACATAAACATCTCTAAGGAACAAAGCATTAAATATGTTTTATTCTGTGAATATAAATCTGTATATTAGGACTCTTTATTCTCTATAGAAGAACTATGTAAATTAGTTCTTCCTTTTCAGCAATCTCATAATAAAGTTTCTAGTGACAAGTTTCAGTGAATGGAAGAAATGTGAACGGAACATGAGAAGCAACGGTAAGGATATTCCCGCCACAGCATGCTTTCAAGTAATTGGATTAGAAAGAGTTATAATAGTGTGGC